>NC_049227.1:43783904-44088687 GCF_011100685.1 Canis lupus familiaris
AGGTAAAAGTAGAACACCATTTCTGCATCCAAATATGGCTAAGCAACCGTGGGTAATTAGAACCCAATTATACCCTATTTAGGAAACATATGTATTAATTTTTAAGTTTTCAGAAATCTAGTTTTTGTTAATTGAAAAATTCTAAGTGTACCAAGAGAGCTATACTGTGTACCAGTTCTAAGTGTACCAGCAGATAAGGGTCATACTGATGGATTCTTGGGTAAAACAAAGTGTAACCTGAATGTCGCAGGCTTTAGTGACCTGTGATACCCAAATTTCAGGGCTTCAAGCTTCCATTCACTTTCCAGAAAGAAAAAGGCCTTTCTGGGTCCTGCTACTGAAATAATACCCAGAAGCTTTAGTCTATTTACTAATGTTTTTCAGTTAGAACTGGTCATCAATTGCTGCTGATCTTGGCTGGATAGTTCTGCTCTTGTGCTATTCTGGAATTTCACTGTTATTGGTGATTACCACCATGATCATCATTTGTAAGCTGAAAATCCACTGTGTCAGATAACCAGTGAAATTATAATGTCCTTAGTAAAAACACAATGCTACTATTGTCTCTGGTAAAGCTGCAAATCAGTGCTTATAGCTCTTAGTAATAAAGAAAATACTTTTTCTGAGGCAAGATGGAAATCTGAAAGTAATATAGTGATTAGCAATATAGATCTTTGAATTTCTGCCTTGACTAGTCAAACTGGAATATCACAGCTCAGTCCCCAAAGTTCTGCAGAGGTACTATTGTGGTAGAGCTATTGCCAAATTCCCATGGGCTTCATTTGTTTTGAGCTGTGACAGTTGGTATGAAGCTCTACTGTTGGCCCCAGGGCTACTGCCCACCTGAACTGCAGAGCTTAGGCACTAGCAGAGGTGCTAGGTCTGATTGAGCTGCCTTCTTTCTGTGTCATCATTGTTGCTTCAGTGACCACTTTTGTGTAGAGCTCAGCCAATTTACTTTGGCCAGCATGCTTTTTGTGTGGAAAAGGGAATATATCCTCTGTTATGTGTTGAATTGTACCTGTACCTCATACTCCTCCTGTACCTCATACTGTGACCTCCTGTACCTCATACTGTGACCTTATTTGGAAATAGGTCTTTACAGAAGTAATAAGTTAAAATGACATTAGTGCCCAATACGTAATATGACTGGTGTCATATAAAGGGGAAATTTGAACTCAGAAGCAGATATGCACAGAGGAAGATGATGTGAAATGTCCATTTAGTATCATGGAGTCAGGGATGAAGTGATGATGCATCAACAAGCCAAGGAATACCTGCAGCTACTAGAAGCAAGGAGACAAGCACTAATAGATCCTTCTCTGGTATCTTCAGAGGGAGCATGGCCCTGCTGACATGACACCTTGTTTTCAGACTTCTGCCTTCCAAAACTGTAAGACAAATTCCTGTTGTTCTAAGCTACCCAGATTGTGGTACTTTGTTGTGGCAGCCCTGGGAAACTCCTCCCCACTGTTATACTTAATCAAGTGTCTGAAATACTAGAATATTTGGGGCCTCAAGGTACAGTTTTCTCAATTCATATGAACATGCAGTCACTTTCTTCCAGAGTGCCCAATTGCTTCCATATTGGCTGAGATAGGGTAATTTCTGGTATCAGGTGTGTGTCATTGACCCTGGAGCCAACATTTCCTTCTGAGTTCTATTACGGGATCTGGCTCATTACATCAGATCATCCCCTGCTTTTCCTTCCTGATATCATTGTTCCTGTTGGGACTCTCCCAGCTCATTACACATTGTATTTGTTAAAAATTAATAGTAGACAAGATTCAGTTTTTACCACCTGCTTTCTGTCCCCCAGGAGGCCTTCCAGGCCTTATGCCAATCAGTGGGGGCAAGAGGATGCATGTGGGCTGGTGTACTGTTAAACTCACTAGCAGGAAGTGCTCAAGCCCCAATGTGATCTGATCTATTTAACTTCTCTCAACAAGTAGTATCTGAGCTCCTGCTCCCATTCAGCCAAAATGTCCATGGAATGCGGTTATAATGATGTGAATGAAGTAATTATTGAACATAATTTCATCAGTAAGATTCTTCTTTTAATGGATTTTTTTTTTTTTGGATATTGAGGAAATGGTAGGAGAGGGACTAACTTTATTAGACTTTATTTGCTATGTCTTATTTTTGTCTTACACAAGTCATCACAGTAACTGCATTTTTAGAGGTGAGAACAAACACTGAGGCTAAGGAAGGTTAAATAATTTTGCTTTCCATTGGCTCTCCCAGTGAATCACATCTCTCAGGATGTATGCCTTTGTTAGCCGTGAACCATACAGGCCTAGGCTTGGCCATTTGACTTACTTCAGCCATTAGGACATTAGCAAGGCTTTAAAAAGTACTTGTACATTGAAACTTGTCCTGTTGGAATTCTCTTTCTTCACATCCTGAGCCACCTGAAAAGAGATCTATCAACCCAGCTGGAGAGATCGCTCATTTAGTTTTCAATTGTTCTACATTTCCATCTGAGCTAACTAACAGACATGAGTGAAACCGTCTTGGATTTCTAGCTGTAGTTGAACGAACCTTCAGATGATTAAATTCACAGGAGGAGCTCAGGCAAGACCAGCAGAAGAACCAGTAAGTTTAATCAAGCTCAGATTGCATACTCATAATCAAACACATCGTTTTTAACCACTAAATTTTGGGATAGTTTGTTACCTTTTTTGGATAGTTTGTTATTTAGCAATAAATTGCTGGTACAGCAATGGAATATTTTGCATTTCTTCCTGGAATTGCAATGCTGGAATGGTTGCGGTCCTCCTCTCCATCTAACTACTGTTATTCTGCTGAATTCATTTCAAGTCTATCTTCTCAGTGAAAATTTGCTGCAAATAATTAAAGACAACTTTGAATCTTTAGTTCATAGGCCTTCATCATATTCTGGATCTCATTACCTAATTTTTTTCTACATCTTAGCTTGGAATTTTAGCTTCTTTCAGGTAAAAATTGCTTGATGTATTTTAGTTCAATCAAGTAAACAGTTTTTGAGCACTATATGTGAACTGTTGCACTTGGATTTGTGTTAACAAAAGAGTTCTGAAGTTAACAATTTTGGGTAAATTAATAATAAAGACACAAAAGGTAGACTTTGATAGTTGCTGTTGAAGCAATATAGGAAGAGCTTTATTGTGCCCAGGGACAATTTAGTTTTGTGCTGAATCAATACATAAACAGAAAAAAAAAAAGGCTGAGGGGCTTTTTTTCTTTCCTCTTTCTTCTTTAGGGGCACCTGGGTGCCTCAGTCAATTGAATATCCAACTCTTGCTTTCGGCTCATGTCATGATCTTAGGGTCATGGGATGGCGCCCTGTGTTGGGCTCCATGCTCAGCAGTGAGTGTACTTTAGTTTTTCTCCCTCCCCCTCTCCCATTACTCACATGCTCTCTCTCCTCTCTCTCTCTCTCTCTCTCTCTCTCTCTCTCTCTCAGATAAATATATAAATATTTAAAAAAACAAAAAAACCCAAAGGGTTTCTTGAGCAGAGAGATTATAGTTTGAACAAAGGCAGAATTAGGAAATTGTCAAGGTGAGAATTGGTTAATATGGCATTTCAAGTTTGGCCCTAACTTACTATTTTTGGGGGAAGATTTCATTGACATATAATATATATAGCAATGTGCATAAATTCTAAGTAAAAGCTCCACAAATTTTTCTGAGATAAACATACAGCATGAAAACAGCATCCAGATTAAGAAGCAGAATATTACTAGCATCTCAGGAATGTCCCTTTTACATCCCATCCAAATCACTACCACCCTTCAAAGTAGCTATTATCCTGCTTTCTAGTACCGTATGTAAATTTGCAATCAATCTTTGTTAAACAAGTAAGTGTACCTTGCTCATACTGTACCTTTTGCTGAAAAATGTTTTTTGTTTCTTTGGTGATCTCTTGTTTATCCATTATAGTACTTCATCTGTGACTTTTAACTCTTATTTATCCCTGCAGTACTTTTTATTCATAACCTTTCTGTAACATATATTTGGCACAGAGTGATATATTTTTAAAATAAGTAAGTTCATCCATACAAGCTCCTCAAGGGCTGTTGTTTTATTAATCTCTGGCTTCTCTCACATTTAACATAGTGATTTTAATAGTACACTTTCAAAAATTTTTTATTTTTTTTATTTTTTTATTTTTTATTTTTTTTTATTTTTTTTTTAAACTTTTATTTATTTATGATAGGCACACAGTGAGAGAGAGAGAGAGGCAGAGACACAGGCAGAGGGAGAAGCAGGCTCCATGCACCGGGAGCCCGACGTGGGATTCGATCCCGGGTCTCCAGGACCGCGCCCTGGGCCAAAGGCAGGCGCCAAACCGCTGCGCCACCCAGGGATCCCTCAAAAATTTTTTAAATTATCAAATTAATTAATATAGTGTTCGAACATTGTAATGGGATATAAAGCAGAGGATTCTGTTTCCCCAGTTGGAGAAAAATTTGATTTCTAGGTTAAGGAATAGACCAGTAAATTCTACCCTGTGGAGCTTGGAACACTAGGGGCCTTGGAGTGATCACAATTCTATGCACAAATACTAGGCTTTGTCTATGGGCTAATACATATGTATGCTATTTATAAATGTATGCAGACACAGCCATGGTTCATAAAATAGAAAATAAAGATGTGACTGAGTTTATAGTAGTTTTTTGTTGTTATATATTTTTCAACTAGGTTACATTAGGCTGATTTTTTTTTAAACATGAAAATGCCCTTATATTGTAAAACATTGAGTAGCCTCACTTATTTGTTTTACACAAGGGAGGGATCAAAGATTTTTTGGACTTGGAGAGTGACACGATGAGTTAAGTGTTTTGGAGTTTGAGGTGCATATGGAATGCTTAATTTTTCCTTCACAACATTCAGTAGCATGAGATTGTGATGCATAGCAGGCTTGTATTAAATATATCAGTTGATTCAAGTTATTTAACACAGGATATGGTTGTGTTAAAGTTTGCGTTGTATTGTATTTTAGGTATGTTATTTCTTTAAAAACTTACCTCTTTGGAGTTAGCTCTTTAATTTTTTTCCAAGTAGGTACAATAATCTAGATCTGTTGCAGATGCACAGTCTCTTATGGAAACCCTTAGGGTAAAATGTATTTAGAAATTTAGAATTTGGGTTTTGAGAAAAGCAATATAGTGCATATATGATATATAATACTCCAAGTGGGGTTTGGAGCATCACAGTGCAATTATATACATGAACATTTCTTCAGTGAAACAAATGAATGATCACACAAAATCAGATAAATAATTGACTACCAAATAAATTTTGGTGCCAAATTTATAAAAAGTCATGTAGTTTTCAGAGCTTTTAGCCTTTTTATTGTGAGTATGGGAATACAGGTAAAAAAATATGGGCTTTTAAAAGACTATTGTATTCTAAGTATATTTTGCCTTGTTATCTTTTAAGATACTTTAATTTGATATTTTTTCACTTTTTAAAGGAATAATAGAAACTTCAGAAATAATTGCTGCTTTGAAATCACTGGGTATGCATATTTCTGAAGCTCAGGCAAAAAAAATTCTACAAAGGTCAGCCCTTATCTTTATTTTTGATAGTTTTAATTTTTATTTAATATTCCATGTTAGAAAGTAATTGCTATAGGTGTAGCTCCTCCCTCTCTCCCTGCCTCCCTCCTTTCCCGTCTGCCTGCCTGCCTTTTTAGGTTTGATAATATCAGCTTTTATTGACAGAGTTATAAGAAAGATTGTTAAGGAATTTATTGAATTATGAGAATACTGTTGACTAAATAATAAAGTGTACATACTTTATAGAGTTCCTAGAATAAAATTCTCCCTGCTTTTAGTTTAAAGAATAGGTGTAATTTGCTTGAGCAATTGATTTTTAAAATTTTTAATTTTTTTATGTACAAAAAGCTGTGCATAATTAATATATGCAACTTGATAAGTTTGGAGGTAAGTATATACCTAGGAAACTATTACCACAATCTATGCCATAAACATATCCATCCCTTCCAAAGTTTCCTCTCTTATTACTATTATTTTTTGTGATTAGAAACTTATCATATAAGAAACTATTTTTTGTAGTTAAAACTTAAATTTATTTATATTTTATTGAGGTATAATTGATGTGTAATGTTAGTTTCAGGTGTACAATGTAATATATATATTTTTATCACAGTAAGTCTAGTTAACATCTGTCACCATATGTATTTAAAATTTTTTTCTTGTGATGAGAACCTTTAAGATTTACTCCCTTAGCAACTTTTAAAAATATGCAGTATGGCATATTACCTATAGTTATATGCTGTACATTACATTCGCATGACTTACTTATTTTAGAACTGGAGTTTGTAACTTTCGACCTTTTTCACCCATTTCACTCATCCCCTAAACTTCTGCCTCTGGCAGCCACCCACCAATCTGTTGTCTGTATCTATGAGCTCTTTTCTTTCTTTCTTTCTTTTTTTAAGATTTCACTTATGAGTGAGATCAAATGGTATTTGTCTTTCTCTGTGTGACTTATTTCACTTAGCAAAATGCCCTCAAGTTCCATCTATGTTGTATTAAATGGCTAGATTTCCTTCTTTGTTGTGACTGAATAATATTCCACAGCAAGTGCACATGTGTATATGTGTGTGTGTGTGTGTGTGTGTGCATCATGCCACATTTTCTTTATCCATTCATCCATTAGTAGTCACTTAGGTTGTCTCTATGTAAGAACAATTAACATAAGATATGTCTTAGAAACTTTTAAAATGTTCAATAGTAATTCTTATACTTAGTACTTATTTTTAGAGTATTTGTTATAAATGTTATAAGCACTATTTTTGTTTTAAATTCCAGCATCGATGGTGATGGAACATTGACAGTAGACTGGGATGAATGGAAGTACTACTTTTTACTTCATCCTGCAACAAATATTGATGAAATTGCTCGTTTCTGGAAGCATTCTACTGTAAGATTGCTTTATATTTTGCTCTATTTTTCTTTTTGCCACAAATGTCATATCTGTTATTATGATTACATAATCTTTATAATACTTCCAGCCTCAGTGGCTAAAATAACAACACTATTCCCTCCTTATAATGTTCTACTAGTTGAGCAAAGAGTGTTAGTATTATATGTACAAACGTAGCTATTACAGTTTCTTTGTCTGCTAAAACTTAGAACTTACGGTAGATACTCATTTACTGAAAGGGTCTACTTTGTGTTGAGAATTACTCTGATATAGTTAACTGTCCTAGGAAAGTGGAAAAATAATATACTTTTCTCTTTTTCACAGAGTATATCAGGAATGATATACTCAGCTTTCTGTCCTAGGAAATGTAAAGTAAAAGATTAAGACTCAAAATTTCAGAATCAGAAAGGAATAAATGTATAATCTATCTGTTCTTGTTATGTAAGCACTTGACTCAGAGTTGTGGGGGACAGATGAGGTTTTATAATAAAACACTTTTTTCTTTTTTAGATCTCAGATGCAGAGGGTTAAGTTAATCATTTATTCATGGCTACTATTTGCATCCCTCTCATGGATACTATAGGGCAGGATGAAGAGCAGAGGTTTCAGAGTCAGATGCCTAGGGCTGAGCTTCATTTCTGTCAACCACTAGCTATATAACCCCTCTGTGCCTCAGTTTTCTCAATTATATACTGGAGATAACAATGGTAAGAGTTTTGAGAATTAAATTAGTACATTAGTGAATTTAGAAAAGAGCTGGGCAGGTAACATTTATCTTCAATAAATGTTACTTATTATGATAGGTACTTATTCTAACATGTATAGTCTGTGTCTTCGATATGTATATATTCTTAGGAATCATGTAGTGTTTCGTGTGTGTGTGTTTAATTTAGACAGATAGTAGTCTGCTAAAGGCCACAATTGATTTCTTGATTTGTTCACTCGGCGTTATGATTTTAAAATTTGTCCTTGATATTATGTGTTCACCTAGTTTATTGCTTCTAACTACTACATAGGATGCATTTAGCACTCTTCTTTATCCATTCCCTAGTAATAGACATCTAGATTTTCTCCAGCTTCATCAAATAAATCAATAAATCAATAAATCTATAAATGCAAACTTTCCTCTTTTGTACCTTAGAGAATTTCACCTGGATTTCTGAATCAAAAGGATATATTATGCCTTTGCAAATTTTATGAGGTTATCTGGTCTTAATCCTAAGAAAGATAGCCATGTTACCTCCCAAATGACTTTATATACCAGCTTACATTCCCACCAGCAATGCATGAAGGTTCCTGTTTCTCTACAAATTGCTTGGTATTATCAAATTTTCTATTATTTTCACTCTGTTGAGTATAAGGTGGTATTTTGTCTTAATGTTCATTCCTAACATGTCTTCATAGAAACACTAGAGAGTTACATGTTCTTTTCTATGAATTGTTTGTTTTTATCTTTGTCTATTTTTTTCAAGATTTGTTGAGATAGAATTGACATATGACATTGTGTGAGGTGTACAACATTGATATTTGATACACTTATGTATTGTGAAATGGTTGCCACAGTAGGGTTGTTAACACCTTCATTACCCTCATATAATTGTCATTTCTTTTTTGTGGTGAGGACATTTAAGATTTATTCTCTTAGAAACTTTCAGTACATTATGAACTGTAATCACCATGCTGTATGTTAGGTCCCCAGAATTTATTCACCTCATAACCAGAAGTTTTTGTCCTTTGACCAACACCTTCTCATTTCCCTCAATCCCCAGCTCTTGGTAACTACCATTCTACTATTTCTATGAATTTGGCTTTTTTTAGATTCCATATGTAAGTGATGCCATAAAATATATTTGTCTTTCTCTGGTTGATTCATTTCATTTAGCATAATACCCTTGAGGACCATCCAAATTGTTGCAAATAGCAGATTTTTCTTCTTTCTAATGGCTGGATAATAATCCATTGTGTATATGGCAGCTTCTTTATTTATTCATCTATGGCACTTAGGTTATTTTCCTAACTCGGTTATTGTGAATAATGCTGCAGTGAACATGGAGGTACAGGTATCTTTTTGAGATCCTGATTTCTTTTTTTAATGCTTTATTTATTTATGAGAGAGAGAGAGGGAGTGTGCATACTTAACCAAGCAGGGGAAGAGGCAGAGGGAGAGGGAGACAAGTAGGGAGGGACCCTGAAATCATGACCTGAGCAAAAATAAAGAGTTGGACACTTAACTGACTGATTTGTCTAATGTTTACTTTTGTTATTTATTCTCTTGGTGTCATATCCAAAAGGCCATTGCCAAGACCCACGTAAAGGTCATTTTTCCTTGTTTCCTTTAAGGAGTTTTACAGCTTCAGATCTTATGTTTGAGTTTTTAATCCATTTTGAGTTAATTTTTCTGAGGGGTTTAACGTAGGGATCCAATTTCATTCTGCTGCATGTGATTATCCAGTTTTCCCAACATCATTCTTTGAAGACACTATTCCTTGTCCACTAAATATTCTTGGCTCCTTTGTCAAATATGAGTTTACTGTATATGTAAGGGTTTATTTCTGGGCTCTCAATTCTGTTCCATTGGTTTATGTATCTATTTTTGGTCTGGTATCATACTATTTTCTTTACTATAGCTTTGTAGTATAGCTTGAAATCAAGGAGTATATTGCCTCCAGCTTTGTTCTCTCTCAGGTTTGCTTTGGCTATTTGGAGTTTGTGTTTCCATGTGCATTCTAGGATTTTTTTTTTCTATTTCTGTGAAAAATGCCATTGGAATTTTGTTAGGGATTGCATTGAATGTATAGGTGGCTTTGGGCATGTGGACATTTAACGGTATTAATTCTTTCAATTCATGAGCATAGTATATATTTCCATTGATTTGTGTCATTTTCAATTTCTTTTATCAATATTACCTAGTTTTCAGTGTGCAAGTCTCTTACCTCCTTGGTTAAATTTTTTCCTAAGTATTTTATTGTTTTTGATGCTATTATAAATGAAATTGTTTTTTATATTTCTTTTTCAGATATTTTGTTGTTAGTGTATAGAAATGCAGCTGATTTTTATATATTGATTTTGTATCTTGCAACCTTACTGATTTCATTGATTAGTTCTAACAGATTTTTGGTGGAGTCTTTAGGATTTTCTATATGTAATACCATATCATTTGTAACAGAGACAATTTTACTTTCCCTCTGATTTGGCTGCCTTTTTTTTTTTTTTTCCAAGAAAGAGTGTGTAGGGAAGGGCAGAGGAAGAAGGAGAGAGAATCTTAAGCAGGCTCCATGCTCAGTATGTAACCTGACACGGGGCTCAGTGTCATGACCCTGAGATCATGATCTGAGCTGAAGTCAAGAGTCAGAAGCTTAATTGACTGAGCCACTCCGGTGCCCCTAAATTCCTTTTGTTTCTCTTTCTTGCTCAACTGCTGTGGCTAGGACTTTCAGAATTATGTTGAATAGGATTGGTGAGAAGAATAGTCACCAATTATCTTGTTCCTGATCTTCAAGGAAAGGCTTTCAACCTCTAATCATTGAATATTATGTTAGCTATGGGCTTGTCATATATGGCCTTTAATATGTTGAGTTATATTCATTCTATACCCAATTCTTTTATAGTTTTAATCAGGAAAGGACGTTGAATTTTGTCAAATGCTTTTTCTGCATCTATTGAGATGATCATATGATTTTTATCCTTAATTCTGTTAGTGTGATATATCACATTTTTTGATTTGTGTATGTTTAACCATCTTTGCATTCCAAGGATAAATCCCATTTATTGTGATCCTTTTAATATGCCATTGTATTCTATTTGCTGATATTTTTGTTCATTAGGGCTATTGGTTTGTAGTTTTCTTGTAGTGTCCTTGTCTGACCTTATTATCAGAGTAATACTGGTATTACAAAAATGAGTTTGGAAGGGTTCCATTCTTTTTATTTTTTTGGTAGGGTTTGGGAATGATTGGCATTAATTCTTCTTTAAATTTTGGTAGAATTCACCAGTGATACCATCTGGTTCTGGGCTTTTCTTTGTTGGGAGATTTTTTGATTAGTGATTCAATTTGCTTTGTCATTATTGGTCTGTTCAGATTTTGTTTCTTCATGATTCAGTCTTAGTAGGTTGTATGTGCCTAGGAATTTCCCTAATTCTTCTAGATTATACAACTTATTGGCATATAATTGTTCAAAGTAGTGTCTTATGACCCATTGTATTTCTGTGGTATCAGTTGTAATGCCTCTTCTTTTGTTTTAGCTTTTATTTATTTGAGTCTTCTCTCATTTTAGTCTAGCTAAGGTTTGCCAATTTTGTCTATCTTTTCTTAAAAAACAGCACTTAGTTTTGTTGATCTTTTATTTTTATTGTTTGTTTTTGTTCTTGGTCTCTATTTCATTTATTTCTGCTCTGATCTTTATTATTTCCTTCTTTTTGCTCACTTTGGTCATCACCCAGCTATCCTATCCCTCCATCCACTCCCCCCGCCCGAGTGACTCTCAGTTTGTTTCCTTGTGTTAAGAGTTTGCTTCCCTCTCTGTTTTCATCTAATTTTATTTTTCCTTCCCTTACCCTATGTTCATCTGTTTTGTTTTCTTAAATTCCACATATGAGTGAAATCATATGGTCAGTCTTTATCTGACTTATTTCACTTAGCATAATACTAGTTCTTTAAGGTTTAAATTTAGATTGAGATTTTTTGTTTCTTGTGGTAGGCCTGTATTGCTATGCACTTCCCTCTAAGAACTGCTTTTGCTGTGTGCCATAAGTTTTGGTATGTTGTGCTTTCATTTGTCTCAAGGTATTTTTTTCATTTCCCCTTTGATTTCATCTTTGACTTATTCAGAGGCCTTAGCCTCTGCATTATCTCCTTTATTTTTGCGTTTAAATATCCTGCATTTAAGCACAAGATTTAACATATTTAAGTCAGTACCATTTTTAAAAAGTGTAATCCTACTGAAGTCCCCTCTAGCTGCCTTATCTTTTTTCTCTCTTCACAGCTATACTTCTCATTCACTTCTCAACTAACTGGCTTTGCTTTCACTACTTTATAGAAATTCTTTTACCAATCCAATCTCCCTACTGTTAGTTCAGTGGGTATTTTCTAGATCTTCCTGCTTTCTCTTTTCAAATGTTCTCTTCAGTTGGCTTCCTTGGCAGTGCATTCTCTTGGCTTTCTTCCCACCTCTCTGTCATTACTTTTCTGTCTCCCTTGAGGATCATCCTCCTCAGCCTGTCTCATATATTAGTTCTCTTCTATGTTCTATTTTCAACCTTCCTTGCCTCTCACTCTGTACATTTTTTTCTAGGCAATCCTACTTACTCTTCCACGTTGAGCTACCAGATACAGGCCAATTGATTGCTCCAAATCTTTTTTTTTTTTTAATTTTTATTTATTTATGATAGTCACACAGAGAGAGAGAGGCAGAGACACAGGCAGAGGGAGAAGCAGGCTCCATGCACCGGGAGCCTGACGTGGGATTCGATCCCGGGTCTCCAGGATCGCGCCCTGGGCCAAAGGCAGGCGCTAAACCGCTGCGCCATCCAGGGATCCCGATTGCTCCAAATCTTATGTCTTTGGAGCACACCTTCATTCTACATGTGCAAGCATTTATTGGATATTAATTGGGACACCTCAAACATATACTACATCATTTGTCCCCTAGACATTCTTTTACCATTTCACTGAATGATGTCATCACCTTCCTTGTTGCCCAAGCCAGAAATGTCAACATTATTCTAAAGTCTTTAGCCTTGCTTTACCTTCTTTCCATCCCTATAGATAGTCTTGCAGTTCTTAGAATATCTGCTGTCTTTGAACAAATTATTTTCTTTGCCTAGAACATTCCGTTGGTTAATCCCTACTCCTATAGGGAGATAGTACAGTGTGATGGACAAGAAAGCAACCTTTGGGGATCCCTGGGTGGCTCAGCGGTTTGGCACCTGCCTTTGGCCCGGGGCGCGATCCTGGGGTCCCGGGATCGAGTCCCGCATTGGGCTCCCAGCGTGGGGCCTGCTTCTCCCTCTGCCTGTGTCTCTGCCTCTCTCTCTCTCTCTCTCTCTCTGTGTCTATCATGAATAAATAAATAAATTAAAAAAAAAAAAAAAGAAAGCAACCTTTGAAGTCAGAATACCTGGATTCATATTACTTTGCTACTTCTAAGTCACTTTACGTAAAAAGTGTACCTTGACAGTTCCACTCATCTCCTCCCACCACAAAAATAAAAGAATTCTACACTCCATTAAATATCTCTGTACTGTGTTAAGACACTCTTTTTGCTACCCTTGTTACCATACTTATTCCTCTGTATTATAACTGCTTGTTTCCTTTCCTGTCTTTTGTATTATACTGTAAGATCACAGAGTAAAGAAACTAATTTCTGCACCATATTATGAATACACAGTCCAGCACCTGATGTGTTAATTAATTCAGCAAATATTTACTCAGCACACTTATCTCCACTGACCAAAGTGCAAGGTATACAACCACGCACAAAAAAGACCACATTGCTGCTCTTCTCAGGCTTATGTTCTAAAGGAGGAAACAAGCAAAAGATGGAAATGAATTAATTAGTATTGTGCTAAGTATTAGAGAGGACTCCATGGAAAGAGCCAAGGAGAAATGTCCTAGGTAAATGGAAAATCAAGGACAAAGTCCTGAGGTGGAATGGTACTTGTGAAGGGGACACTCAATGAATGCATAAATGAAGGTGGGAAAACTAAGAAGCAGGGAAGTGACTTGTCACTTGAAACCTAGTGATTGACAAGTGAAAAACGAAACCTAGATCCTCTGCGTTCAGTGTGACACTCTCACCAGGGAGTCACATTGCCTCAACATTTAGTAAAAAATGGCTAATCTTAGCAAAAATATGTATGATGACTAAAAACAAAGTGAAATGCAAACGCTGTTCGAGTCCAGAGTTTTAAAAACAAAATTGTCATTTGAGAGAAGAGTCAATGTAAATAATAGAGAAAGAAGTTAAAGCGTATAAACTACCACTCTCGAATTCTGACAGAATAGGTAAGTACATAGTGGAATTTGAGAGAATTTGAAATAAAATAGAGAAACTTAATTAAGCATTTATTCCTAACATATTGTGTGGCAAGCATTGTGCTGTGTGACTAGGACATGATCCCTGCCTGAGAGTTTACATTTTTCATGGAAAAGATGAATCTAAATAGCTTGATAATTTAAAATTAATAACTCTAATTTAATAGGAATGTATTTTACAGATTTTAAATCTATATGTGAATGTATTATTAAAAATCATTTGGGGGATCCCTGGGTGGCACAGCGGTTTGGCGCCTGCCTTTGGCCTAGGGCGCGATCCTGGAGACCCAGGATCGATTCCCACGTCGGGCTCCCGGTGCATGGAGCCTGCTTCTCTCTGCCTGTGTCTCTGCCTCTCTTTCTCTCTCTGTGACTATCATAAATAAATAAAAAAATTAAAAAAAAATCATTTGGTATAGTACAAGTGGTGAGAAAATTGTCAGTATTCATTAACAGGAGGTGAGATATGAAAACAGTCTTTGGGTTTTGGTCTTTGTAAAAAGTTATCCTTTAAAAAATTATCCTATTAATTTACCAAGAGTTTATACTTTTCTTTATTGTGTAATTCATATTTACATTTCATCAGATAATTGACATAGGGGAGAGTATATCTATTCCAGATGAATTTACTGAAGAAGAAAAGCGTTCTGGAGATTGGTGGAGGCGTTTGGTGGCAGGAGGAATAGCTGGTGCAGTTGCAAGGACATGCACAGCACCATTTGACCGCTTGAAAGTCATAATGCAGGTAGTTTCTCATTAAAATTTCACATTTTTCTGAAAATGTAAATTTTCTTATTTGTAATATTAAAATATTTCTTAATTTTCTTAAGGATGCTTGTGTGCTATTTAAATTAATTTTTATTTGAAGTAATAATAGAACACTCTACTAGAAGTTTTTTCAGAACTCTAACTGAATATATCAAAGAAGTGATAAGATACAATTAGTCTTATTAATCGATTATCTATAGACCCTGGCAACTACATAATAGCATGGTTCTATTGTACTATTTAAGTATAAAGCATATTTTTAGGAATTGGAAAATAAGTTACCTAGAGTGTACTATTGATTGATATTTCACTAGAGGTAATGTTGTCTAATTATCTTTATTTTACTGAATAATGAATTGTCAATAGTAGTTTTAAAATAGTGCATAGTTTAATCTGTGAACTGTCAAAATTTAGTATTTGCTGAATACTTTCGTCACAAGGGTATAGAAATTAACAACTCACAATCTAGTGAGTTTAAATTTGTAATTAAATTCATATACCTGGGTGTTTTATTGTCTTTGCGTTTTTTGGTAACCTTGGTGACGTTTGGTAATGGATTATGAATAGGTTTTTTAAGTTGTTGTCTGATCTCTATTTGTTATTCTTAGAAAATCTTACTTCTGATAGACTCAGATATAGGTAGGAGCTCTCAGAGGTGATAGCCTCCATTTCTCAACAAGCTTCCTGAAATTCTCCTTTGGCTTCCTTCCTTCTCTTAGCCAAAAGTTTAGCGTGTTCTGTGGATTCTTCCTTATTTTTCTTAGCACGTTGTTTCTTCAGAGGCATCATTTGTGTCTCAGGACACATGGAGCAATGAGACGCTGAATGCTGGGCCCTTGGGTCCTGGGTTTCACATCTCTTTGTTCACAGGCTTTCTGACAACATAGTGGTGGGCATCACCTTCTGCAGAGATTAAAAAGTTTGCAGATCCTGCTAGCTTTTGTGGGGCACCAGGTGATGAGGCACAGTAGTATCAGCCTAGAAATACCCTTTTTTGTCCTTTTTTACAATTACCAAGTTGAGAACACTCAGGTCTGATCCAAAATGCAACCCTGAACAGATTTGGGCTTTCTTTCTCCAGATCTCCTGTGTCTATAGAAAGAATGCCCCTTACTCAGTAGCAGTGCTCACCTTATGAATAATTTATATATTATTTTTTGTTTTTGTGATTAACAGTATAGCATGAGGATGTTTTCATGTTATTTCAAATATTCTTCAAATATTTCAAATATTTGTGTATTCTTCAGGTATAGATTTTAATGACTATTATTTCAAGTAGATGTGTCATATTAAATTTTTTATTGTTTTTCTTATTCTTGGACATGTACATGGTTTTTAAAATTTTTTAAATTATAATTCGGAATTGTTCATAATGATGAACATCATTGCTTGTAAATCTTTTTTTTGTATTTAAGATTACTTATTTAGAAAGAATTCCTAGAAGTTAAGTAATGCTATGAACATTTTTAAGGCTGTGTGTGTGTACATATGTGTATACTGTTAAATTCTATTCCAGACTTTTTCTTCACACAGGACATGAGAATGCCCATTTCACTTTGCTTTCTCATTATTATTCTCATATATTTGAGATAAGAGGGTGTTTTACTAATGTTCTAATTTTAACTTTCTTAAAAATAAATAATAATATTATTTTTATTATAAAATAATACATTAGAAAAAATGGGAAACTACAAAAAGTATAAAGGAAGACATTAAAAATGACCTGTAATCCTTTTGTATTGGTTTGCCAAGGATGCTCTAACAAAATATCACATACTGACTGGCTTACACAACAGAATTTTATTGTCTCACAGTTTTGAAAGCTCTAAGTCTGAGATCAAGGTGTCTGCATGGTTGGTTCCTTGAGGGCAGTGAGGAAAGGATCTGTTCCAGGCCTCTCCTCTTGGTTCATAGATGGCTGTCTTTTCTCTATGTCTCTTCATATTGCCTTCGCCCTGTACATGTCTCTGTCCAAATTTCCCTTTTTTATAAAGACAGTAATCATATCAGATTTTAGGGCACACTTTTAGACCTTACTATAAATTGATTATCTCTGTAAAGACCCTAACTTCAAGTAAGGTTACATTCTGAGGTAATGGGCATTAGGACTTCAACATAGAAATTTCAAGGGGACAAAGTTGAAGCCATAACAGGTTGCTACCCTAGAAGTATCCACTATTGAAAATTTGATGTCCTTTCCTCCATTCCTTTCTCAGTGCATATTTCAGTGTACTCTTTAATTTTAGCAGCAACAACACATTTTGTGTATGCAAAAATTTTCTGATAATTAAGTTATTCCTGTTTTCTTTAAGTTGTTCTCTTTGATATATAAGATTAAAGTGTGTATTTGGGAACAACAACAACAGAAATAATCTATCAATTTATATGTCTCTAAAGGACAATGAAAATGGCATTGAAGTTCATAGATGTATACATTTATGTATCATCATTACTTTATTAGCAATAATAACATCAATGACATATTATCAACAAAATAAATTTTAAAATAAATTTCCTGTTCATTTGTAGGTTCATAGTACAAAGTCAAGGAGAATGAGATTGATTGGCGGTTTTGAGCAGATGTTAAAAGAAGGAGGAATTCGCTGTCTTTGGCGGGGAAATGGTGTAAATATTTTTAAAATTGCACCTGAGACAGCGCTCAAGATTGGAGCCTATGAACAGGTAAAATGTTATCGCCTATGGAATTATGTGATAAAGATCAAATTTTATTTTATGATTTTTAAAATTTTATTTATTTATTTCTCATATTGAGAGAGACAGAGAGAGAGGGAGAGAGCACACAGGCAGGGGGAGGGGCAGAGGGAAAGGGAGAAGCAGGCTCCCACTGAGCAGGGAGCCTGATGTAGGACTTGATCTCAGGATCCTGGGATCATGACCTGAGTCAAAGACAGACACTTAACCCACCTGAACCACTCAGGCATCCCAAAGATCAGACTTTAAATTTAATTTAAAAAAATTAGACTTTAATGAGAGAGAAAACTGGAATGTACACAGCAGTAAATGTCACTGTAAATACAGGCATACTGAGAAGATATTGCAAGTTTGGTTCTGGATGAGCTCAATAAAGTGAGTCAAATTTTTGGTTTCCTAGTTCATATAAAAGTATGTTTACACTGTACTGTAGTCTATTCAGTGTATGATAGCATTATGTCTAAAAAATCCTATGTATATACTCTAATTAAAAGTGCCAAGCATCATCTGAGCTTTCAGTGAGTTGTTGTGATCTTTTTGCTGGTGGAGGGTCTTGCCTGGATGTTGAGGGCTGCCAACTGAGCAGGGTGGTGGTTGCTGAAAACTGGAGTGGCTGTGGCAATTTCTTGAAATAAGACAAAATGATGTTTGCTACTAGCATAGGGGACCTTTTGAAACTCTACATTGTTTCCTTAGTAACTCTGTTACCTTTACATTTATATCCTGGGACTGATTTTTAGCTGTCTATAAGGATCTCTTTGAATGCTGCAATGGAAGCCTTATAGGGTTCATAACATGGTTTAAGGAGATAGTTAGCCAACTTGACATTGTCTTCCTTCAGAGTTTCTAAGACAATGAATTAGAATCAGCCAACTCCACAATCCTTATAATTATGCCCATGCTGTTCAAGTATTAGGGCAGCTGCATAATGTAATGTTTTACTGTCTACTAGTACTTCATCCTAAGCTACTATGACTATGAACCTTAATAATCATAATGCTACAGCATACCATAGATTATCATCATCCCACTTACCAACAAAGACCCCATTGTTTGCTAAGTGACTGGTGAGTGATCCAGTTCTAACATCAGCAGGCCAACTTTGTAGGACCACTTTTCAAAGAACCAGCTTTTGATTTTGTTGATTTTTCTCTATTAAATCTCTATTTTCAATGTCACTGATTTCTGTTCTAATTCTTATCATAGTTTTTCCTCTGCTTACTTTGGATTTAATTTGCTCTTCTTTTTCTAGTTTTCTGAGGTGGAAACAGATTACTGATTTTTAGATCTTTCGTATTTTTAAGTATATGTATTCCATGCTATATATTTCCCTCTATGTACTCCTTCTCACTCCTTTTGAGAAATTGTGTCTTCATTTTAATTTAGTTAAAAATATTTTAAAATTTCTCTTGAGACTTCTTCTTTGATCTGTGTTTTATTTAGAAGTGTGTTTTTAAATCTCCACATATTTTGATATTTTAAAAGATTATCTTTCCATTACTGATTTCTAATTTTCATTGTAGTCTTAGAGCATCCATTCTTTTAAATTTGTTAAGGTGTGGGCTATGGGCCAGAATGTGGTCTTTCTTGGTGAATGTTCCATGTAAGCTTGAGAAGAATGTGTACTCTGCTACTGTTAGATGAAATAGTCTATGGATATCAGTTGATTGATGGTGGTGTTGAGTTCAGCTATGTCATTACTGATTTTTTTTTCTGGATCTGTCTATTTCTAATAGAGGTTGCTGAAATCTCCAGCTATGATAGTGGATTCATCTATTTCTCTTTGTACTTCTATCCGTTTTGACCTCATGTAGTTTGGTGCTCTGATGAAAGGCACCTATGGGCTAAGGATTGTTACATCTTCTTGATAATAAACACCTTTATCATTGTTAATGCCCTTCTTTATCCCTGGTAACTTTTCTTTGTCTGAAGTCTGCTCTGTCTAAAGTTAATATAGCTACTCCCACTTTCTTTTGATTGGTGTTAACATGGTATAATTTTCTTCATTCATTTACATTTAATCTATATGTGTCTTAATATCTAAAGTGAGTTTCTTGTAGACAATATATAGTTGGGTCTTGTTTTTTGACACACTGACAATCTCTGACTTTTATTTGGTGTATAGGCCTACTTTTGAAGTAATACCAACTGTTTTAATTTGAATTCCCCTCCTCCCCCCTCCATAGAGTCTAGGTGCAGCTAGTTTATTTGTGAGGAAGAAGGAACAGTGAGACACAGAAGGAAGACGGGCCAATATAAGGGTATAAGTAAGGTTTCAGCTATAGGTGGTAGGGGCTTGATTCTGAGGGAACTTCTAGGAAGTGTACGGAATAGCTCCCAGAATTATCTGTCTGACGGAAGAGAGCTGAGCTATTTATCTACCAGGTTATGTCCTATATTATATGAGGATTGCTCTTAGGACTTTAAATTCCCCAGACTTCTGGGCTGGATAGGCTCCCATAGCTTCAGAGAAGGCCCTTAGGCAAAAAAGAAGAGAGATGAGAGGCTTTTGCTTTTGATGTGTTTCTGTCAGTGAAGTGAATCTGTGAGTCTGCATAGAACTGTCCAGATGTAGGTGGGGCTCTGGAAGTGCCTACCATGGCCAGCTAAAGCCTGCTTAGGTTTGGGGGCCTGAGAGTTGCTTCAGAGAGCAACAGAACATAGGGTGTTACAGGCTTTGCATATGGGTTTTCTAGCATACAGTTCTTTCAAAAACTTCTTACACTTCTCTGTTTCTAGTTAGTATCACATGGAGTAGCAACATCCAAAAATCTCTCCTCTGATATTTTATTTTCCAGCTCCTGTGCTTAGTCATTTCCCTTCTCTCTCATTTTTATAGCAGGCTATGTTGATGTCAATGGAAACAATAGGCTGAAATCAGATGACAACACCCCTAATCTGATTTTGTCAGATAGGCAAGCTCTTTAGAACAATCTCCTTTCCTTGTGTTGTGGTACAGAGCAGGTGGCTTTTCCGACTAGAAGCCCACCATTCTTGACTATCAAGTCAGGCTAAGAGAACTCCCTTAGCAGCGCTCCATTTCCTTCCATTTCTGCTTGAAAATTGGCTTTGGAGAAGGCTCTGAGGCAGAAAAGCAGAGAGCTGCATTAGCTCATGTCTTAAAAGATCTTGATAAAAGCAGCAAGGAGTGGGCAACACCGACCACCATTCTGAGATTTTACAGTTAGTTTTCCTAGAACTTTAGGCTCGAAAAGCACATGATCTACCTTCCAAATTATCATAGGCAGTTTTATCATGCATTTCCACAAAGCATTAGAAAGATCATCATCTTTTTAGACTGTAATATCTGTGTCCTAACAATAAAGCCAGTGTCATATATTTTAGGTTTTATTTATGGTAGTACCCCACATCTAGTAACCAATTTCTGCTCTTGTTGGGGTTCATCCTAAGCTGTTATAATGAACAGATTCCAAAATACAGTAGCTTAATGAGATAGAGGCCAGGGGTCCAGGGCTAGCAGTACACCACTCTGCCATCTTCAATACATGGCTTCAGAGGTTGCTTCCATTTTTGCCATTCCTCAGGTGGAGGAAAGCATAGTCTGGGATAAGCATCTTTAAAGAGATGTCAGAATTTACATACTCAACTTCTCTTTTTACTCACTGGCCAAAATTAGTCACTCAGCTACACAACCTAGCTGCAAGAAAGAAGAGGGAAGTGTAGTTTGCAGCTGAGTCAGCTCTATTACTAAAAGGAGGAAGGAAGATATTACTAAAAGGAGGAGAAGTTAGTACAAGGGACATACAGCAGTCTCTATTACCAACTGAATCAATCACACTTTCTTTATTTTTTTTTTTAAGATTTTTTATTTATTCATGATAGAGAGAGAGAGAGAGGCAGAGACATAGGCAGAGGGAGAAGCAGGCTCCATGCCGGGAGCCCAATGTGGGACTCGATCCTGGGTCTCCAGGATCATGCACTGGGTCAAAGGCAGCCGCTGAACCACTGAGCCACCCAGGGATCCCCAATCACACTTTCTGATAGGGAGTTACTGATTTGAGGACTAGAGTTAGTTCATAGAGAATAGCTGAATCATATTGATGATAGGCCTCTAGAAACACCAAACAGGAAAACATCTTGCCTAGGAGGTGACAAGATAATCAGTTTGCTAATGCTATTTTGGATCCTAAATGAGTTTCTAGTTTCAATCTCCAAGAAGCTTGACTTACTGTAGTTCCTGTGAAGCCTGGACCTTTATGCTATTTGTTTTCCTTATTTCTATATGTGTCATTGCGGTAACCTCCCTGCTATGTAAGTTAACTGGAGTAACTCATTATTTCTTGTAACGAAAGAGCCTCTCACATTGTTACTATTCTTGATTATCCAGTAATCAAACAATATTAAGTACCTTGCATATGTAAGGCATAGGGCTTTAGTCTATTTAGAGATAACATACACAATCCTTTCCCCCTTTTTGTCATTTACATGCTTTTTATGAAATAGTACATTCATGAATATGCTTAAATGACTCACTCTTGCTAGCTCATTTTGTGGGGAAAAAAAAATTGGAGGCCTAATAGAGGAGTCTTACTTATTATCTTAGACAACTAATTGCATAAAAATTAAAATCAAGTATTCCTCTAGATGCTAATATCAGATGTCTAGAATACTTTTTCAAATAATTTTATAATACTAATTAATGTTTTAAACTTAGGAACTATATATATATATATATATAGAGAGAGAGAGATATTACATTTCAGTAATTTTATACATTTCAATACTTTTATTTATACAGTATAAGAAGTGGCTTAGTTTTGATGGTGCTAAAATAGGAATTATTGAGAGGTTTATATCTGGCTCATTGGCTGGTGCAACTGCCCAGACCTGTATTTACCCCATGGAGGTATGTATTATTATAAAACTTTAAGTAAAGTAATGCTTTCAACACAAATTATAACATTTTAAAAAAGATTTATTTATCAATTTATTAGAGAGAGAGAGAGAAAGAGTGTGAGTGGGGCTCTGGGGGTAGCAAGTGAAAGGGGAGAGGGAGAAGGAGGTAGAAGGAGAGAAGTAGATTCCACGCTGATCTCTACTCCACTTGGGGCTTGATCTCACAACCCTGTGATCATGACCTGAGCCAAAAATCAAGACTTGGATACCCAATTAATTGACTAAGCCACCCAGGTGCCTCACAAATTATAATTCTTAAAATAAATGAAAGTAGATCTGGATTTTGTACAATAAGCAGCTTAATAGCTACAGGATTCAAATCTCATACCAAGTGTTAGTTGGCCCTAGTAAATGTTTCTTTTGTTTGCTTGTTTATTTAGGATCAAGGTGGTATTGTAGATGTATCAAGAAGATAAAAAAATCATTGATTGCTTGCTTGCTTGACTGATAGAATCACTTAATCATTAATCAAATCAAATCTGTATTACACAGCTACTAAGTTTAAGGTATTTTTCTAGATGCAGAGACAAATCAGACAAGCATTTTGATCATGCAAATTATAGCCTAGATGGGGAGCTAAAACATGTACATCAATAATGATGATCCAAAATAGAAAGTAAAAATCCTGGAAGGGAGATCAATATGAAGTGTTATGGAAATTCAGAGGGGAGAAATTATTTCCAGTTAGGAGTTTCATGAAAGACATGAATAGAATATGTGAGTTTGGCTTAGATTTTGGACATTCAGAGATAATGAGGAAAGGAATTTTAGGTGGAAATAATGACTTAAGCAAAGGAATGGAGGCAAAAGAGCAGATATTTAGGTTTGGATTGAATATTGAATATTGAATATTGGATTGAATATTGAATATCCATATCCAAATATGGATTGAGGCCAAACCAGAAAGGCTCTTGAATTCAGTGTAAGAAATATAATTTTTATTTCTTAAAAAACAAGAAGCCATTAAAGACTTTGGAGCCTGAAATATAATCTTGGTAAAGTTTTTTAGAGTGAGAGAGACTAGAGATATGGGATGACTACATGCAAGAGATTGCCACCATTCAGGAAAGTGATAGTAAAGCCTTGAAATATATTAACTAAAGGGAACTGACTCATGTTAGAGCTGTCTTGAGAACTGACAGCCTGAGAAGTGGAAGGTAGGACAGAGAGAAAGGAAGAAGGTGATGCTTCGTCTGGGTTCTGTGCCTAAGTATTTAGGAGAGCTACATCTGAGTGATGTAACAGAGTTTGAGAGTGGCGGAAGTAGTCCAGACAGTGAGAGATGATGAGTTCAGGTTTGCACATATTTAATTTGAGTGGTTGGTAGACAACCAGGTTTTGATTTTCAGCAGGCAGTTGCAAATGTGATACTAAGGACTTAAGAGATTTCAAGTCTTGATGTGTCATCTGCAAAGAAGTGCTAGTTTAAGCCATGAGATTATATAGAAAAAAAGCAGTGTTTTGTTTTGTTTTTTTAATCCTGAAAAGAAAATTTTTGAGAAGACCTTAATTTAAGGAGTAAGTGGGAAAAAACCTGCCAGTGAAGTAGACAGAGAAGATTTACTTGGGTAAGAAGGGAGTGAGTACACTGCCCTAGGGAGGGCAGACAGTTTTAAAAATGGGTTATTGAAAGTGTGGGGTGCTACGGGGAAGTTCTTGAAACAAAGCCTTGCAATTGATGACTCAGAGGCAGCTCCATCAAGAAACACAGTTTGCCCAATCAAGAAAAAGTTTATGCCTTTTTTTTTGGCTGTTTTGGAGAACCTTTTCTCCCAGTATTTATAGTCCTCCCTTAAATTAAATTAATGGAAATTAAGAGGATGAGGAGTAAGTTTCTATCAGGAGAATTGCACGGGAATGTTGATCTTGTTAGGCTACTGCTTTATAAGCACATTTAATCATATTAAATGAATATACTTTATCTGCCTCACTGTTACAATAATTTCCAGAATATGTATTTTAAATATGTACAGAATACATTTTTTTTCATATTGCTTCTTCACTTTAACATAACCATATATATTTTTTAACTTGGAATTTGGCTGCAGTTGCTTTATTTTGAAGCAATAATGTTACCTCAAATGAATTTGTTTTAGAGTATGTTACCTGATAGTACATTAAAGAAGGTTGAGTAGATGTTATCAACCAAAACCATAGTGATTAATTACATTTTCCTGTTTAAATAATTTTTTTAAAACTCGGTATTATATCATCTGTTAATAGTTAAAAGCCAAGTAGGGAGAAGCTAAAATTATATATAAGATTACTTTCTTTTCTGATTTCTGTGATAATAAATATTGTAATGTAATACAGTTATTGCATTCCTAGAGGAGTTGAGTGAATCTGATCAATATATTTTTATAATATTCTTCACATTTAGGTTCTAAAGACCAGACTGGCTCTAGGTAAAACTGGACAGTATTCAGGGATCATTGATTGTGGCAAGAAGCTTCTCAAACAAGAAGGTGTTAGAACCTTTTTCAAAGGTTATAGTCCCAACTTGCTAGGCATTCTACCTTACGCAGGTATAGATTTTGCTGTTTATGAGGTGAGTTTATTCTCATAATGTGACATTAAGTGTTAGATTTGAAAATTTGGTATAATAATAGTCTTCATTCTAAAAATCTAGTTGTAAGTAGCTTCTGACCAAGAAGTTTGGTTGAGTTGAATGGTTTTATTTGGTTTTTCATTTTGTGTAATAGTTGTCTAGTATTCTAATAATAACTCCTTTTTTGCTGGGTTTTTGTGTGTGTGTGTGTGTGTGTGTGTGTGTGTGAATTAGATTTTACTGATCATATTTATAGACCTAAATGCTGATACAATGGTGGTTCTTAATTCTGAATGCATATCAAAATCATTTACATGTAGATGTTTAAAAAAGAAGATTCTTGGGCTACCTCTCCCTCTGCCCTCCACCCCCGCCTGCATGCATATTTGCACACGTGTGTGCTCTCTCTCTCTCTGTCTCTTAAATAATAAATAAATCTTAAAAAAAAAAAGAAAAGAAGAAGATTCTTGGGCTACATCCAAGAAATTCTGATTTAATTATTCTGGGAGGAGGCCTGGAATCTAGGTTTTTAACTCTCTAGAAAAATATGATGTACAGTTAAGATTGAGAAAGCTGAGATGATTGTCCAGGTGTGAAAATGAGAATTGACAGGGGGAGTCCTTAGGGGGGATGGAGGGAGAGGCAGCATGTAGATAAGGCAATAAGGCAAATCTCCTGAGTGTAGTGCTTGCTGATGAGGCAGAATTCTGAGTTATTCCTTTTCTAGCCAATCATTTCATTTTTATGACCATACGTATGTTTTAGGCAGGCTGTTGTAATAATATATACCATTTGGTCATCAGAACCAGGTCAGAGTATGTGACTAGTATCACTTAAATTCATTCACAGTGCAAGAAGGACAGCTCTCCAGCCACAGGCCCAGTGGTATTTTTGGCAGGTGGTACCACAATCACATGAAAGATAGCCAATTTTGTTTAGCACTTTAAAAAATGCGTATATCTTTTATAGATGTTTAAAGTATTGAATATTAGAGCATATATTTCTTTTCTCCTTTGTTTTCTTCCTTCTGTGATCTTATTAAAATAAATTCATTGCTCCTGTTTATGTTGGGCTCCCTCCATTCTTTTATTTCTGCAGTTCAATATCTTTTGCCTTCTTACCAGAGTGATGTTACACATTTCTCTTTTCATTATTGCATGACTGATGAATGCACTGAGTTAAGACATTTTGAAACATATTTTTTCAAAAGCATCAAATTACACACTTCATGGCAGTTGCCTCAGTATATAATGGTAAAGCTGTATCCTTTGATAAATGAACAGTTCTAAAGGCACTTAGTGATCTTTTAAACCTACTATTTTAAGATAATTTTTTCTCGCCACTTTTATTCAAGGAAAAGAAAATTTGAAAAGATGAATCTTTCCTAAAAGTTTAGAAAATGTGGTTTTGTTAACATAGAGTGGATTATGCAGTCTTCTCTACATTATTCTGTTAATCCCTCTGAGAATCTCCAGAATTTTGCTTGTGTCTTTCAATGTCATTACAAACCAAAACAACGAGGCAAAATAGAACAAACAAAATCAAAATAAACAAAACACAGACATACAGATGCAAAACATAGGAGTATTCAAACTGAGGCTGTGTGAATACATTTATTTGAAAACATCTGTGTGCCCTGCCCCTGGTAGGACAGTAGGGAGATCACCCCCTCTGTACACGGAGTAGGAACAATCTTTTGTAAAGATTTTGGAGAGAATAGTTATTAAGATCAAACGATTAAGCTTCATTCTTATTTATCAGTGTGTGACTTGATAACTCAGTTTCTCTGAATTAGTTTCTTATTTATAAAATGTATAACATGGAGATGACAATATTGACTTATTAAGTTTCTGTAGGCATTAAGTGAGATAACATCTATGAAAATGCTCAGTGTAATTCTCGAATGAAGAAGCTACTCAATATGCTTATTGAAATTGAATGAGCAGTGAACTTTATTCTACTTAGACTTGCATGGTGGCTAAAGGATATTTACTACTATCTTCTTTGTTAGCTTTTGAAGAATTATTGGCTAGAACATCATGCAACAGAGTCTGTAGACCCTGGGATAATGATTTTGCTGGGATGTAGTACATTGTCTCACACTTTTGCTCAGATAGCCACCTTTCCTCTGAACCTTATCAGAACTCGCATGCAGGCTCAAGGTGAGTTTTTTTTTTTTTTTTTATTTAATGAAGTAATAAGTTAAAAAGTGATTAAGAGTATTTTTAATGAAGCATTAATAAAAATTAAGTTAAAAACAGTATTAAAAAACTAGGTTGTTTTAAATGAGTAGAAATTAATGGTTCAAAAAAACAAAAACTGTAGAATTGTTAAATCAAAAGCAGACTCTGATTTTTAAGGCACACATCTCGAATTTATTGTTTTATTATAGAGCCTTTTGTTAATTTAAATTTTATTTCTCCTTCAATGTTCTTTTTTTTTTTTTTTTTTTTTTCCTTCAATGTTCTGTTTGGGACTTTCCACATTTCCTCCAGTTACTAATGATCTCTTTAAGGAGTTTATAATTAGGAAGTACCACGATGAACAATAGAAAAGATTTCCTTTCTTCAAATTAAGTCAACAGTTACTCAATATGAACATAAAATTTCCCCCTAGTTCTGCATTGTTATATTCTGCATCAAGAACTTAATATATTTGTGGAATTGAATTTGTATTTTAATCCCTCTAGCAAGGAGATATTAACCAGAAGGGAGAGTTACCTATTGTGTTCCTCTTGAGTGAAATGTTAGAGATTTAAATTTTAAGAAAATACTTTTATTACTTTTCAAGAAGAAAAAAATCTTACATAATTCTATTATTATCTTCCTCAGAAAATTATTTAAGGAGTCATGCAGTACGTGATTCTTTTTTACATTTGTTTTCTTTTTAGTAAGATTTTTGGATTTTATTGCATTCCAGGTGGGGAATCTCTCTACCCACCCCATCACCTTTCCATTGCCCTATCAAAGTTCATACTCAATTCCAAGTGCTCCTTTGAGGTCCCTTATGAAACTTTCAAGTCCAATAGAACTTTTTGCAATGATAGAAATATTTTTTATCTGTGTTATCCAGTATGGTAGCCACTAGTGACACATGGTTATCAGACACTTGAAATTTGCTAATGTGACTAAGCAACTGAATTTTTCGTTTTACTTAATTTTAATTAATTTAAATTTAAGTAGACACACATGTCTAGTGGCTACTGTATTGGACAATACAAGACCATTCTATAAGTAGAGAGAGAGGTATATTCTGAAGTCGTTTTAGCCTCTGTAAATTCTTATTAATCATTGGGCTATCTTAATGTATAAAGATTCAATATTGAATTACACTGATTTTTTTTCAATTTATAGCACTGGAAGAAAAAGGAACAACAACTTCTATGATTCATCTTGTTCAAGAGATATATTATAATGAAGGAAAAAGGGGATTTTTCAGAGGTCTCACCCCAAATATCATAAAGTTGCTTCCTGCAGTAGTCATCAGCTGTGTAGCTTATGAAATAGTGAGACAACATCTGGAATTAATTTAAAAATGAAATATCAAATTGTCATTACCAAAATCACTTAATTGTAAGATAATACCTGGCTTGTAAAGAGAAGTTGGTCTTTTCCTAAAAGGAAAGACATATCAAATAATTGTCAAAACATTTTTTCTTTATCTATTACAAAATTTATAAGTTAAATAACCCTTTTGGTAAAGTTCTTTCATAATTTAAAATTCTTAATATCCACAGGCTCCTATTTACATTTCCCACTCTTCTCCCCTGAGTCCTAACTTGAAACTTGTTTTTATTGGGTTTGGATCTACCGTGGTAACATTATAAAACATTTGGTCACTTGCAGCCACTGAGTTAACCTTTTCCTATTTAAATATTTTTTTGAAAGGCTGAGCTTGAAAATGTCTAATACACTAAAACAAAAATCATTGCATTTAAAATTGATGTTACAGCAAATGATCACAGTTCATGTCTCTTTTTTAAGCAAAAAGGAACATTGCTTTCATAATGTCTTCACAGTTCCTTCTATCAGATTGTGGATGGAATAATGATAGCACGATAGCATATTTCTCTTCTTCAGGTACTTTATTTGTAAATATAAACACTGTTGGTTCATTTTTTTTCTTTATATTTTAGGTTGTTTATAAGTCAGTATTGAGAACAAATCAGCATTGGACAAGTTTTCTTGTTATCTTCTGCTTGAAAAACATTTGAGAGGAAGAATTTTATTTTATTTATTTTTTTATTCTTTTTATTTTTATTTTTTTTTTGAGAGGAAGAATTTTAAAGATTAAATCCATTATATCATACTTGTCAAAGCAATTCTTATTTTAGCCTACTAGTTGATTGAGTCGACCCTTGGAAATCCTAAATATTCCTCTGCACTTTTATGAAAAAAATGAATCCTATTCTCTGCTGGAATTAAATGAGAGTGTGGTGAGATGCTGGTAATGGACTGCGTTGGCCACAACCCAGGCTTCAAATGAACTGCCTTGCTAAACTGATTCAAGTCCAGGCTTTGAGCCTTGGTCTTGCTGATCCGCAAATTTTTTAAAAAATTATTTATTTATTCATGAGAGACACACACACAGAGAGGCAGAGACACAGGCAGAGACACAGGCAGAGGGAGAAGTAGGCTTCATGCAGGGAGCTTGACATGGGACTCGATCCCGGGTCTCCAGGATCACATCCTAGGCTGAAGGTGATGCTAAACCACTGAGCCATCCGGGCTGCCCTGATCCGCAAATTTGACTTTATTAATTTCCTCAAGATCATCACTTTCTTGGTGGAAGATTAACTAATCACAAGATTGAGACACATATCACAGTGCAAAGTTATTCATTTATAGTGGAACTTAATACTTCCTACTCACTAGAATACTTTCATCCGTTCTCCAGGGCACACTGTTTCCTGGTATTAGGGTGCCTGGGAAACCAAAGAAGTCATGAGAAGATTGATGCAGAATTAGAACAAAGAGAGGAATGTTGTACTCCGACCTATCCCAGTTAAGGTGGGAAGAGGTGGAAGCTTGTGTACAAAGAAGAGTAGTTGAGGCCCGACCTGGGAGAGAGGAGGGGATTGTGGAACTGAAGCTAAACTAAGCCACAGATCACCAGAGGGGAGGAATGCAAAATCTCATGTAAAGCCCAGGAGTGGCTGTGTAAGAAATTTGAGTAATGATGGTAGTTGTTTGGATAGACTTTCACAAAGCATTCCAAATTGATGAGATAGCTTGAGTAGTAATGTGGAAATCATGGTGATGGTGGTGGTGGGGGGCGGTTCATAGAGCATTAGGGAATGCCTGGTCATTTTGAAATATATGGTGTACAGGAAGATATAGTGAGATAAGAGGCAACTTGCTGTAGGCTGGTGCCAGGTCATGGAAAGCTGCGAATCAAAATGTGGCAGTGACATATTCTGGTGTAAGAAGATCACCGACAGCAGAAGAATGCCATTGACAGAGGAGAGGGGAGAGCCTATGAGACCAGTTAGGATATTATTTTCATGGCCAAAATTACAAAATGCTGGCTTCTGAGTAAGGGCTTCTCTTTAGAGTGGGTAGATCCAATTATTGTTGTCTCAGAAGTCAAAGTCCAATTTATTTTATTAAGTTCCTGCTATATGCCTGGAATTATTTCAAGACACTTTTAAAGGTTCTCTTGCTTAATTCTAACAGAAAGGTGAGATTTTTATTTTTTTTAATTTTTGTTCCATTTGTGTAAACAGAACAAAACCAAACAGAATAGTTCACCCCTTCTTGCATCCCCTGTACCCTACCTCTTGCAACCACCAATCTCTTCTCTATATCTCTAGGCTTTATATCTGTGTTTTAGATTCTACATTTAAGAAAGATCATCTGTTTGTCTTTGTCTTAGTTATTTCACTTGGCATAATGCCCTTGAGGTCCCTCAGTGTTGTCACAGATGGCCAGATTTCATTCTCTTTTATGGCTGAATACTATTCCATTGTATATATATCACAATTTCTTTATCCATTCATCTATTGGTAGACCCTTAGGTTGTTTCCGTATTTTGGGTATTGTAAATAAGGCTGCAGTAAACATGGGGGAGTATATGTCTTTTTGATATACTGTTTATGTTTTCTTTGGATAGTGCCCAGAACTGGAATTGCTGGATCATACGGTGGTTCTACTTTTAATTTTGGGGGGAACCTTCCATAGAGGTTACACCAGTTTAATAATTCCTGCTAACGGTGCATAGGAGTTCCCTTTTCTCCAAACCTTAACAAAACTTGTTATTTCTTGTCTTTTTGATAACAGCCATTCTGATAGGGATGAGGTGATATCTCATAGTGGTTTTGGTTTGTGTTTGCCTGATGATGAGTGATGTTGAGCATCTTTCACATACCTTTTGGACATCTACATGTCTTCTTTGGGAGAATGTCTATTCAGATCTTCTGCCCACCCTGCCTTTTTTAAAGATTTATTTGTCTGTTTGAGAGAGAGAGAGCGAGTGTGAGAGAGCACACGCATGTGCAAGGAGGAGGGGCAAAGGGAGAGGGAGAGAATCCCAAGCAGACTCCCACTGAGTGCAGAGCCTGACGCTGGGCTAGATCTCAGGACCCATGAGATCATGACCTGAGCTGAAACCAAGAGTCAGATGCTTAACCGACTGAGCCACCCAGGTGCCTCATCTTCTGCTCCCTTTTTAATTGAACTTTTTCCCCCTATTGAGTTGTATTGTTTCTTTATATATTTTGGATATTCACCCCTTATCGAGATACGTGGTTTACAATTATTTTTTCACATTATTTTGTTGATGATTTCTTTTGCTGTGCAGAAACCGAAGACTTGTTTTTAAGTTTTTGCTTAAATTCCAGTCACTTAACATACTGCGTAATATTAGTTTCAGGTGTACAATTAGTGACTCAGCACTTCCATACAATCCCTGGTGCTCATTACAGTAAGCACACCCCGTAATTCCCATCCCCTATTTCACCCATTCCCCACCTGCTTCCCTTCTAGTAACCATCAGTTCTCTATAGTTAAGAGTCGGCTTCTTAGTTTGTCTTTCTCTTTTTTTCCCCCTTTGCTCATTTGTTTTGTTTCTTAACTTCCACATTTGAGTGAAACCATATGGTATTTTCTTTCTCTGACTGACTTATTTCACTTAGCATAATAATCTCTAGCTCCATCCTTGTTATGGCAAATGGCAACATTTCATTCTTTTTCTATAGCTGAATCATATTTCATTGTATGTATATACCACATCTTCTTTATCCATTCATCAACCAGTGGACACTTAGCCTGCTATTTGGCTTAGGCGTAATTTGGCTATGTTGATAATGCTGCTATAAACACCGTAGTATGTGTATCCCTTTGAATTAGGTTTTTTTTTTTTTTGTATTCTTTGGGTAAATACCTAGTAGTTCAGTTGCTGGATCATAGAGTAGTTCTGTTTTTACTTTTTGAGGAACCTCCAAACTGTTCTCTACAGTGCCTGCACCAGTTTGTACTTCCACCAGCAGTGCAAGAGGGTTCCCTTTTCTCCACATCTTCATTAACACCTGTTGTTTCTTGTGTTGTTGATTTTAGCCATCCTGACACATGTAAGGTGTGTCTGTGTAGAAACTTTTAGTTTGATATAGTCTCACTTATTAATTGTTGCTTTTGCTTTTGGTGTGAGATTTAAAAATATCATCACCAAGACCTGTCAAGAAGCTTACTATTCCTGTTTTATGGTTTCTGGTCTTATATTCAAGTTTTTAATCCAATTTGAGTTAATTTTGTGTATGGTGTAAGATAGTGGTCCATTTTCATTCTTTTGCATTTAGAAGTGCAGTTTTTCCAAACCATTCATTGAAACACTGTCCTTTCCCTATTTTGTATTCTTGACTCCTCCGTTGTAAATTAACTGACCATATATGCATGCGTTTGTTTCAAGGCTTTTTTTTTTCTTTTCTATTATGTATCTGTTTTTATACCAACACTGTAATGTTTTAATTATAAAAGCCTTATAATATAGTGTGAAATCAGGGAGTGTAATGCTTCCCATTTTATTCTTCTTTCTCAAGATTGCTTTTGCTATTTGGAGTTAGAAGGTTGAGATTCTCCCAATTTCCAAATGAGGAAACTAAGTTTATAGAGATAAGTACCTTGAACAGATCTCCTAACACTTTCTCTCTCATTAAGGATTGTGCTCATCCCTGACCTTCTGAGCTTCTATTCTATATGAGACCTACTGTGAGCCAGATCCTTGGGGATGCCATGGATGTTTTGTAAAATACCTTAAAGTGATGATTTAGCTCACTGTCAGTAGGGTACAGCCTCTCAATCCTGTGAGATGAAGTGTAAGCCTGCTCTTAGGTACGGAGATGCCTAAAGGGTAACCTCTATGTAAAAATGGTTATCACAATGTAACTTAAACATTGATACTTGGAGTTAATCTTGAAGAAACACCAGAGATCCTGTCTGAATGCCACAGAAGAAAATAACTGGACAATATTTTAAGATCTGTGGTGTTAGAAGTTCAATTTAACACTGAGGGACTTTCTGCATAGTTTTTCGGATACCGTTAGAACCTAAAGATTAGCCTCCCTGTGGGTTACCTTACAGAACTGTGATACAAAATTTTTTTTTTAAGATTTTATTTACTTATTAGAGAGAGTGTGCACATGAGAGAGAGTGAAAGCAGGAGCAGGGGCAGGGCAGAGGTAGAGGGAGAAGCAGACTACCTGCTAAGCAGGGAGTCTGCTCTGGGGCTTGATCCCAGGACCCTGGGATCATGACCTGAGCCAAAGGCAGACACTTAACCAACTGAGCCACCCAGGTGGCCCGTGAATTGTGATACAAATTAACAAAATTCTGTATCTTGGCTCTGGAAGGTTAGCAGCATGTTATACTATATAACTAAGAGTTTTGGATAGGTTAAGGAGTGGGTTGTAGAAAACACCTGGTAAGGTGAATTAAAGATAAAGAAGGACCATAGCAGAAGTGATGATCTGGAGACACTTGGACTTAAGTGCCTATTGAGATTTTTTACTTCAACAAATATACGGACTTCACTCAGAAATGTAAAGGACTCTCTGACAATCACAGAGGCCTTTCAGAAATTTAGTTACAGTCCACTGGAGCAAAACGATAAGCTCTCAGATCCTCAGAGTCATCTTGTAGAGTACCCACTTCTCTAGCTGCATGTATAGCCGTGTTCCTGAAGGCACTGCATTTCCTCATTGCCCAGACAGCATATAAAGCAAAGCAAAAACAAAACAAAACTAGTTTATTAGTCCATTCACTTTTGAGAGAGTAGTTGAGAAAATCACAGCATGTTGATCATAACATGATGACGGGCAGTTGTAAGCCTTGCAAAACCCAGAAAGCATCTATGGGTTCTCAGGGTTTATAACATTTCAGGAAACAGACTATTTTTATTCCCCTTATTTCTTGGTTAGGGTATAATTTTCTCAATGATTCATCTTCAGGTATTAGTAAACCTGTTACACATATGTGGAAAAAATCTTGAGTAAAGCACTTTAATTGTACAGGGAGCTAACCAATTCACTAATCAATGCACACTTCTTTACCTCCATTTTTCATAAAGGAATGGGTATCCTCAAGGATGATCATGGTGGGCTGATAGATAAAACTGGAGTAGTGAACTTTCTCTGAAGGTCTTTAAAAAAAAAAAGATTTTATTTCTTTATTCATGATAGAGAGAGTGAGAGGCAGAGACGCAGGCAGAGGGAGAAGCAGGCTCCATAAAGGGAGCCCGATGTGGGACTCGATCCTGGGTCTCCAGGATCAGGCCCTGGGCCAAGGGCGGCACTAAACCACTGAGACACCGGGCTTCCCTCTCTGAAGGTCTTCATAGAGTGTCCATCTCTGCCTTGTTCTAGTTCCACCTTAGATGGTGTCAAGTGATCATCAGCCTTGTATAAGTGGTCTCACTGTGCCCCAGAACAAAAGGAGTCCAGACTGGCAAAACAACTAACAGAACAACTGGAATGTTCTTCCCACTAACATTCGTCTCCCACTCGGGGTCACATTCAGTTTAGTTTATAATTCAACATGTGCAAGGTACTATGCTAAGCCAGGTGTCTAAAGGGCAAGAAGCCTTAACATTTACACAGTCCTCTAAACTGACAGCTGTTCACCATGTACCAACATGTGGGTAGTTCTACATGAGGGAGAAATCTACTTATCTAGCTCTCTTCTGCTCTGGCACTTGTGCTTCAGCTAACTGTCTGGGGCCTACTGTGTTTATAGAGAAATTGATAGCCTTTTTTCTCCTTTTAAGCTTCTGACTTTATCTCGGAGAGATAGCTATAAGTTGAACCTGGTCCTGCACCTGGAAATACAGCCCTTTGAGGTTTACAATTTTATGCAGAGGTCTCAGTTCTAACCCTTTACCTCATTTAGACCCAAGGTCTCACATCTTTTCCCTGTGTGGCCATTGCCTGCATTATGAAGCTCAAATGAGATCACGGATATGGAAGTATTCTAAAAGCTACAAACCTTATATAAGAGTATTATAATGCTTAGGGCGATTAATGTCCTTGTGGTAGGGGTAGAGAGTAAGAGTACTTTGATTCAGAAGGACCTAAGTTCCATTCTGTTTTTATCATTCATTGTCTTTGTAATTTGGAGAGTCAGTTAATCTTTGAGTCTCAGTTTTCATCTTTTTATTTATTTAATTTTTTTTTTAAATTGAAGTTTGATTTGCCAACAGCTTCCTTTTTTTAAAAAGTGGGGACAATAATATTGCCTTTTTAAAAAAATCATTTATTTATTTGAGAGAGAGAGAGAGAGATCGTACACATGCACAAGTGTGGGGACAGAAAGCAGAGAGGTGGAGAAGTATACTCTCCGCTGAGCAGAGAGCCTGACTCAGGGCTGGATCTCATGACCCCGGGATGATGACCTGAGCTGAAGGTGGATGCTTAACTGACTGAGCCACCCAGGCACCCTTTAAAAAAAAAAATTAAAATTTTTTTTAATTTTTAAAAATATTGCCTTTAAAAAAGAAAAAAGATTTATTCATGAGAGACACAGGCAGAGAGAGACATAGGCAGAGGAGAGGAAGAAGCAGGCTCCTCACCAGGAGCCTGATGCGGGACTCGATCCCAGATTCTGGGATCATGACCTGACCCGAAGGCAAGCGCCAACCACTGAGCAACCCTGGTGTCCCTAATATTGCCTTTTAAAAACCTTATTTACAAGATTGTTTTCAGAACCAAATGAGATAAGGGATATGAAACTATTTCATGAACAGCCATTACAAGCCTTAGTTTATTAATCCATTCAGTATGGAGAGAATACATGTAGACTTTTGTAGGATATGATTAGACTTCAAAAATTGGCAACTGTAATGTTGGTTATGTTCCAGATCACTTAAGTAATGTACAAAGGTTGGCTCTATCTGGTATGCTATTGTCCTGCAAGGAAGGATTCAGCTATTTCCAGGGGAGAACTGTCCTGGAGTTGGAGCACTTTGAGGGTGCTCATAAGGACTTCTCTGCAGGCAGAGTACTCAAACCTGACCTTCTGGTCTTTCACCTTCTGCACAGTTCTTTCCACCTGTGATCTAAGTCATGGGCTTAGGGGCCCTGTTTCTCGTCTGCATTTTCTCATGTATCAGGATAGCAGTTGGTTTCGACAGAGGACCTACAATGTCCCAAAGACTGAGGGAAATAAATTGTTACTCTGAGCTCACTTATCACAAATAAATAAGTTTTGACTTTAAAAAGAGTAAACATGTTTTTTGGTAATCTTTGCTTCCTTGTAGTAATTGTAATTTATTGCAACTCTATTAGGTTTTTTACATACTTTGTCTCATTTAATTCTCTAAAAATTTCTATAAAATAGGTCACCGCTGTTTTAGAAATAAGGCAGACTCAGAGATACAAGTAATTTATCCAAGGTAACACAGTAATTTAAATTGAATTCTGCTGATACAAAACTAATGCTTTTTCCACAATAGTATAATGATCTTACTGTCTCAGCCTCTTAGAACAATGTTACATGAGACAGAATGAGGCTGGGTGTTTATCATTTGTTCTAAGACAAATTTTTCTATATAAAAATTCCAGTCTGGAAGTCAATAAAGTGTGAAGCTCAAGTCTTGCCAAGTTAGCAGGGTTTGGGTAAACTCCTTGGATTTCTCATCAAAATATCAAAAGAGCCATGCCTTCCTTAAAAGTGAAGTCTAGGATTTAGGACTAAGGGCTAAAATAAACCTGCCCTAACAGAACCTAAGGTGTTAGGTTTTGTTAGGATCAAGGTGATCTGCCAATAATTTTTTTTTGACAGACAGAAAGCTGTACCTATTTAATGTATACAATTTGATAAGGCTGGAGATAAGTATATATACAACTGGGATTCTTTTATTTTTTATTTTTTAATTTTTTTATATAAATTAATTTTTTATTGGTGTTCAATTTGCCAACATATAGAATAACACCCAGTGCTCATCCATCAAGTGCCCCCCTCAGTGCCCGTCACCTAGTCACCCCCACCCCCTGTCCACCTCCCCTTCCACACCCCCTGGTTCGTTTCCCAGAGTTAGGAGTCTCTCATGTTCTGTCTCCCTTTCTGATATTTCCGACTCATTTTTTCTCCTTTCCCCTTTATTCCCTTTCACTATTTTTTATATTCCCCAAATGACTAAATATTTTTAAAAAATTTAAATTCAGGCAATTAACTCATAATGTATTACTGGTTTCAGAGGTAGAGGTCATTGATTCATCAGTCTTATTTAATACCCAGTACTCATTACCTCAGGCATCCTTAATGTCCATCACCCAGTTACTCCCTCTCCCTAACCTCTCCCCTCCAGTGACCCTCAGTTTGTTTCCTATGATTAAGAGTCTCTTATGGTTTATCTCCTACTCTGATTTCATCTTGTTTTATTTTTTCTTTCTTCCCCTATGATCCTCTGTTTTGTTTCATAAATGCCACACATGTGTGAGATGATATAATTGTCTTTCTCTGATTGACTTATTTCACTTAGCATAATATCCTCTAGTTCCATCCATGTCATTGCAAATGACAAGATTTCATTTTTTTTCTTTTTTTTTTTTAAATTAATTTATTTATTTATGATAGTCACAGAGAGAGAGAGAGAGAGAGAGAGAGAGAGAGAGGCAGAGGGAGAAGCAGGCTCCATGCACCGGGAGCCCGACATGGGATTCGATCCCGGGTCTCCAAGATCGCGCCCTGGGCCAAAGGCAGGCGCCAAACCGCTGCGCCACCCAGGGATCCCCGGAAGATATAATATCCCAGTAGCAACCAGCATACTTAATGCCCAGATTTGGGTTCATAATATCTTTCTCCAATAAAGGAACCAGGGATTCTTTGGAGAAATAACTGATTCTAGGACTGAGGAAGTACATATACATATGATAAGCCGGAAGCATCTTTTAGTGCCAAAAATTAAGGAAGTTTTCACAAAACCAAATCAAATCAGAAAACCAAAACCATACACATGCACACATTGATGTAGATATGTCAAAGTGACACAGGAGTTAACCGAAAGAGCTCCCAATCTTCAAAGCTGGAACATTTGAGCAACAAAATTAATGAAGTAGTATTGGATTATAGCCCAACATATAAAATAAATATGCACAACTCTGTACTGATGTAAATAAATTATTGAATACGTAAATAAATGGAGAACAGACAGATCTCCCTTGCAGAATTCTGAATAATAATAATGTAGATACTTCTCCTTCAACCCCCCATTCACTAAGTGTGGGGTATGCATAGTAACTTCCAAAGAGTACAATATGGAAGAGAAGAAAAAGAGTAACTTTATTGGAGAACTCTGACAAACATTGCCACAGCCAGATAATCAAGGTCAACATCAACCAAGTTGCATGATATTATGTACTATTGATATCATGTGATGAGAATGGTTCTTTACCTCTGTTTATTCCTTCCAAAAACCTGCAACCTCATAATCATGAGAAAAACATCAGAGAAATCCAAATTGAGAAACAATTTACAAAGTCCTTTGTCAGTACTCCTCAAAATTGTCAAGGTCATCAAAAGTAAGGAGAGTCTAAGACACCATCACAGCCACACCAAGAGGAAGTTAAGGAGACATGATGACTAAATGTAATGTGGTATCTTGGCCACCCAAGATTCTGGAAAGGAAAAAAGACAGTAGGTTAAATACTAAGGAAATCCAAATAAAGTATCAGCTTTAGTTAATAATAATGTATCAGTATTGATTTTTTAATTGTGACAAATGTATCACAGTAATTTAAGATGTTAATGATAGGGAGATATCAGGCAAGGGGTAACTGAGAATTCTCCATATTATATTCACAACTATACTGTAAGTCTAAAATTATTCTACAGTCAGATTTTTATCCAAAAATTGTTTTTAAAATGCCCCCCACCGCCACATTTCCAAGTTGCTCCCTAGGCGATGGTGTTATTCTCATTGAGTACCTACTGAGCTAGTTCCATACATTAGGCTCTGATGCCTTACTTCTCCTCACTCGCTTAGAATAATTTAATGTAAGGTGGAATGCACACACTTTTTAGGAATTGATAAGGACATTGTTTCACTTGTCATGGGGTTTGTGTAAAATATTTCCATTTGGTAATTTGATTTGCTGCCTAGTTCATAATTGTAATACTGATGATAATATTAATTATATTAAAACATTGATGATAGTAATATTGATAATAAACTCCAGAGAGATGGAGAGCAAGCTGGGTTTCTTGTTAACTCCTAATAGTTAAGAGTTATGCATGAGGAGGTGGGATTCTCAGACTTATTACTGGAAAGACAAGAGAAAACAGTCATTGGTGTGTTTTCCCTTTAAGAAATTAGTGTTTTCTTTGCTGTTTAGAGTAGAAACTGACTCTAAGAAAAGTGGCATTATTCTGTTAAAATGCAAACCAGTCCCAGCAGTCTTTTTCTTAGCAAAGATACTTGATCTAGAATCAGAAAAGCCTCAAGAGGAGGGAATGAATTTTTGACCTGACATCTTCCTTCTATATCTCCTTTAAAATAACTATAATCACTTAACATATCAGAAAGCAAGGGATATAAAAAAAAAGCTCTTTGCTTCTATAAAAGCTATAGATTCTGTGAATAAGTAAAAGAAGACTATTGTTAAGAAGACACAGGCATGTCTGAAAATATCAAATTTCACCTTATTAGTAGAAAAGTCAGTTCAAGAGAACACTATGCCCTTAGAAAGTAGGAGATATATGTCAGGAGAAAGACCATATGAATTCAACAACCTCACCAGGAAAGGACAGTGTAAACATATCATGAGGTAGTGATACAGCAGACACATTATGAAACAGAGGATAGTACAGAAGAGTTTGGGGCACCTGAGTGGCTCAGTCCATTAAGCATCTGACTCTTGGTTTCAGCTCAGGTCATGATCTCAGGGTTGGGCCCTGTGTTGGGCTTCATGCTCAGCAGGGAGTTTGCTGGAGATTCTCTCTCTCTCTCTCTCTCTCTCTTCCTCTCCCTTCGTTCTGTCTCTCTCAAAATAAATCTTACGGGGTACCTGAGTGGCTCAGTTGCTTGGGCATCTGCCTTCAGCTCAGGTCATGAGCATGGGGGTCCTGGGATGGAGCCCTATGTCGGGCTCTCTGTTCACTGTGGAGCCTGCTTCTCCCTCTCCTTCTGCCTGCCATCCCTGTGCTTGTGCTTGCTCTCTCTGTCAAATAAGTAAATAAAATATTTTTTAAAATCTTTAAAAAAGGAGGAAGAGTTCGTGGGAACACCTCATACAGCTCCTGGAAAGAAAAGCTTACCCTAATTTTTGTGGGACTCTTAAGAAAGTTCAGGGCATCATAATACTTTAGCCTATTATAGTTTTGCTTTGCAACAATATATGTTGCTTAATGCTTTTTATTTTACTAAAACTTCCTGTGGATTTTTGCCTGTAAGTTGGAGAGTTAATGCCCAAACATTGAACTTTCCAGAGGAAAAGTCTTTCTCAAGTTTCTGCATACTATTGAGTTAGCGATGTTCAGCTGTCCACAGAATATTCAGTCTCCCTTTCTTCCTGAGAATGCAGCTAAATGTTTCTCAGCACCCCTTGTAGTTAGGGTAGGCATGTGATTAAGTTCTTGCTCATGAAATGTGAGCACAAGTGATGTGTTCAATTTCTGGTCCTGCAATGAGGCTCCTGAAGAGTTTCAAGAAATAGTGCTACTGGGGGCCTGGAGGACCTGTGTAGTGCTGTGTGAGTGAGAAATAACTGCTTTTGAGTTTGAGCAGTTACAGTTTTGGTTGTATTTGTTAGAGCAATAGAATCTATCCTAATATGAGTCTCTTATTGAGTATTTAGTCGATGAATGCAAGAAAAATCCTTCGTGGAACTAATACCCTATTAAGGTGTGGGCATTTTATGTGGTAAATATTTCCCCAATGCAAAATAAAGCAGTAAAAAGGAATAGAGGGACAAAAAAGACAGCAGACATCCAGAAAACAAGAGCAAAGTGGCAAAGTCCAACTATGTCAGTAATAACATTAAATGAGAATTCTGATTATAAACAATTTAACCAAAAGCAGAGATTATCAGACTGGGTGAAAAAACAAGGTCTGACTCCCTACTGTCTACAAGGAGGTATGCTTTGGATCACAAGATAACTAGGTTGAAGGTAAAGAAACTAAAAAGATGTATCACATAAATAGCAATCATAAGAAAGCTGGAGTGATTATACTAATATCAGACAAAATATACTTTAAAACAAAAGGTGTTACTAGAGATAAAAGGAACATTTATAAAAATAAATAGGTCATTCAATCAGGAAGTTATAATAATCAAAAACATGCATGCACCTAACAACAGACCCCCAAAATATATGAAGCAAAACCTGACAGAATTGAAGGAAGACAGACAATTCAGCAATAATATTTAGACACTTTAATATCTCACTTTTAATAAAGGGCATAGCAAGTAGGCAGAAGAGCAACAAGGAAGTAAGACACATGAACAACCCCACACACAAATTAGGCCTGATATATAGAGTACTCTACCTAACAATAGGGGACTATTCCTTCTTCTTAAGTGCACATGAAACATTCTCCAGAAGAGACATATAGTAGGTCATAAAATAATCTCCATAAATTTAAAAGAATGAAAATCATACATAGTGTATTCTCTGATCTTAGTGCAGTCAAATCATAAATTTCACTCCACTGTTAATATTCTAGACTATCCTGAATAGTTTTGAAGAATAAAGTTTGAAGATTCATACTTCTTGATTTTAAGACTACTCTAAAGCTATGGTAATAAGACTGTGGCATTGGCATAAGGGTAGGCATTGAGATTAATTAAACAAATTGGAGAGCCCAGGAATAGACCCATGTATATCTGGTCAATTGAATTTTGATAAAAATGCCAAAGTCATCTGAAGGGGAGAAAAGATAGTCTTTTCAACAAATGGCTCTGAGACAACTGGATGTCCATATGGAATAATATGAACTTCAATCCTCCTACCTTACACAATACAGAAAAAGCCGAAATAGATCATACTTCTTTTTAAAAGATTTATTTATTTATTTGAGAGACAGAAGGAGAGAGAGAGAGAGCGAGAGAGCGAGCGCAAGTGATTACATGGGTGGAGGGCCAGAGGGAGAGAATCCTCAAGCAGACTGGCCAGTGAGCACGGAGCCTGACTCAGGACTTTATCTCATGACCCGTGAGATCATGACCTTAGCAGAAACCAACAGTCGGGTGCTTAACTGACTCAGCCACTCAGGCACCCCTGAAGTAGATCATACTTTAATGTAACAATGGAAACACTACTATTCAAAGTATTGCATATTAAAGTAAGACACCATGTTCACCTCTCATATTCAGAAAGTTTATAACATTCTAATTCCCAGTACTTGCATTTTTTAATTAAATAAAGCATTCATATACTACCTATGGAAGTGGAAATTAATCCAAACTTATTGGAGGGAAATTTGACAATACTTAGCAAGAGCAGAAAAGCAGAAAGATAACTGAGCAATTTTATTTCTAGAAATTTATCCTAAGGAAATCATCATAGATATCCAAAAAGATGTATCTACTGGTGTGTTTATATTTTCCATTGTTTATAATAGCAAAGGATCGTAATAAATATGTTTTTCATTTAATTTAAAAACTAATTTTAATTTAATTTTAAAAATATTTGTTTAAATATAACAGTACAATATTATGCAGTTTTTTAAAATGTTGATATAGGAGAATATTAATGACATGGGAAAGTGTATATACTAAATCAGTTAGGAAAAGCAGTACTCAAAACATTATATATAATTTGACATTATTCAAGAAGAAATATGCAATAAAGCAGACATAAAAAAGAGAGTTGGTAGGGGTAGGGGAGAGATAGAGAGAGGTTACTGTATCTAAATTAAATTCCTGGACAGTGAGCTCATGAGTATCTGTCTTCTATGATTTTCTATATTTTTCACACAATAAATATGTATCAGTTTTGCAGTCAGAAATGAAATTACAAAGGTCATTTAAAAATAGTGAAAGAAATTATAAAGGAGAGATTTCTTTTTAAGATTTTATTTTTTTAAGTAATCTCTACATTCAATGTGGGGCTTGAACCTAAAACCCTGAGATCCAGAGTTGCACGCTCCACCAACTGAGCCAGCCAAGTGCCCCCATAAAGGAGAGAATTTTAAGGTAGCTGAAAAAATTGTAACAGTTGGCTAATGAGTTTGGCTAATGAAGCTCCTTTGTTTTTTTGTCTTTTTGTGTTTTTTTAAGATTATAATATTTATTCATGAGAGACACAGAGAGGGAGAGAGAGAGGCAGAGACACAGGCAGAGGGAGAAGCAGGCTCCATGTAGAGAGCCCAACGTGGGACTCCATCATGGGTCTCCAGGATCACCCCCTGGGCTGAAGGTGGCGCTAAACCACTGAGCCACCCGGGCTGCCCAAGCTCCCTTGTTAAGAATAAATGCCTTAAACATAATTTAAAAAGAGTAAAAATGTAAGGATAAAATAAGCATAATTTATTCGTTTATTTATTATTTTAATTCTTTTAGGGAGGAGGTAGGGCAGAGGGCGAGGGAGAGAGAATCTTGGCAGGTTCCATGCCCAGTGGGGAGCTGATACAAGGCTTGATGTCACAACTCTGAGATCATGACCTGAGCCAAATTCAAAAGTTGGACACTTAGCAGACTGAGCCACCCAAGGAGCCCCTAATCCAGTTTTTAAAACTTAGTAATTTTATAATAATTGATTCTTAGTCATCACATCTCTCATAAGTAACCTTTGTTCTCCTAGGAAGAGGATGGTAATAACTCAAGGCAAGCTGAAGTGTTCAGAATGTTGTATATTTACTCACCCTGTCAGGTCACAAAAGGCTACCAGGAAGTCTGTGCAGGATGTTGTGTGGGCAGCAGGAAGTTCTTCTGAGATTTAACAAATAAATTTGGCTAAAGAAAATTCAAACAGGTGCACATCGTGGCCAGCCTTACTCCATTCATTCATGTACATTCTGGATGACTGTAGCCAAGTCATAATTAGATCAGTAATGATTTGTATAATCCACATACAATTCAATTGTATTTAATTCAATGACAAAATGAAAAAGAATGGCCTCCATTTTCTATTTCTGGTTTTTATTGGTAGCAGTGTTAGGTTTTTAGAGCAGTACACTTATTTTTTAGGCAAGCATTTCTGGTTTGAAATTTTTCAGAGAGGTTATAATGGCTTTTGGTGCTGTAGTATATCCCAAACAATTTATGATTATGATGTATGGTCTCAAATAAAATATATTGCCTTCAATATAACTCTTCAGTCTGCAGAGGAAGGGACAGTAAGGTTTTGCTCCCCTCCTCCAATAACAACAATTTAGAATAAGGAAGTGCTTTATAGTGTATTACTCATGATTCTTCCCCTAGCCCTTGGAGAGAGGCAGAGCAGGTATTATTAACCGAGTCTTGTCCATGAAAAACCTGGAGCTCAGAGATTTTAGCTAAGTAAGTTTGCTGGAAGTTAAAAATGTCTAAGAAGAACATGGGAACTAAGGTGGTGTTTAGAAAGGACATGGTTATTGGGGCCAGATCTCTATGAATGTGAGTCCTGGCCATTTGGGAAGGTCAATCTCGATGATAGTTTTCACATATGTAAAGAAAAAGTTTTTATTTCCTGCTTTGGAGGATTGCCATGAGACTTAAAGGAGAATAAAATCTGTAGGTTATCTAGAATTTAGGACATTTCTCTAACAGCTGTCTCCATTCATTTCTCTTAAATATCTCTATACTCACTGAGGCCTTTGCAGCTGAATGTTTTAAGTTGAAGCATAACTTATGGGGTGGAATTACTAGACCACTTAACTGTGTTTCCCAGAGTCACTTTGGTTCTTCCTTTGCTCTACGTGAAATTTAGGGCAAGTCCCACAACTTCTCTGATTGCTTCCAGTTAGCAAGATGTTCTTCAATAAAGTAATTAATATGTTCAGTGCAGTGTGGTCATCACAACTTCAGTCTCTATGTAAAGGTAAGTAACCTCTCCCTCTCCCTTTGCTCAGGCGGGCTGTGATGACAGGGCTGTGATGACTGAGCTGGGTGTGTTTGGTTTCTTCTCTCCACCCCTTCCACCCCCTGCGGAGGACTCTTCTTTCTCTAGCCTGTGAGCCCCATAAGAGTCACAATAGACTGGAAAGGAGAGCAAAGGGCCAGGAGGCGGGTTCTTATGTGACTAACGTACTGATAGGAGCCGCCCTGAGATCTTTCTCTAATGGGGAGGCTCCCCACCCCACCCGGGCACTAGGAATCTGTCTTCTATAGTTTCTTGTTGGGTGTCATGCACTCTCCCAGGCTGGTTACTTATGTTTCCTTCTTCCATCTCCACACAACTGATGGTGCCTCCACCTACCTCTCTTTCCTGATGAAGTTTATCTCTAAATTCAGACAGCCACTCAGCCCTTTCAGACAGGACCCGAGACAGCACAGCTGTTCCCTGTGGCAGCGCCTTGCACAGCCCACATCTGGTACAGAGAAACATTCATACGTCTTTGTTTCAACAGACTGTGTAGCTTGCCTAAGGCAGCAGCTCCTCTTTCACTTTACTGTAAGAGTAGTTAGCAGACATTCTGTAACCATCATCAGGTACCAGTCCACTGCGTCCATCACAGTCCACTGGGCCTCAAAACTCGTGAGACTTATCAAATTTCCAGGTCATCCCCCTGAAGCTCCTTGCTCTAAGCTGGAATGAGGGGTGCAGATCCGGCCCCCTAGGTGGAAGGTGGGGGTTAGAAAGGGGGGGTTCAGCACTGCAGCAGCTCTCTCCAAACATCCTCTTCTAATCCGACCCCTTTGACCCTCAGTATGGGTGACGCATTCAAGGTCACAAAACTGACTTTCTGCCACCACTTCCTTGGGAAATTCTGCATTATGGTCTTGTGTACCGTTTTGGAATAGGTTATCTCTTGTCTCAGTATCTTAATCTAAACTTCTATTTAACTGCCTGTTAATTCTGCATTACTTTATATAAAATTTATGTCCCTGTAGGTTGCTTATGAACTTAGCTTTTGTTAATTGAATTTCATCTTACCATTGACTTTAATAATAATTTCCGAGATGCTTTATTGCTTTTATCTGACTTGTTTTCAAGTGGAACTCACTTTTGGACATTTGACAAGTTAGATATAATCTGACACACTGAAACCCAAGTAAGTTAGACTTAATAAAGCAAATCTATCTGTACGTCTACATCCTCTTCCTGGAAATGCCCTCCTCACTGGGAGCTGCAGCACATTGACATAATCCTGGGCCCACGGATTGCTCCAGTGGTGAGCACCTAAACTCCTGAGGAGTCCCTGGTGAAGAGCTGGAGAACTTAGAACCAGAAAGAGTGTTGAGAAAGGCTCTCTCTGGTGCCTGAGGGAGCATGACATAAAATTGAGGGCTTTCGATGTCTGGAAAACTGATGTGTGCTGTGGGAGAAGATGGAAGCAGGAGCACAGATGGGAACAGAGACACAAGAGAGAGAATCTTCTTTTTTTTTTAAGATTTTATTTATTTATTCATGAGAATACACAGAGAGGAGAGAGAGAGAGGCAGAGACCCAGGCAGAGAGAGAAGCAGGCTCCATGCAGGGAGCCTGATGTGGGACTCGATCCCAGGTCTCCAGTATCAGGCCCTGGGCTGAAGGCGGCGCTAAACCACCTGAGCCACCCCGGCTGCCTGAAAGAGAGAATCTTGAGGATATTCCAGTTCATGGCTCTTGTCTCACCCACGTCCCCGATGCAGTCCTTCTCCTTTTGCGTAAGTTAAAACAGATTTCTGGCATTTGGGCTTTCCAAACGCTAGCTCCTTTTTTTTTTTTTTTTTTTAAAGATGTTATGTATTTATTAATGAGAGAAACAGAGAGAGGCAGAGACCCAGGCAGAGGGAGAAGCAGGCTCCCTATGGGGAGTCGGAGTCCGACGGGGGACTCCATGCCAGGACCCCGGGATCACGCCCTGAGCCAAAGGCAGATGCTCAACCACTGAGCCACCCAGGGCCCCCCAAATACTATCTCCTGATAGCCTACTAAGGTCTCTTAAATTTTTTTTTTTGAAAACAGAAAATATAAAAAATAGGTTTTAATTTGACTACAAATTTACTGCATACACACACAGGTAATATCCTGCCTTATACAGAGTCAACATCCAGAAGACGTTTGAAACTATGAAGACATTAAAAGGGAGGGTTAATTAAAATCGACAACAAGAACTAGTACTATAGCGACTTTTTAAAGTAGCCTACTTTGGCCATAGAAGGTTTCAGGTGTCACAAAAAGAACTTTAACTGGGCAGCCCAGCCTGGGGGAGCTCAGCAGTTTAGCGCTGCCTTTGGGCCCAGGGCCTGATCCTGGAGACCCGGGATCGAGTCCGGTGTCGGGCTCCCTGCATGGAGCCTGCTTCTCCCTCTGCCTGGGTCTCTGCCTCTCTCTCTGCGTGTGTGTCTCTCATGAATAAATAAGTAAAATCTTTTTTTTTTTTTTTTTTTTTTTAAGAGCTTTAACCATCTCATGGCGTCGTTTGGAGCACAAAGTTACGTTATCTACTTCAGGGCTTAAATAGATAACTGAGTCACTGAGGAATCATTCACAGGGGTTATAAAGTTCCTGATTCCAGAAGAACCTTTGACTTAGTTACCGACAGAAGCGTGCTGATGTGATGCGTTGTTTTGGCAATATATAAAATAACTTTCAAAGATGAATATATTAATTTCTTCTGTTGATCTACTTTAATTTTGTTAGAGTGCACAGTGAATGAATATGGACAGAGAATATTCTATAAGTGGAAAAAATGCTGTTACATCCGTTTAAAATGATTTTAGTTTGTATCTTTTGTGAGTATAGTTTAGGGACCCATAACTCTGTTGATGGCTAAGAAATAAAAAGACCCACTCACCTTCCTTCTTTCTTTCCATCCTCCTGCCTGAGCTCCCTCCCAGCCTCTAGTGGGCACCCGCCACCTTCATCTTAGGTTACAGCGCCCTCTACTGACGTGTTGGCACCATCACGGTAGTGGCTGCTTTTCCTTCAGGAGAACACCGCTTTGAAAGTGTACAAAAGAGACAAACTTTCTGCAAATTGAATTGCTCTCAAACCCCTTGAGACTTATTACAAACATCCAGGTACAGTCACGTTACTACAAAGAAACAAGTGATGGTGAGTTTGAAGACATCACAAAGACATAGACAAACTTTCACGTCTAAGACCTTTAAAATTTGAATATAAGTAGCACAAAGGCATGAAAGAAAAAACAGCAAGAACTTCCGTTTTAAAAATGAGCGATGAACACCTTAAAATGGGAAAAGAGGCATTAGAAATTTCTCTCTGCACAGCATAACTTTAAAAATGAATGTAGAGGGGGATCCCTGGGTGGCTCAGCGGTTGAGTCTGGGGGTGATCTTGGGGTCCCAGGATTGAGTCCCACGTCGGACTCCCTGCATGGAGCCTGCTTCTCCCTCTGCCTGGGTCTCTGTCTCTCATGAATAAACAAATAAAATCTTTAAAAAAATGAATGTAGAGGAGCCATTTAAAAATTGTTTTACAGATTCTTAATTTTATTGTTATTCATACAACCCAAACTTCTTGTAGCTATAAAACCCTGGAGGCAAGATTAAGTTATGTCTTGTCTCCTCTGACTAAATTGTATGCTCCATGGGAACAAAGACCCCTTTATATTTCTAGATCCAAAAATATTGAAAGCATGCATTCACGTCAATACCACTAATTCGAATGTAACACTAGAGTTCATCCTAGCATTCCCCTCTGCATATTTGTAACTCATTTCTCTGAGAGCAAGAAGCCTACTTCTCTTTATCCTCGATATATTTATTTATCGGCTCAAGCCCCCTGTATGTAACCAGCCTCCCAGCCCAGTAGGCTGCTGCCCTGCTTGGCCATCCCCTTTCTCTGAGCTTTGACCCAACCGGGTCCTTGAAGCAGTTCCTCAAGCCTGCTTCAAGGCTTTTGGCTGGTGATGAAGGAAGGAGGGGGATGGAAGGGAGGGTGGGGAGAGAGATGGATGGAGGCTTGACAGGCAAAAATAGCAGTATAGAATATTGATCCAATTTTCATAATTATTGATTCTTCAATAAATGTGCAACTTTTTTCATTTTAAATCTATCAGGCTTCAGAACATAATTTATATAAATTTTCACAAACTGAAGACATTTTAACACAGTCTGACAAAATTACTTACAAAGTGGTGAGGCATGTGGTTTTGAAGCCAGTTTGAACTTGACATAACTGTTTTGAAATGGGAAGTATTTACATGATTTAGTAATAATGACAAACTTTTAGTAATTAAGTGCCATGTTTTAATGATTGAGCTGTCTGCATTTACTTTTGGAGGCGTTGGGGTACTGGATAGGCTGAGCAAGAGACAGAATTCACCTTGTCATCTGGAAATCGGTCTCCTAAATGACTTGAAAAGTCTGAATATTCACTTAGCTTAATATGATAGAGTCAAAACTTAAAATGATTATCATCTTTCTAAAGACTACTAGGATATTCGAGTTTAAAATTCATTGTATGATAAAACTATCTTTCCAGTGATGGTGATGCCTTTATATTGAGCCAATTGAATTCTCTTACATACCCCACTTTGTAGTTGCTTAACTGTGAGGCAGCAGTGACTAGGATTTTGACATAGAGTTGGTCCTTTTGGAGAGACCGAGACTTGATCTTATTAGCACCGTACAATAACTACATGGTTCAGTAACCAAAAACGGTAAACTTGTTTACCAGCTAAAACTATGAACATGTAGAATGATCATTCAAGTGGATTCTTTCTAACTATAAGGTATTCAAAGCAGGTGCTCAAAGAGGCCTTTGAAGACAAAAATAGGTGAAATTGATAAAGTTTGAAGGTTGTCCCAACAGAAGATGGTAGTACTTAAGAAAGACAGGAACTGGGGAAAATAAGGGTGCCTTGGTGGCTGGGTTGAGCATCTGCCTTCGGCTCAGGTCGTGATCTTGGGGTTCTGGGATCGAGTCCCACATCGGGCTCCCTGCAGGGAGCCTGCTTCTCCGTCTGCCTGGGTCTCTGCTTCTCTCTGTGTGTCCCTCATGAATAAAATCTTTAAAAAAAGAAAAAAGAAAAAGAAAAGAAACTGGGAAAAATAGAGGCAAGCTGAGTTGGGCTGAACCCTCAACTTCTGTCCTGACCACAGAAATGAATTGGGTTAAGGAAACCTAAGTGAGTTCGGGGTTTCTCCTCTTGACCTCCACAGGAACCACTGGTCTTTGGGAATTATTAATAGAATTGGGTAGGGATGCCCTCTCTCATGCAGATGTTTAAATGTCTATGTAAAGTTTTATTCTCTCATGCAGGAAGTTGCTATTGTTGATTTTACCTTTATTCAGTACGGTAAAAATGTTTTCTTAATCTGTTGTGGGCGGATACTGTTATAAAATACAGTAAAAATGATTTATTAGAAAGTTGAAATTAAAAAGACAATCTGTAAGCTAGTATTAGACTCAACAAACGTAAAAGTACTCCATCAAAACTCCAATAAAGTTTCTAAATGCCTCCTCTTAATGTCTGATTTAGGTCATTGTGAACAGGTAACAGCTTGCAAACTGGCACAAGTGTACAAACCATACTTTGAGTGGTATTACTTTATACCAGCAGAGCATCTCAGACTTTAATGTAGCAAAGGATCACCTAAGGCTCTTGCATTAAGTGCAACTCTGGGGTGGTCCTGAGACTATTTCCTAAGAAGCTCCCAAATGATACCGATGGTGCTGGTCTGCAACCATAGCTTTGAGTAACACATCATAAACATCATAAATAGTTTTGATTTTTACAGTGATTTTTTTTTAAAGATTTTATTTCTTTATTCATGAGAGACACAGCGAGAGAGGCAGAGACATAGGCAGAGGGAGAAGCAGGCTCCCTTCCAGAGCCTGATGCAGGAGGGACTCAATCCCAGGACCCCAGGATCACGACCTGAGCGGAAGGCAGACGCTCAACCACTGAGCCACCCAGGTGCCGTTACAGTGAATTCTTATTCTATTTTACTCACGTTTAAGTCAGGTAGGTACTAATTAAAGTCACATTTATTGAGGTCTGATTTCCACAGAGTAAAATTAAACATTAAATAATTAAAATTAGTGTACAGTGCTGTTCATTTTAACAAAGTCACACAGTTGTATAACCACCAGCATAATAAAAACCTAAACAGTTTCATCACCCCTCAAAGCTACCTTATGCTCTTACATGTAGTCAATACCTCCCACCCCGCAGCCCCTGGCAACCGTGGATCTGGTTTCTGTCCCTATACTTTTGCGTTTTCCAAAATGCCAGGTAGTGCATTGTATAGTAGTTTATTCCTTTTTATCACTAAGTAGTGTTCCATTGTATAAAAGCGACTCAGGCTGCGTTTTTGTGTGAACATAAATTTTCTCAGTCAAAATTTTGACAGGCAATTCCTGTAATGACTACAAGAAAAAAAGCATTCAAGTCTTGGAGGACTGTTTCAAGCAGCCTCTCTTCGAGTACAGAGCATCCGCAGTGGAGGTTAAAAGGGATTTTTAAAGACAGATAGAAACTTTGAAGGCTTTTCCAAAGGAAGAGGGTAATCCTTAGCAAGACTGGAAATCGGAAGCAATATAAAGAAATAAGTTGGTCTCATAGTGATTTAACTAAACAGGCAATCCTCATACAACATACAACTGTGTTATGAGGCCGATATTCATACTCTGATTTTACGGATGAGGGAGGTTACATACAATGGTCTCGACCCGGAGCAAAAATTTGGAAAACAGGAAGAAAAACTTTTGAAATTCAATTCAAATTTGAAATTGAAATTCAAATTATTGAAGCCTAGTGCTCAAAATTTGGCTCTAGGTTTGGGCATTTTGTCTGTCCAGGCAATACATGTGTGCCTATCTTCAGATTTGAAAAACCTGCTCTCGTTACGCTACGGCTCAGAACCCGGGCACCTCCTACTTCCCAAGGTCGGTGGTAGGAAGTGAGCCCCAGGCCTCGCCCCTGCGCTCTTCCTGAGAGAGGCCCGAGGTTTCCCTGCCGAGCGCTTTTGGCAAATGCTCCCTGGGATTTATCAGGGTTCGGATCATACTAAGCTGTAGAGCAAAGGAGATCCCTGGTTTTACCACCCCCTGCCTGGATGAACCTTGATCCAAAGAGCCTTGAGTTTCTCCGTCTTTTGCCCCCAGCTCTACTGAGGTATAAGTGAAGTATAATGCCTAGTGGTTTTAGGTGTTCCTTTTTTTTTTTTTTTTTTTTATTAATTGCTTTCAGATTTAGCTCCTCTGCTTCTTCCAGCAGAATTCCCACCCCAGGTGCAAACACCCAACTTCCTCATTTTTGTCAGTGGAAACCAGGCCCAGAGATGCGGTACCCCTGGAGCCACGGGAGGCAGTGGGGGCGCCGCCGTGCCGGGGCCTGCGCGGGGGACGACCCCGGGCGCTCGGGGGGGTGGGGGAGGGGCTCGCGGCCGGGACCCCGGCTTCGCAGCGCCCTCGCCTCCCGCTCCTTCCCCGGGGCCCGCTCCCCTCCCCCCTCCCCCCTCCCCGGGGGCGGGCGCCGCGCAGGCTCCTCCCGAGACGGGCGCGGCCACTCCCTGCGCCGGCCGGGCGGGGTCGGGGGCTCGGCTCCTGCGCCCTCGCCGCCCGCCGACGACGCGCGGGGCCTCGTCTCCCTCCCCCGGGCCGCGCGGGTCCTCGCCTCCCCCCCGGCCCTCCCCCCTGCCCGCCTCCCCCTCTCCCCGCCGCGCCCCCCCCGGGCCGGGCCGCCGCGCCCCCGACCATGCTCGGCCGCTTGCGGGGCTCCGTGGCGCCCACGGCGGCCTGCCAGGACGCGGAGCGGCGGACGCGCTACGAGGCCCTGTTCCAGCAGCTGGACCACAACCGGGACGGCGTGGTGGACGTGGGCGAGCTGCAGGAGGGGCTGCGGAGCCTGGGCATCCCCCTGGGCCGCGAGGCCGAGGAGGTGGGGCGCGGGCGCGGCGGGAGGCGGGGGGGGCGCGGCGGGGAGAGGGGGAGGCGGCGGGGACCGTGGGCGCCACCCGGCGGGCCCCGAGGTCGGGCCCCGCGCCGCTCCCCGGCCGAACCCGGCGCCGCAGCCCCGCCTGCCGCGGTCTTTCCGGGGGGAATTCGTGCACGAGCGCCGTGGCCCGCTGAGACCACAGTACTTTTGGTCTGAATGCATCCGGGGCCCTGGTTGCAAAATGTGATCACAAAGAATTTTTTTTTTTTTAACTCTCAGCTTTTGCCAATACTTAATCATACTTCTGTTTGGTTCTGGCCTCGTTGCTGTCGGGCTTCCGCGGGCCCCGGGTCCTGTAGGAGGCTCGCACTTTGCATCCCTTAGAGGCCTCCGGGTCTGGTGCTGCAGAACTTTGGAGACCCAGTCGCCTGTCTCCTCCGCGGCCTGTCAAGAGAGGCAACAGCCCATGGCTTAAGACCTTCTTAATGTCCTGAGCAATTGATCTGAAGGGTTGGCCTGTCGCTGAGCTGCAGCTTCAACTTCTCTGAGTCATTTTAATTGTCCCTGAAGTTCAGCGCCTCTAGCAGGGTGGAGATACTTGGAACCTCTCCAACCCTTCTGAAACGTCAGAGGACATTCCCTAGTCCAAGAGGGAAGGGGATTAAACTCCAAGAGCCAGCAACTGTTTCACAGTTCTATTTTAAGCTACTCGTTCGATGTCTTTAGTAGTTCCAGGTTCCTTTAGTTTATTTACTGTTTCTTATTGAATCAGATTTAGTAAGTTACGATTTTCAGAAAACTGTTTATTTATCCAAGGTTCGTGATATTCACTTATGATTTTTAAAAAGTTCGACTATATGTGTAGTGATATACTCTATTTCATTTGATATCGAGCTCCACCCTTACTCCCCTTTCAATCTTGCCAAAGATTTGTCTATTTTATTTATACTTTGAAAGAACCAACTTTTGGGCCTTTTTTTAAAAAAAAATATTTTGTGTATTCATGAGACACACACAGAGAGAGGCAGACACAGGCAGAGGGAGAAGCAGGCTTCCCCATGGGGAGGGGAGCCCGATGTAGGACTCGATCCCAGGATCACAACCTGAGCCAAAGGCAGATGCTCAACCACTGAGCCGAGCCACCCAGGCGTCCCTTACTTTTGGTACTTTTTGTTGATGGTCTCTCTTTAATTTTTTTCTCATTATGTTTGTGTATTTCCTTCTACTTTCTTTGGGTTTACTCATTTGCTCTCTAATTTTTTAGTTGAATGCCTGATTCCTTAGTTTTGAGCTCCAGTATCCCTTTACTCACTTCTTTAGCCACATCCCACAAGTTTGTATTTTATTTACTTCCAAGTATTTTCTAATTTCCAATGTGATTTCATCTTTGATCCATGATTTATTTAAATGTGTGCTTTTCAGTTTCCAAAGACATACTTTTTCAGTTCTCTGAAAATATGAATAAGATAGATAAGCCTCTGGCAAGTTTAATTAATAAAATATGAACTCAAAAACAGGAATAAAAAATGTGTTTGGTTCTCCAGAATTTATATGTGAACAAATTATAAAGTTCTATAAAATCATGTGTATGCATAGAATAGGATAGCATGTATTTATCACAATCATATATATTTTATTTATTTTTCTTTAAAATATTTTATTTATTTATTCATGACGGACACAGAGAGAGAGAGAGAGAGAAGCAGGCTCCATGCAGGGAGCCTGACGTGGGACTCGATCTCGGATCGAGGGATCCACTCCAGGATCACGCCCCAGGCTGAAGGTGGCACTAAACCGCTGAGCCACCAGGGCTGCCTGCAATCATATGTATTTTATGCATAAGCATATGTACCCATATATAATATCACTCTTTGTGCTTATATTAGATCTTATTAACTAATCCCAGGACTCTTTTGACTGGTACCTTCTTCAATAAAAGGTTAGTAAAGGCTACTTATGGATGATGGGAGTTAAATTTTTACTTTTTTCTTCACAATTTTTGTATTATTTCAACTTTTAAAAGTAATTATATGTTGTTATTGTTAGGGGGGGAAAGAAGAGGGTTTTATTTTTATAAACATCACCTCCTCTGAGATAAGCCTTTCCAGACCACCCTCTCTAAGAGTTGATCACACCCTACTACCTGTAGGTCCTTGGTCTCACATGTCACTACTGTTATAATTTTTAAAAGGTATTATTTTTAGTTATCCACTGTACCCTCCACTGAGACCAAGCATCTCAAAGATGAGGGTCACATCTTAGTCATCTAGGCAGAGTAATGCACGCAGACTTAGGACTGTGATTTCAAACAGCCTAAATAAGGAAGAGGCTTATGTGAGGAAAATTACAGAAAAAAAAAGATAAAAATTTAATTGTAAAGTAGTTGTTAGTGCTTCTATTTTTATCATGTATAGGACAAGATGACCAAAAAACTTCCTATTGGAAGATATCAAGAAATGCTGTATAAAATAAGATAGTTTTTTTAAATGAAGACTATTTTTTAAAAGCAGTTAAGTTTAATTGAGAGGATGTTACAGAGATTTCCCATATATCATCTGCCCTTGCGTATCACATGTACAATCTCCCCCATTGTCAGCCTCACTCAACAGAATGGTGCTTTTTTTTTTTTAAACTAAGGGTGAACCTACATTGACACATCATTATCACCCAAAGCCCATAGCTTACCTGAGGGTTCACTCTTGATGTTGTACATTCTCCAGGTTTGGACAGAAGTGTAATGACACGTATCCATCATACAGAAGATTTTCACTGCCCTAAAAATCCCGTGCCCTGCCTATTGACCCTTGCCCCTCAACTGCTGATTTTTTTATTGGCTCCATAGTTTTGCCAGGTAAACATCTTTTTACCTGCATAAGAAAATAAGAAAAAGCCAATCAAACTGTCTGGGTTTAAATCTTAGTTCTGCTACTTACTAGTTAACTCTGGACAATTTTCTTTTTCTTTTTTTAATTGAAGCATGGTTGACACACGGTGTTACATTAATTTCAGGTGTACAACATAGTGATTTGACAGCTCTATGGGTTCTGCTGTGCTCACCACAAGTGTAGATTATGACCTGTCCTCATACAGCGCTCCTACAGTGCTATCAGCTCTCTTCCCTGTGCTGTGCCTTTCATCCCCATGACTTACTCCACAACTGGAAGCCTCTACCTCCCACTCCCCTTCACCCATTTTGCCAGTATCCCCACCCTTCTCTGGGTTTTCTCTGAGTTTTCTTCATCTCTCTAGGTCCAATTTCCTCAACTGTGACAGAGGCAACACTAGTACCTATCTTAGAGGGTTATTGTGAAGAATAAATGAATTAAAATATGTAAAGTACTTAGAAAAATGCCTGGTACCTAATAAGCAATCAATTAACCGTTAATTACCGTTAATTACATCACTACCGAAAGAGGGCAAAGACTCCCTCTATGATTGTGGATTTGCCAACTTTTGTTTATAATTGTGTCAATTTCCCCTTTTATATATATATTTTTAAAAATATATTTTATTTATTTATTCCTGAGAGACACAGAGAGAGGCAGAGAGAGAAGCAGGCTCCATGCCTGGAGCCCCACGTGGGACTCAACCCCGGGTCTCCAGGATCACGCCCTGGGCTGAAGGCAGCACTAAACGGCTGAGCCACCTGGGCTGCCCTCCCCTTTTATATTTTAAAAAGAGACTATATAGTGAACTCTACTACTGATGTATTCAAATGTAGCATTTGAGTATCCTCCTGGTGAAACAATCCTTTTAACAATATACTTTTTTTTGCCTATCCTTATAGCTTAGTTTTCAAATTCCTGAATTACTACCAGAGTGTTGCCCTCAAACAGTTATTTCCCAGGTCACCACTGGGAAATTGCCAGCACTGCGCTCCCACCTTGTGTAAGACATTATTCTTGCCTCATACTCTACTCAGGTCTCTGCCAGTTGGGTGGTGAGTGAGCCAGTTTCCAAATCCCATGTTACCACCTCTGGTGTTGGACTACTCTCTTGGTATTGTCAGTTCTAGTCTTCTGAGGAGCAGAAACCAAGATGGGACTGGGTGTGCAAAAGGTTCATTGGGAGAAATGCTTGTGATGGGTAAGAGAAAGGAGAAAATATGTAAGTCAGGGGGGAAGGCGGTTTAAGACCATGAGTGTATTATGTGGCGATTTCATGCCTGTGGACCAGGCATTCCATGAGCCAGGTAGTGGTGCTATCTAAGCATCTGTGGGTAGGAGAGGGAAACCCTTACCTGAAGAGGAATCTGTTCCTGTAGGCATGAGCCAGTACCCCTTTCAGAACAGGAGGCCTCAATGTAACTGAATTTCCACCTGGTGACTGGTTGATCTTCTTGAAGAATAGTGTCATGTCGGTGGCTGACAGGGGCCAGGTCATGAAAGACATTTGGGGCCTGCTGAGTGGTTTGGATTTTATATGAATAATGGGAGCCTTAGGAAGTTTTAAGTAAGAGAGGGACAAAGGCAGACTTAGGTTTTAGGAAGATCACTCTGGTGGCTGTGTGGAAATAGATGGAGGAAGAGAGGGTGTTGAGGCAGGCCTGGGAAACAGTAGCCAACCAAATACTTGGAATTAGGATTACATGGTCAGTCGGGGGGGGGGGGGGGGGGTTGAGATTTCAGCAGCATAAATCAAGGATTTGCATAATGTCAAGGATGGGGGAGACTATCTACTTGAGTATCTAGAAATGAGAACTGAGGTGACTCTTCAAGGGATGACTTCAAGATAATAGTTTGCATCTAAGACAGATAACTCAGCTAGATGTGAAATCCCTCTAAATTTCCACCTGATTTTATCTCCTCTCCATGTTTCCAAGCTTTTGTAATGAATTCAGCATTTAGAAGGGAGCAAATTTCTGTAGGCCTTCAATGGAAAAAAATATGAACTATAAAAGCAGAGTGTAGAAAAGAGGCATACAGAATACAGTAGCTAACTAACCATTACTAAGTGTTCCAAGAATACCCAGGGAGAAAAGGACTTCAAAGCAAGGTCTGCTTTTTAGAGTATTTTCTATTTTGTATACTTTCTCCTCCTTATTGTGTGTTTTTCATCAAAGGCCATGTTAGAATATTCTCAAGCACAGTGTCAATGTTGGGATATCATTTGAGGTACTCTAAGGAACAAGTTTTAGAACATTAAAGAATAGAGGAAAATCTGAATTTTAATTTACTCAGATGGAACTTGTGAGGAAAATAAACTGATGGAGAAGAGTCAGCAGTTTTAGCTGGAAGTATGCTTATTTTGTTTGAATTTAGGCTTGGGAGAATTTGGAGCAGGGCAGGGCCAAAAAAACAAACATTGCATCCCCCCCAACCCAAAAATTTCCCAGATGTAAGAATTAAGGCAGTAAAATGAAAAAAAGGGAATCTTGCCCAATAGGATTTTACAGGTATTTTTTTCTTCTCCAATCTTGGCATCATTTTAGTGGTTCCTCTTTTATTAGTGTGTGGAAGAGAAAGGGAGCCATATTTTGTAGAGTATAAAGGTATTCTGTGTTCAAGTTCAGAGCTGGCTGGCTTGACAGATGTGTTTAGTTGGCCTGGTAAATTACAGGCAGTTTTCTTTTTATTTATTTATTTTTAAGATTTTATTTATTTATTCATGAGAGACAGAGAGAGGCAGAGACACAGGCAGAGGGAGAAGCAGGCTCCCTGCAGGGAGCCCGATGTGGGACTTGATCCCAGGACCCAGGATCACGACCTGAGCCGAAGGCAGACACTCAACCACTGAGCCACCCAGGCACCTCAATTACAGGCAGTTTTATTTATTTATTTATTTATTATTATTATTATTATTATTATTATTATTATTTTTAGTTACAGGCAGTTTTAAAACTAAGTTGTTTGGGGTACTTGTGTGGTTCAGTCGGTTAAGTGTCCCACTCTTGATTTTGGCTCAGGTCATGATCTCAGCGTCCTGGGATCAAGTCATGCCTGGGGCTGCATGCTCAGGAGGAGTCGCCTTCTCTCCCTGTCCCTTTGTCCCTCCCATTCTTTCTTCGGGCATGTGTGCTCAAGCTCTTAATCTTTCTCTCTCTAAATAAATAAACCTTAAGCACACACACACACACACACACTCACACACACACACACACACACACACAAAACCCCTAAGTTGTTTGTCGTATTTTCATGTGTACAAACTCTTACTGTAACTTTCTTTTTTTTAAATTTTTTTTTAATTTTTATTTATTTACTTATGATAGTCACAGAGAGAGAGAGAGGCAGAGACACAGGCAGAGGGAGAAGCAGGCTCCATGCACCGGGAGCCCGATATGGGATTCTATCCTGGGTCTCCAAGATCGCGCCCTGGGCCAAAGGCAGGCGCCAAACCGCTGTGCCACCCAGGGATCCCTGTAACTTTCTTAAGAAATATTTGTCACCATCAGGGGCCTAAGACTATTAAAACAGAGCAAGAAGGGAAGCAGCATGGCCAATGAGTTCCATGCTTCCTATGACTGTTCAGGCTTGGTGAAGTAATTTAACCCATTACTTTACTTTCCTTATTCTTAAAATGCAAATATATTCCACGACTCCTGGACAGAGCTTTTATCAAGATCACATGTGACTGGATATGAAAATTGATGCAAAAAAGCCTTTAGAATCTGATGTCACAGGTACTAGATAACGGGCTCCTAGACTCTCTGTTCTCAGGGGTATCAAGTGTATGCTGAATGATTAGAAAGTGTCCGACAAGTGGCTGGACTGGGCAACCTAATTTAAGGGCTCTTCCAACTCTGATATTCTGTGATTATTTTGATTTTATATTTGTAACTACAGATGGGATAGTGTCACATACAAGGACAGTAGCTTAGCGAATGTGTATTGCTTTGAATGGAATTTCTTTTCGGGGTTTCACTCTGTGGCATAGTTCCTCTATTAACAAGAGGGCTTTATTTCATTAGCATTTCTGTTGTGAGAAACATAATTTCTAAAGGAAATACAATAGAGAGGTCATCGAGGTACCTTTTAAGGCATCATAGCAGGGAGATTATGGTATAAGAAAAACTGTGAATTCCCAATACACTTATGTCAAGTGTTCTAAAATACATTACATCGTACCTTTTGTGTTTTTCTCCTTATATCCTGAAATCTGATGTTATCCCTTCTTTGAGACTCTTTATTTTGGAAAGAATGAAAAAAATGGAAGAATTCTTTCATAAGGCATAAAATACCCTTTCCACTTAGCTGTTAGTCTCCTTCCCAAATCCCAACGTTTTGTTTCCCTGACTGGGCCACAATCATGGTCATTTGTCTCTTTATTTTCTTATCTCTGGTTGGTGTTGCTCTCACTCCCTCTTTTCCACCTGGTAAATTACTACCCGTTTGCTCAAGGCTTCAGCTCACCTATTTTGTAATTTTACCCTAGTGCAGTCAGAATTCTTTCTTCTATAAACATTCCAGTTAAGATGTTTAGAAGTAAATAAGCTACCACAAGGCAACACACTGTAAGGACGCTGCTTGACACCTTTTGACCACTCTGAGTTACAAAGATGTTATCTTTTTAAGGGTCACATAGGGTCCACTGAGAAGTCTGCATTGGACAGGATCTATGAAAACAGCAAGAGGATTTGTTGAGAAAGTTTGATGCCTCATTCTGAAATCTAGAATATCATATCTACTTCATTCTCTGGTGCAATGTGTGTAGTGGTTATTCCTATGAGCTGTGGAATCAGACCAGAGTTCACATGTTTTCACCATTTGCTACACTTGTGACTTTGGGTGAGCTCTTTAATACCCAGAAACCTATCCCAAATGCAAACTTGGCATGGGCAGAGCTACAGGGTAGTAGTACAAGTATTACATTCCTTCACTTAATATTTTGGAATAGTGCCAGACGCTGTTCAATGACCTGGGGATATAGTGGTGAACAAGACAGGTCCCTCAACTGTGTCCTCCCAACTTTCCGTAGAGGAGGTCTATTTGTGTTGGATGGGTGGGTATGGTAATTAGAAGCAAATGAGAAACAGGATAATTTTTAGTTTTTTAAAGATTTTATTTATTTATTCATGAGAGCCACAGAGAGAGAGGCAGAGACCCAGGCAGAGGGAGAAGCAGGCTCCCCGCAGGGAGTCTGGTGCAGGACTCGATCCCAGGACCCAGGATCATGACCTGAGCTGAAGGCAGATGCTCAACGACTGAGCCACCCAGGTGCCCCTAGGATCATTTTTAAAAGTAGAAAGCATTGTTGACTACAACAAAAATAGTTGCCCTTTAATTAGTTTAAGATCACCAACTGGATGTTTTGCTCCCTCCTATCAGTTGTGTAAAATTCTGTCAGTCTGTTTTCCTTGTTACTCTGGCCATGACTTGTCTTTCCTCCTTGGACCACTGGACCCTTGTGCCCCGCCTGGATGTCTATGTGCTGTGACTCCCTGGGACTCCGTGTCTTCTCTGCAGTGCACAGGGACCCCGCAGGCTGTACAGTTCTCTTGTGTGGGAGAATTTGTTGTTGATTGGGCCACAGCACGTCTTGTGAAACAGCATTAGATGTTTGCCACTGCCTAGTGGCTCTGGAGGGAAGTGTGCATTGCCAAGCCTGCGGTGGTACTTGGAGCCACCGGGTGCAGCCTCCTCCTGGGGCAGGCCTGTGGGTATTTCATGCGTGGGGCAGGCCCCTCTCTGTATGTTTGTCAGTACCTGACAGGATGAACGAGTAGAGCCAGAGCTAACAGATAACGGCCTGGTTAAATTTGCTTTGTGATTTTTTTTTTTAAATTTATTTTCTTGGAGTAGCTTTAGGTTCACAGAAGAACGAAGAGGAAGTCCTAGAGATTTCCTGTATACTCCCTGCCCCCACACATGAATCGCCTCCCCATTGTCAACATCCCCCCCAGCCTGTTACATGTGTTACGACTGATAAACCTGTATTGACACATCATCACCAAAAGTCCGTAGTTTGCCACAGGATTCCCTTTTGGTGGCATTCTCTGGGTTTGGATAGATGTATAGTGTGACCTGCGTCCATGTTTACAGTGTCATAGGGACTATATTTTCTCTGCCCTAAGAAAATCCCCAGGGTGCTGCCCATTCATTCCGCCACTCTCTCCCCCAAACCCCTGGCAACCACTGAGCTTTTTTTTTAATTTTTAAAAATTTTTTTATTTATTTATGACAGTCACACACACAGAGAGAGAGAGAGAGAGAGAGAGAGGCAGAGACACAGGCAGAGGGAGAAGCAGGCTCCATGCAGGGAGCCCGACGTGGGATTCGATCCCGGGTCTCCAGGATCGCGCCCTGGGCCAAAGGCAGGCGCCAAACCGCTGCGCCACCCAGGGATCCCCCACTGAGCTTTTTAATGTGTTCCTAGTTTTGCCTTTTCCAGAATGTCCTAAGCTGGGGTCCTATAGCATGCGGCCTTCCAGATTAGCTTCTTGCACTTAGTAATATGTAATGGGCCTTCAGGGCCCCCCTGTCTTCCTGCCTTGATGCTTTATTTCTTTTTAGCCTTGCGTCAACTCCGCGTCCAGCGTGCCCGGCCTGCTCGTGCCTTCGCCCACTGACCGCCTCCGGGCGGTTCCCGGGTTCTGGCGGTCGCGGACGGCGCTGCTCCGCGGCGTGTGTGTGCCCGGTGCGCGGCCCGGGCGGCTCTGCGGGCGGATGCGGGCGCGGCTGCTGGGCGCTGGGGGGGTGGGGGTCGGGGTGGGGGTCGGGGTGCGGGGGATGTCCCAGCAGCGACCCAGGACAGGGCCCGGGATCCATAGGAACCCGACAGTCGGCCGCGAGGGCGGGGTGCCTGTTACCCCCAAGGTGGAATGTTCCCCGCGAAACCCCGCTTACCGTTTCGGGGCGGGGGGGGGAGCAGGCGAGGTCAGGGGGAGACGTGAAGGGAAGCGGGGGGCTCTGGGCGCGGGGGGCGCCGGGGGAGGTCGGAGCCCTGCACCCCGAGCGGGGCTCTGCGAGGAGGCCTGGAGGAGCGACCGCATTTATTTATTTATTTTTTAAGATCTTACTTATTCACAAGAGAGAGAGAGAGAGAGAGAGAGAGAGATCCAGATCCACAGGGAACCTTCTATTTCAGGGGAACACTAATGGGGCTTTTCCTCCCCGGGTGACAGTAACATCTTTAGCCAGTTCTGTCTGTCACATGTCCCCAGCTTCCCTAGTAGAAAATTTATTTATATAAATTAAGAATTCATCAATTACAAAAATAGAAATGGTACTTACATAATGACAAGAAAGAAAAGAGTTTTTTATTTTGATAATAGATTTTATGAATTATTTTTTTTATGAATGATTTTTTATATGACTTTTTACTGTGAAGGGTGAGAGACTGAATATAAAAGTGGACAATGATTTGCTCATATTTAAAATTTAACTTTGACCCACAACTTAGATCAACCTGCTCAGGACACGAACCTCTTTTCTATGGTAAACAACCCAGGGTACCAACCTGCTGTAAGTCAGACTTACAGGACAGCAGATTGCTATCTCTAGAGACAATCCAGGTAGCAAAATAATAACTTCTATAACAATCAGCCCCGAATAGTCAGAGGTTGATTGCTACCTGACAGCTTCCCGAAGTTTCGTCCCTACTTCCAATCTAGGACCAAGTAGAGAAAGTGAAGTATGTACCCCTAACCATCACACAGGGTGCACAACCTCTAATTAGCCTGCCTGCAGCTTCCCCAGGCCAAGAGCCACCAATCAGGACACACCTGAAGCCCCGCCCCCCAATAAAGCTTGCCTACTCCTCTGCCTGCCTTTGGGTTCAGCCAAAACTGACCGTGGCTGACTCCCTTGCTATAGTAAGCTCAGAACAAATAGCCTTTGCTTTTCTCATTTGACTGGTTTTCACTTATTTCTATAGAGGAATACAAAAGAAAATTCAAAAGGGAACCCCTAGTCTTGCCCCATTATTGTAAGTTGGAGTCCTGATTTGCCATAAGAAAGGGCAAAGTAATATGGGTAAAAATAAATCAAGCTGTTCAAAGATAGGGTCAGGGATGTCCTTTAGCTTGTAATTTCCAAAATGATAGTCATTTTCTGGTATTTCTATTGACCAAAATATAAACTTCTTAGATGGAACTTTAGTATGTAAGTGGGGCCCCAGAATCCTATGCCATTTGCTCTTGGATTATGTACATCTCGGTATATGTTGAGTAATCAGAATGTAATTTCCAGATGAACGTGATCCTCAACTAATCTGTAAAAGTAAATAAGCAGTAATTATTTTTCAGTGACAATATAAATGTATTTGCTTTTATTTATGTTTTTTGGGGGAGAGCGTGTGTGGGGAGGAGTTGGGAGGGGCAGAGGGAGAGGCAGAGAGAGAATCTTGAACAGGCTCCCCTGCCCCCTGATGTGGGGTTTGATCTTATGGCCTTGTGATGAGCCAAAATCAAGAGTCCCTGGCTTAACTGACTGTGCCACCCAGGCACCACAGGAAAAATACTGTTTTGGACATCTAAATTGCATGCTAGGTCAAGTATCTTGGAGTTTATAAAATGCTTGTCTTAGAGGAAAACAGCCAGTCTGCTCAAAGTATATGTATATCCAAATAATTTAGTAATTTAGCCTATTAAAAAAATCTTTTTTCTTTTTTATAGAAAATCTTTACTACTGGTGATACCAACAAAGATGGAAAGCTGGATTTTGAAGAATTTATGAAGTACCTTAAAGACCATGAGAAAAAAATGAAATTGGCATTTAAGAGTTTGGACAAAAATAATGATGGTGTGTCTTCATTTTGTATTCCTCACCAGCTATGAAGAAGCACTTCTCATATATCCAAGAGTATAAAACAATGTGCATTTAGTCTCTTCTTTTAGAAAATAATTACTAGTAGTTTTAGTACTCGTCTTTCATAGTAATGTGATTTTTCTATAGAATTTATGTTTTTAGTGGGGAAAGGCATAGCTTTGTCTATCAAATTAAAAACTGTGTATATGTTCACTATAAATATTATGCTGATTTGACTTAAAGTTATAGGTTAAAAATAATAATTATGTTCTCTGGGCAAGAGATATTTGGTTTTGTTCATATATAGACATAATGTTACATATTGTAAAATTTAAAAGACCTTTCAGGTTATCTTACATTTAATAATCTTTTTGAAAGAATGAGTTTAAAGCAACTCTGATCATGAAAATTGGGAGAAAAAGAATATTTAAATATGTAACTTTTTTTTTTTTAATTAAGTAAACTCTACCCCCAATGTGGGGCTCAAACTTACTACTACTCTGAGATCAAGAGTCCAGAGTAGCCCCTAAAGATGTATCTTCTGGTTGGGGTTTTGGTTTCACTATTTAGATTACTAGTTTAAAGTTAGAATTCCAGTGTATAGAGCAAAAAGCAAGTGCCACAGTAGGAGAAAGGTTGGAGCCTATGAAACCCTTATCACCAGAGGTAGCCTTTGACAGGAAGTGGTAATTTATTTTTAAAAATTATAATGTAGGGCAGCCCAGGTGGCTCAGTGGTTTAGCGCTGCCTTCGGCCCAGGGTGTGATCCTGGAGTCCCGGAATCGAGTCCCACATCGGGCTCTCTGCATGGAGCCTGCTTCTCCCTCTGCCTGTGTTTCTGCCTCTCTCTCTCTCTCTCTCTCTGTCTCTCATGAATAAATAAATAAAATCTTTTAAAAAATTATAATGTATAAAAACTTAATAAAAAGATAAAATAAAGCCTAAAATGCATCCTCAAACCCCTCCCTGTATGTGAATAGTCAGGGTCATTCCATTCACAAACTTGTTATTCAAGAAACAAGTTAAACAAATAGATTGAGGAAAAAATATGACTCATACCTGAGTTGGGCAAGTTTTTTTTGTCAAAGGCCAGATATTTTAGCTTTGTGGGCCATGTGGTCTCAGTTGCAGCTGCTTATCTCTGCTATCATACTGCGAACAGCCATAAACAATGTGTATATGAATAAACATGGCTGTGTTCCTTTAAAACTTTATTTACAAAAGCAGGCAATAGACCTTATTTGGCCCCTTGTTAATATTGAATATTAACTTTAGTTTAGGTATCAAGCAAATTTCTTCTAACAACTAAACCCTTTGAATGGTTTTGATGGCTCAAGTCTGTGACACTCATCTAGGAGGCTGCGTTTGTAGTGGAAGGTAGTGCTATTTGAACATTTGTTACCTCCTCTAAGTCTTACACTATATGCCCCCAAGTCTAGCTTTAGTCCAATCTTCCAGCAAAATGCAGTTTTTTGTAAAGATTTTATTATTTGAGAGAGAAAGTGCATGAGAATGAACAGAGGGAAGGGTATAGGGTGAAGCAGACTCTCTGTTGAGCAGGGAGCCCAACTTGGGGATTGATCCCAGGAATCAATCACAACCTGAGCTGAAGGCAGATGCTTAACCAACTGAGCCACCCAGGGCCCTGCAAAATGTAGTTCTTACAATCAGCCTTACTTCTCTGCAAACTTTCGTTCCTATCTTGAGTCCACTAAGGTGCAACCACTTAGGTAGGACTGTCTTTATAGTGTGAAGGTAGGCAGTAGCTGGGGGATGGAGCTACCTTGGGGTCATATGTCAGGTAAGCAGGGGTGAATCATCCCAGGATGTAAGCTGTGCCCATATCCGTTCTCTATTTCAGAAAATTCTACATGAACCAGAGGAAATAGTTAAAGGTGAAGTTTTATGATCAGCGAAAATAATTTTTACTTAATTTATCTTGTTTGTAGATTTTCAAACAGTTTCTTATTTTGAGTTCATATTTTTATTTATCAAACTTCTTATAGCATAAACAGTCTTTCTTTATTTGTCGTTTGTGTATTTGAGAATTTGCCTACTTGCTAAAATTTAACCCCAAAAGTAACTCTAAAATCAGTGCTAAAAAAAAATAAATAAATAAAATAAAATAAAATAAAATAAAATAAAATAAAATCAGTGCTTGCAGCATTTTTCCATTCCTTCATGGACTTAACTTCATTTGCTTGGCGAGCACATTTCTAGCTGAGACAGAAGAATATGCTTTCTCATTTTAGTTCTCATACTAAGACAGGTGTCCTTCTCAGTCTATTTAGTGCCATGTTTCTTGCATTTTTGTGCTTTTTGTTGGCAATTTTGCTGTTTAAAATGGCTCCCAAGCATAGTGCTGAAGTGCCATCTAGCATTCATTCCTAAATGCAAGAAGACTGTGTGTGCCTGAGGAAGAAAAATGTGTTTATCACATGTACTTCATTCAGGCATGAATTGTAGCATTTTTGGCCATGAGTTCAAGGTTACCGAGTCAACAGTGTAATATGGGGTTCTATGGTACTTACACACATATATGACAAGGTTTTATATTGGTTGGTTGATAAATATGCTGTGACCAGAGGCTCAAGGGACGTAACCCTGTATTCCCCATAAGGGCCATGGTTTGATGATTCAGGGTTCCTAGTGACCTTGTAGAACATGACTACTGTGAATAACGGGAATTGACTGTGTTTCTTTAAGAGTGCAGATTATAAGAGAGAATTTGCAGAGTGGCATTTAAGGAATTTCATTGCGAACAAATAGATCCCTCTGTTTTTACACTGTGCAGATTCTCCTGTTTCTCTTTTCCTCTCCCCAGGAAAATTCTTTCCAAATCCTGGAATTTCTTCAAAGTTCTTCTCTTAAATGAAGTCTTTCCTTTCACCTCTAACAGTAATTTTTGTCCTCTTATCCTGGAGAACTTTGCCATTAGTACTGTTTGGCATCAGAGCCTCTCGTGCTTTGTTTGATTTCCTCCTATTTCATGCATATTGGTCTTGGGATCATAAGTCTGTGAGCTGCTTGAGGGAAATGCGGCATTTATCACTCCCATTTATCACTTCTGTTTTCTTTTTCTTCCTCTCTTCTGAGTCCTCTTGTTCTGTCTGCAAAGATGCTCTAATTTCTCTAATAATGATAATCTTCTCTCTTCCATCGTCCTACCATTCTTGCTTTCCTTATTTTTATTGCCAGATTTCTCAAAAGAATGATCCCTATTCTTTGGCTTCTTTTAGTCATTTTCTACATCCTTTGAACCCCTTGCAACACACCTTCATGCATATGAAAATTGCCTAGTCATTTATTAAAATGCAGAAACACATACTTGTGAAATTAATAGATCCTGATGGAATTTGCTTTAAAGTCAGAGCGTCTTGATTTGAATCTCAGTCCTGGTGCTGCTTAATTTGTTACTTGGTGAGGCCATGAAAGCTCTCAGTCTCTTATTCTTTAGGTGGAATACCATTATTTACCTATAAAACTTTAAGGTTTCTGAATGAACTAACGTCTGTGTACTTGTTTCATGTATTTGTTTTGAGTTGGTGTTGCAGTATGTGTGTAAGCAAGTCTGTGACTCACCTAGACTCATGATTTTGCCTTAATGAGTCCAGGGCTTTCCCTTACAAAATGAGAGATTTGAAATTCACGATTTCTAAGACCCTTATCAGTTCTGAGTCTGAGTTTATGCTCTTTTTAATTTTTTAAAGGAATAATTGAGGCTTCCGAGATTGTCCAGTCTCTCCAGATACTAGGTCTAACTATTTCTGAACAACAAGCAGAGTTGATTCTTCAAAGGTAAGCTCTTTATCTTATTATCTTATCTTGACATTAATTTCCATATCTTGTATTAGAGATCTTCATTTTAAGTGTAGCTTAAAACTCTGCAGCTTACCATTACTCATTACCTATGTTCAGTAGCTTTCTTTGTCTTCCTTTTTGTTTCATACGCACACATTTAAAGTGTAGGAGTGGGAAGTGGAAGCTCAGACTGGATTCTCTCTTGCAAGGCCTCTGGGGCGGTAGAATGGCAGTAAGGCATTAAATTGTACATAGAGAAGGAGCTAAGCATTTTAGTGCTATTTTTCCCATTTGGTTTCTAAGGTGATAATGAAACTCATTGTTCCAAGAGAAGCCATTCAGCAGATTTATCATATTACTTAACCTCCATGTCACTGGATAAGAGGGAAATTCCAAAGGCTCACAAAGAAACACTGATTTAAACTCTCAGAAAACAGAGATGCCGATTTGAACATTATTGCCCAGGATAATTGGTTCAACTATTTAGTGAGTCAGACCTTTACAGACTTAATGTTTTATTTCACAGGATAGAGCAATAATCTCTGACGTCTCAGTGCCCTTGAAAACTCTTCTCTTGCAAACACACCATAGGGACTAATTTATTTTTTTTTTATGATAACAGAAAGCAGAAAAGGGTGCTTATATTCCTGTGAATGCTTTCAGTCTTTGAGATTAACTAAACTTAAGTTTAGCTAAGTTTAAGAAACTAAAAAGTTTCTGCTAAGTGGCTTTGTTGTTGAATTTATTTCCTTTTATATCTGTACCAGTAGCATTTTTCTCCTTTCTGACTGTTTAGAATTTCTTATAAAAGCCCCTGGTACAGGAGGACCCATGTCTCAGAGCTGGGCATGATGTTGCTGTTGTTAACAGGATGAGGGAGGCTTTCCTGAGGAAATGAGAAACTAAAAATGAAAAGGGGTAAACTGGATTTTGGCAGTGAAATATGAGACATGTAATATTCTCTTGCTGAAGTCACATTCCTCTGGGGAAGTGAAGGTTTTTCTCTGCTTCTTAGGCCAGACATCATATTCCACTACTCCTTTTGATGATAGTTTTAGGAATAATGCAGATTAGAAGCCCAAGTTCTAGAATAGACAGTGGGTAATACAAAAGGATGGATATTTAAAAGTGGCTAAATAAAATTATGGAAGCAAATGTCCATCGACAGATAAATGGATAAAGAAGATTGTGGTGTCTATATATATACACATACCACATGTATATATACACACACAATAGAATATTACTGAGCCATAAAAAGAACAAAATCTTGCCATTTGCAACAACATAGATAGAGCTAGAGAGTATAATCCTAAGTGAAAAAAGGCAGAGAGAGACAAATATCTTATGATTTAACTCAAGTGCAATTTAAGAAACAAAACAAACAGTAAAGGGGAAAAAAAGATAAACCAAGAAATAGACTCTTAACTATAGAGAACAAACTGATAGGAGGGTCGGGGATGGGTGAAATAAGTGATGGGATTAAAGAGTACACTGTTGTGATGACTACCAGGTATAAAATTGTTGAATCACTATAATTCATGTGATTCATGAACATGAACTTCATGTTCACTTTACTAGAATTAAAAATAAATAAAAGTGGCTAAATAATTGCATATGTAAATATTTTAGGGCAGCTTATTGATATATGGTTCACATACCATTAAATTTGCTCTTTTAAAAAGTGTATAGCTCAGTGGCTTTTTAATACGTTCACTGAGTTGTGTAACTATCACCACTACCTAATTTTGGAGCATTTTCATCACCACAGAAAGTAACCCCGTACCTATTAGCAGTCACTCCTTATTCCTCCTTTGCAGGCCCCCAGCAATCACCAATCTGCTTTTTGTCTCTTTGGATTTGTCTGTTCTGGACATTTCACCAAAAAAATGGAATCATACAATATGTGGCCCTTTGTGTCTGGCTTTTTCACTTAGTGTGGTGTCTTCATAGTTCATCCATATTGTAGTGTGTATCAGCCCTTCATTCCTTTCATAGACCAAGTCACATTCCATTATAAGTATATATCATACTTTGTTTATCCATTCATCAGTAGATAGGCATTTGGGTTGTTTCCATTTTTTTTAAAGATTTTATTTATTCATGAGAGACAGAGAGAGGTAGAGACCTGGTAGAGGGAGAAGCAGGCTTCATGCAGGGAGCCTGATGCGGGACTCAGTCCCAGGACCCCGAGATCACAACCTGAGCCACAGGCACACGCTCAACCACTGAGCCACCCAGGTGCCCCTGGGTTGTTTCCATTTTTTGACTGTTATGAATAATGCATGTACATGTTTTTGTGTGAAGATATGTTTTCAGTTCTCTTGGGTATTACACCTAGAGGTGGAAAGACTAGGTTATATGATAACTCTGTTTACATTTTGAAAAATCGCTAGCCTGTTTTTAAAAGTGACTACATCATTTTATAATACCAACAACCATGTATGAGGGTTTTAGTTTCTCCACACCATCCCAACACTTGTTCTTTGCTGTCTTTTGGATTTTACCATCTTAGCGGGTATTTTTTAAAAAATTTTATTTATTTATTCATGAGATAGAGAGAGAGGCAGAGACACAGGCAGAGGGAGAAGCAGGCTCCATGCAGAGAGCCCGATGTGGGAATCAATCCCGGACTCCAGGATCACGCCCTGGGCCAAAGGCAGGCGCTAAACCGCTGAGCCACCCAGGGATCCCCATCTTAGTGGGTATTATGTGATATCTCGTTAATTGATTTGTATTTCCCTGATGGCTAATAAATCATATTTTCTTTTGCACTTTTGTGCTATTATTATTATTATTATTATTATTATTAGCATTTGTACTTCTTCAGAAAAAATACCAGAATGTGTTTATACTGGGAAAACCTCCTTTTTTCCTTTGTGTCTTCTTTACTCTTCACGTTGAACACTTTGCCTCTGACACCTCTGGTCACCAAAAGTGTAGGTTCCCCACGCCCACTCCCACCCCACATTAGGCAGTTATCTGTGACATTAGCCTGAGTATCCTACAATTTAACTTAATTCTAACACTGTCTACCTGGAGAAAGTGTCAGATCCCATAGGTTTAGGGCTCATCCCACAAGACTCCTCCCCAGTTCTGATGCCAATCACAAGTAGTGGGTCCCCATATTACCCACAATTTCTGACCAACTTGGTTATAAGTTGGAGATTCCCGTGACCCTCTTCCTCATTTGATTTGATTAATTTGCTCGAGCAGCTTACAGAACCCAGGGAAATATTTACTTAGGTTTTCCAGTTTTTTAGAGGATGTGATGAAGGATACAGGTAAACAGCCAGATGAAGAGATGCATAAGGTGAGGTCCTGGGAGGGTCCCAAGTGTAGGAGCTTCTGTCCCTGTGGAGTTGAGGTGTGTGTTACCCTCCTGGTAGGGATGTGTTCACCAACCTGAAAGTTCTCTGAGCCCCAGACTTTGGATTTAATGGAGGCTGCCTCACATAGACATGTTCAATTATTAATTCTATTGCAAGCCTTTCTCCCTTCTCTGGAGAATTTGGAGTAGGGGACTGAGAATTCTAAGCTTCTGATCGTGGTTTGGTATATCTGATGACCAGCCTGCGTCTCCAGGAGCCCACCAACAGCCACCTCATTAGAACAAAAAAGCTCTCAGTGCTCTTATCATGTAGAAGTTTTTCCAAAAAAAGATTTTATTTATTTATTTATTTATTTATTTATTTATTTATTTATTCATTCATTCATTCATTCATTCATTCATTCATGAGAGACACAGAGAGAGGTAGAGACCAGGTAGAGGGAGAAGCAGGCTCCATGCGGGGAGCCCGATGTGGGACTTGATCCCAGGACGCCAGGATCATGACCTGAGCCAAAGGCAGAAGCTCAACCATTGAGCCACCCAGGTGCCCCTTATTACTGAGGAATTTACAAGGGTTTTAGGAGCTCTGTGTCAGGGGTGGGCTAGAGACCAGATATTTGAACAAGAGAAACTCCTAGGGCTCTTATCACTTGGGAAATTACAAAGGTTTTAGGAGCTCTTTGTCAGGAACTGGGGACAGAGACTAATGTATATGTAGGTAGGTTTTAAAAGGTAGCATGTAATTAGGGTTTCAGTAATGGGGGCCATGGACCCTCTGGAGTCCTCAGCTGTTGGTGTGGCTCATATACCTGCAAATATCAGCTTCTTGTCTGCCATGTCACTGTCTCTTAGTATCCCAAACCTGAAGTTCATGAGAGAGAAATCTGAAAGGTGCTACTTGCGACAGCTGTGGCTAGGTCGTCAGAGTATGCTGAAATGTAGACTTTTCAGTAGAAATCTGGGTGGAATGGGCAGTCTCTTCCAAATATGTGTTCTTCATATATCTTCATCTTCTGCTCCCAGGTAAAAATCCATTTTCGTATCAGGCTTTCATCCTCATCCCTCTTTCCTCTCTTTTTCTTATCTTGACATTTATTGAGGACTTTGGTACCTGCCAATCAGTCATTTTTGCCTTACCCCAAGTCCTAGGAAGCTTCAGTATTTGAGCTGGTGATTGATCTTTTGCCTAGCTAAGACTTGCATCTGCATTTTGCTTTGGCAAGCCACTCCCTCTCAGGATTACACCATCACTTGAAGCTTCCCCTCCTCTGAAGTCTCAAACACCTGTATCCTACCTTCTGACCCCTCTTCCAGATTTTGTGTTGTCTTGCTCTCACTGTACTTGCTTTTTGACTTACCTCTGGCTCCTTCATTTACTCCAGTTCCTCAATTTCTTGACACATTTCCTTCTGTCACTTTCTCCCATCCCTGAAGCATCCTACCACTTGCCTTCTCTACCCCGACATTTAGGCTATTAAACATTTCTAGAGAAAAATGAAACTGTTCCGATTCATACCCCTAAAATCAGCACAGCCTTTATCCTCTACCAGACATTCAGGCTGAAGCTTTATGTGTCTGTGTTCCTGGTCACCTGTGTCTTCCATTTCCCCAGTGATTATTCCAAATGGTTACCACTTTATTTCTGCCTGCCACTCTCTTAGTGACTGTCCATTCTCTGTGGCTTCAAATAGCAAGATCAGCTAGGCACAGGTGAAATCTGTTGACTCTGCTCTCATCATGTTTCTTTCAGTTCTTTGAATTTTTTAAAAGTCTTCCAACATTGGAGCCTTTCGCTTGCAGTAGTTACTGCTTAAGGGACTAAGGCCCTCCCCTCCCCTATCCTCTGTTACCCTTAGGTTTTTACCTCAGAACCACCTGCCCTCCCTAAACCAGCCTCCTTCTCCCCCCACCCCCTGCCAACTCTACAGTGGTTTTCTTTATTTGTGCAACTTGTTCTCTGCTTCATGGTTTGTACAGGTTGGAACCATGAGCTTGTTTCTGTAGCTTAGTGATTAGAAATAGAGTTTATGAATTAGAATGCCTGGGTTAAAATACTTAATTCTACTCCACTTACCAGCCTGTGACCCAGAACAAAAACTTAGCCTCTCTCTGTGTATAAGATGGAGATTGTAGAAAGTATATAGGGTTGTTTTAGGTACTAAATGAATTCACTCGCGACATGCTTTAGAACAATGTCTTGCAAATGCTCAATGAATATTAGCTATCATTTGCTATTGTTTAGTGCCTGTTTTTCCTACTATGCTAAGTTTTGAGGGCAGGGACCACTTCTGTCTTGTTGTGTTCTGCACTCAGTACCTTGTAATAGTGTGCCCTCAGAAAATACTGAAGAGTGTTGAAGAATGAGTAGAAGTTATCCTAGTGACACGGATGGGGGGAGGGACATTCTAGTAGAGGGCAAGTCCTGTGCAGACTTGGAAGCATGTGAACAGCACTTTTGGGGAATGGGTCAGACAGTGTTTTTCAGAACAGAGCACTGGTGGTCTTTTAGCTGGTGGTCTATGAGCTGTCTGGCTCATCGGAAACAGCCACGAATGTACTATAATAATGACCGATTTGTGGGATTTAAGAAAAAGAACAGCTGCAATGGTAGATAGTAATAGGGGAGAATTATTTGTTTTGAACTGTTCTAAGATTCTTATTCAGGAGAGGGAGGTGAAATAATAACTTTAGTTTTTTTATACATACGTGGCAAAATTTCAGGGTAAACCACTACAAAGATAGGAATTGAGTATATAACTTCTAAACCAGTGAGGGGGAAAAATGGAATAAAAAAAAACAAGCATGAAATTCAGGCAGTTCAACAAGTAAATAAAGGAGAAAAACAAAGAAAAAAATGAGACAAATAGCAAATAAGATGGGAAAAATAAGTGTAAGCACAATAAAGCCCCACCAAAAAGTACCCTAAATAATGTTAAGTCCTGTTTTCCTTTTACTTCCATTCTCAACTGGGCCAGGTTGAGTAAAGTTGCAATCTTTTTGGGGGAAGGTGGGGTGGGAAGTTAGATGGTTATTGCCTCTGGTTGGTCAGGATATTCCCAGTTCAGTTAATACTCTGGTGGGGACAAAGACTTTCAGTATTTTCCTGGTATTGTGATGGAACGTACTCATCGAAAAATATTATTAACCTCACAGTAGCATGAAACTCTGTTTTTTAGTGATCCCTGCTTATGGTGGACTTTTAATGTATATCAAAATAAAAATTAACAGTATTTACTAAAACACAGAGATTGCCAGATGTAAGAAAAAATGAAGACCAAATCCTACAAACTAAAAGCAAGCCGAGGTAGCTAATTAATATTGGATAAAATTATAAGGTAAAAAAACATTAATGGGAAATAAAGTGTCATCACATTTAAGGTTCACCACAAAGGACATACAATTTTTAAGCTGGTTGATAGAATACCAGGGATAAATTCACAAATCCTTTGTAGTTGTGAGAAGTTTTAACAAACATCTTCCTAGACCTGTTAGATCAAGCTGAGAAAAAATTTAGTCAAGGTGGAAGGGAAATAAATAAGAAGCTTAATTTAATGGGTATACAATAGAACCTTGTACCAAAAAATTAGGAAAAAAATTTTTTTCTCATGTACATATAACTTGTACAAAAATTGATTTTATAGTAGGCCATAAAGCCAGGCTCAACACATTTCAAAGAACTGGATATCACAAAGTCCATTTTCTTTGACCACATGTATTAATTTAGAAGTTAGTAACAAAAGTAAGTTCTAAAATACCATTGGTTTTAGATATGATATATACTTCTCAATAATTTTTGGGTCAAAGAGAAAATCATAGTAGACATTCAAGGATACTTTGACTTGAAAGCATATCACATATGAAAACTTTTAAGATACAGCTAAAGTGGTACTTAGGGGGAATTTTATAGCTTTAAAGCTTAGAGTAGAGAAGAATTAAGGGGTGCATGGGCTGCCAGGACCAGAGCCATGAGTGAGACCAAGATCATCTACCAGCTGGATGCACAGGAGACATGGTACCTGGTGAAGCTGCTCCTGCCCACCAAGTGTCTCTCCTTGGCAGACTTCAGGGGCATCCTGTAGTGACCAAGCTTTATGTTGTTCTTCAAGTCAATGGACCACGGTTTCGGAGTGGTGAAGGAAGAGATGTGGGATGACAATGCCAAGCTGAGGTTGGTGTTGCTTGAGGGCTGCATCCAGAGCCAGTTTCCTTCTGTGCTGACAGCTCATCAGAACTGCCACTGCCCATGGAGTGCACAGGAGGCAATGGGGACTCCCGGCCCCGTCCTTCAACCTTGTGCTGGTGCGGGAAGCAAGCAAGACCTAGACAATGACACAGAGACAGATTCCTTCGTATCTTCCCAGCGTGAGGAGCAGTGGCAAGAGCTAGGGGTCTGTGATAGCTCATGCACCTTTCTGAGCAGTGAGTTAGAGACCAGCAGCTTCTTCTCATCTTATGAGGATGACTGCGCTCACAGGTTTAGCAGCTCTATAGAGCAGGGCAGTGCCTCCCACTTCATGAGAAGACGAGGCAGCAGAAGCAGGAGGCTTCACGGCCCGAGTGGTCGTGGTCCTTCAGCAGCACCACAGACTCCACCGTGTCACTCAGCATCATCACAGTCATTCTCATGGAAGAGTACAACTTTCTAGGCATCTCCTTTGTGGACCCAAGGCGATAGAGGTGTCTGTATCAGCTCTGTCATGAAGGCTGAGGCCATGGCTGCTGATGGAGGTACAGACCTAGGAGATACGCTATTACAGGCAAACTAGAAGAGCTTTAAGAATATGCGTAATGACAACATGGTATGGGTTCTGTGGCACTGTGCACAGACTGGGGCCATCACCCTGTAGCCAAGGGGCTGGGACCCAAGCCCATGTGACTGCTTCATACTACTCAGGAGTGAGGCCATTGGGCCCACTGACCCTGCAGCCTGGGTCACTGATGCTGTAGCTTTGACCAACACCCTCCTGCCTGTGGAATGAGCCCCTAAGCTCTATCACCTCCACTGGCTCTTCTTTCACCAGCCCCATTCATGACACAGAGTGCCATAGTGACATGGCTGCCATCGTCAAAGCCATGGCCGCCTCTGAATCTGGGCTGGGGGTCGGTGGCCGCATGTGGCCCAAGATTACCATCCCCATTACTTTCATTGGCTTGGATGTGGTAGACTTGCTGTACCACAATGTGGAAGGCTTCACTGACCAGGGAGAGGCCAGAAGGTATGCCAGCAACCTTCTGAAAGCAGCTTCATCCATCACACTGTCAACAAGGTCACCTTCTCTGGGCAGTGCTCCTATATCTTTAGCGACCCCCGTGGCAACAGAACCAACGTGGCTCTCCATGATCACAATGGCTTCCATGGCACCTCTGACCAGTGCCACACGCAGGGCCATGCCTTGGTCCAAGGCTTTCCTTTACCAGTACCTGCTGCCCCTGCACCCCTATAGCCTACGCCAACTGCTTTGGTGGGGGCAGTGACAGGTGGAAGGAGAAGGACTTGAAGGCTGGGGACTTGAAGTTGGGCAGCAACAGCAACAAGTAGGACACAACCCACAGTAGCTTGTGGGGCCGCAGGAGCAGGTGCCCAGCTAGCATAGCCACTGCAGCCAGCCACCACTCCATGACCAACTTGTGCAGTCACCACATGCACCCGAGCTGCAACCCCCCCATGGCATACCTTCTTTCAGTGGTCCCCCCATGCTGATGATGCCGCCACCACCAGTGGCCATGGAGCCTCCAGAGCCCCTATGGGCCAAGACCTAGCCTACATGCCCCCTGAAATGACCACCAGCAGACAGTCCTTCTGCACGGCTCTGGGACACCCAGTGAGTTCTTTGTGGATGTGATGTGAACGGGACCCTACCCCACTTACGTCTCACTCCCTACCCTGGGGCCAGCTGCATCCCTCTCTCCATCTGTCCATCTTTTTTACTTTGACACCTAAGAAATAGATAAATTCAAAAGAAAAGAATGAAGGCTGAAAATTAACATGCTAATTTAAAGGGAGAAACCAAAATAATCTCAAAGAAGGTAGAAAGAAGGAGATAATTAAGGAAGCAGTGGAAATAGGATGCAGATATACAGAAATCAGATCGACAAAGCCAAACATTGGTTACTGGAAAAGACAAATTTGGGACATCTGGGTGGCTCAGCAGTTGAATATCTGCTTTTGGCTCAGGTCGTGATCCCGGGGTCCTGGGATCAAGTTGGGCTCCCCGTGGGGAGCCTGTCTCTCCCTCTACCTATGTCTCTGCCTCTTTCTCTGTGTCTCTCATGAATAAATAAATAAAAATCTTTTTCTAAAAAAAGAAAAGACAAACTTCTGGAGATATTGATGAAGAAAAAATTGAGATGGAAATAATAGATAAATGTTTGATTGCAAATAGACACATCAGAAGTTTTTCAAAGATAATGTCACAGATTTCTGCCAATAAATTTGAAAACATATGAAATAGAAGAATTTCCAGACGTATATAATTTACCAAAACTAAATCAAGAAGAAATAGCCAACAGTATCTAAACAAGCATATTACATCAATAATTAAAAATTTTCCCGTAAAAATTTTAGCCCAGATGGTCCTTATAAACTATCAAAAGACAGGTCTATAAATATATGGAGACTGTAGAAGCACAGTATCCGATCCATTCTGTTGAGGCCATAATAATCGAAAACAGCAAAGGCAGACAACTAATGAAAGAAGGAAATTATAGGCCAACATCATTTATGGCACATTTGTAAATATTTTACTTTATATACATATATTTTTTAAAGATTTACTTATTTTAGAGAAAGAGAGTGTATGAGTTGGGGGAGGGACAGGGAGATAGTCCACTAAGCGTGGAGCCGGATCATGGGCTCCATCTCATGACCCATGAGATCATGACCTGAGTGCATATTAAGAGTCTGATTCCCAACTGACTTAGCCACCCAGGTACCCGTAGATATAAATATTTTAGAGAAAATATTGTGATTTAGAGAAAAACATAGTGATCTGTTAGCTATATAGATAAAAAATTAGCTGTATATAGAAAGCGTAATGTACCACAATCAGTACCTACAAAAGAGCAATGTATGGGGATCCCTGGGTGGCTCAGCGGTTTAGTACCTGCCTTCGGCCCAGGGCACGATCCTGGAGTCCCAGGATTGAGTCCCACGTTGGGCTCCTGGTATGGAGCCTGCTCCTCCCTCTGCCTGTGTCTCTGCCTCTCTCTCTCTCTCTCTATGTCTATCATGAATAAATAAATAAAATCTTAAAAAAAAAAGAGCAACTTAAAATATTGTGTTAGATAACTAAGTACAGAAAAGATGTACCTTTTCTCCAAATTGATAATGATACAATGCCATCAGGAAAAAAAAAAGTAATTTTTTTTTTTTTGAGAAACTTGTTAAGCTGAGTCTCAAATTACTATCAAAAAGCAAAGGCCCCAAAATAATCTAGACATTCTTGAAGAGCCATGAGAAGCAGGGGACTTCCTCATCAGATATCGAGAGTTTGTATTAAGATAATGATAGTGGTACAGGTATAGACAAGTTGAGAAATGTAACATAATATCCCAGAAACAGACCCATCCATATTTGGGACTTGTCACACAAAGAAGTAGCTTTGCAGATCACTTTGCAGAAAAGAAGAGACTATGCTGTACTTGGTGCCAGTGCATCTGGTTATCTATGTGGGCAAAAATGAAGCTGGATACCTACCTCACACCATACACAAAGATCAACCTAAACATGAAAGTTAAACTATCATACTTTTGGAGGAAGAAAAGGAAATGTCTTTACCTCAGTGTAGGGAAGAATTTATTTTTTAAAAAGACACAAAAGGCAGTAGCATAAATGAAAAGATTGATAAATTCAGCTATAGTTAAAATTAAAAGCATCTGTTCACAGATACCATGAACAAAGTAAAAAGACAAAGGGTTTGATAATTTATAACGAAGTATTAAAATCAACTATATAAAGAACTATACATATAAAAGAAAAAGACACTCAACCCATTTAAAAAAATGGGCAAAAGAGACAAATAGGCATTTCACACAAGGGGAAACATTTACACAAGCAAGTGAATATGATAAGGGATGTGGAGCTCCATTAGTGGTTTGAAGAGAAATGCAATCTAAATGCACAGTGAGACTATTTTATTTAAGAAGTTTGTCAGAATTTAGAATTAATTTATTCATTCAGTAAACATTGTCTCTGCCAGGCACTGTTCTAAACACTTGGGTCATCTCAGTGAACAAATCCATAAAAAATCTCTGCCTTGTGGAGGATACTCATGACTGCATGTATGGGAGGTTGAGGGGTAGGGTCAGATGATAAATAATTGCATTAGAATAGAAAATACTGATAAAAACAGAGCTATAAATATTGCAACCTAGAATAATGTTATAGACCTAGTAGTAACTAGGATCCTCATGGGAAATGTTAACACCCATGTGCTGAGACAAGTTAAAGTCTGTGTAATTTCACATATGCAGACCAAAATTAAAATTGGCACTAGAGAACATGATAGTATTAATACCTGAAAATCACATTTGATTTGACTACCATCTTTATGCCAGCTTTATCTACATAAAGATTACATTAAGATACATAAAGATTCAATAATGATTGAATAAATATAAGGTTTATAGGAGACATCTAAACTTTTTTTCAGAGACAGTCATTAATTCAGCAAATAAATGAGCATCTTCTTTGTGCTAGCCACTTTAGGTCCTGGGTATGGAGAGTGAACAAAACAAGGTCCTGGCCCAGTTCAGAGTTGGACTTGGGAAAAAACTGGCCAAATAGCACACTGCCAAGAACTTGTAAAACAAGCAAAATGTTAATGGAAAATATCTAAGGCTATTATAATACATTAATGTTAAATGTTGAAGATGAGGTACTAGGATTTCTTAAGACTCAAAGGACCCAGTAACCAGGTTAGATTTTTTTTTAAATAATAACTGCTAATTTTATTAGCTTTGAAGAAGTTGGAGAAGGAAACTGATAGAATATTTTGAGTATATTCCAAAATCACATCCAAATGTCAGAACATTAAGAAATGGCTTTGTGAGCCAATGCAAGAAAAAAATGGATCATAAATCCATTCATTACTAACTCTCAGTATTCGATCTCCCAGCTTGACTGTTTGATAGCTCATTGATTAGAGTTTGACACAGTCCCAAAAGTAGTCTTTAGTGAGAGCTCTCTGTGACTTTGGGGTTCTTCTTCATGTAAATGATTAAAGCTATCTAACAACATTAAAAGCTTGCTGCCATTTCTAACAACCTCTTATTGTGAATTGGGATCTTCTGATAAGAACGTTGAGTTGGAAAAGAAACTGTCATTTTGCAAAATGGCCAATAATGTTTTACTTTTATAAGTTTTATCTTGTTTTTTAATTAGCTTCTTTTAATTTTCAGTATTGATACTGATGGGACAATGACAATAGACTGGAATGAATGGAGGGACTATTTCTTACTAAATCCTGCTACAGACATTGAGGAAATTATCCGTTTCTGGAAACGTTCTACTGTAAGTATGCCATATGTATTACATTACACTTAGTTGTAAGCCATAGTTATTTATCACACGAGAATACTCTAAGGCTTCTGGGCCGGGGTGCCCAATTCCCAGGGCTCCTAAGCTTATAAAGTTCTGCTTATTCTGTTAGGTGTATATTCAGAATACATTAAAAAAAAAAATAAACACCTTAAAACCCTGAGGCTACATAAATATTGCAAATGCAGTACCCATTTTTGTCATGTTCAATAGTTGGAGGAGTACAACAATACTCATCATACACTTTTAAAAATCTTATGAAGATGAGCTGCCTAGCTTTTATTGCATTTAAGTATTTTGCCAAGAGAAGTGTGAAAGTCATAGGTTTTTACTTTTTATAGATACTACATTGCTTAAGTAATCTCAACACCTCATGATTGCTGAGATTCTATTTCCTTGGCCATTAATGATGGCCAGAGATGACTTCTGAAATTTTTGCATATTTTATCAACTCTCTAGATTTGTCTCTGGGATAAGGTACTTATAATTATTGAAGGTTAAAACAATTTTGGCTCTTTTGTTTAGCAATTCACACCTATTTGTATTTCTCAAAACTTTCAAATTTAATGAAATTTCATTAATACTTTGCTAACATATGTTAGTATAAATGAAGGTCAGTTTATTGTGCAATCTGCTCCAGAAACCAATGGAACTCTTGGAGGGAATTTTAATTTTCCTAGTGGGCTTGTCTGCTATGTTTATTCATGGATTTCAATAAATTTTACACATAATAAATGAAGCCTAGGGTTCACATTGCTGCTAGTAACAATGCCAAACTTAAATAGAATGTTATAAAATTCTGGTGATTAATGCCTCTTCTCTGAGTATAGAATAATATACTATATTAGTAGTTCAGTTACCTAGATATATTTTCTATCTATGTCAGTTTATATTTACATAATCAGACTTTTACTATACTTTTGGAGATAGTTGTTGACAGTTGAAGCTATAATCATGTATTCATTTTTTTGATACTGAAATAAAGAAAGAGGGGGTTACTACTATAGCATAGCCTCTTACCCCTATACTCCTGCTTATAAAATCTTTTACAGCAGAATCATTTAGATAATAAAGTTGTAAACATACTATCATTCTAGAACTCCCATTTATCTGCATATTTATAATATATATTGTATTTATAATATATATTATATTTATAATCTGTGGTAATGTTTATAGAGTAGATTGGGGGAAGGATTATTTTTAAACAGTACCTCCCTGTTGGCTAAAATTTATAAAGAATCTGTTGCATAGTTTAAATGACAAGTCTGTAAAAATATTTATAAGCAATCTACATAGGAAATCAGTTTTGAGGTTTTCACATATAAAGCATTAATCTAATTTTTATTTACAGGTCTAAAGCACATAGCATGGTATAAAGAATAACATGGATAGAGTTTTGAGATAAAGGGAGTATCTTTGAAAAATTGACAAAACTCATTTCTTTCTGTAGCTAAAAAGGATTCACATCTGCCAAAAAGGCTGACCTTTCATTCTGACTTAGACCAAGAGGAGAAAAGTTACTCTTACTTAATCTATTAAGAAAGAAAGTTGTTGTAATTGTTGGTTTTGTAAATTTGTAATTACTGTTAACTTTCATTTATTGTGAACTGATTCTGCACTTCATTTAGTGTGATGAAGCTATTTAAAATCATCTACATGCTCAAATTGGAATGAGGAATGAAGGAATGAAGTTGATCTTCACTGTAAAATAACATGATTCTTCTCCAAAACAAACCTTCTGCAGTGATCTTTTTTTAATTGAAGGAGAATGGGGATCTTTTTTCCATCTTAACAGGGTATTGACATAGGAGATAGTTTAACTATTCCGGATGAATTCACGGAAGATGAAAAGAAGTCTGGACAGTGGTGGAGGCAACTTTTGGCAGGAGGTATTGCTGGTGCTGTCTCTCGAACAAGCACTGCCCCTTTGGATCGTCTGAAAGTCATGATGCAGGTGAACTTTATGATCTTGTGTTTCTCCTACATAATTCTAAAACAATGAGAAATGTAGTGCTTTGAAAAGGAAGTTTTAAAATTTCCCCATAATATTCTTTCATCCCTTAAAAAAAAAAAAAAGGTGTAAAATCTCTATTTTATTGCTCTTAGCCTTGATTCTGGTCCATATGTGTATTTCACCAAAGCTTAAATTGTGGGTACAAGTGTGTGATGGACTTTTAATCTCTGGCATTCCATGACTTTTCAAATGTTTAGTGAGGAAAAAAATCTACCCATTATTGTAGGAAATGATAATATTTTCCTTTTGTTTTATATACATTCTCAAAAGTGAGATATTTCTAAAGTTTTGACCCTTGAAACATGGATGTAATTTTTAAAGTGTTTCTAAAGATGAGGTGAGCAAAAAAGATCTGGATTTATAGACTAGCTTTGCTATTTACTAGCAATGTGGTCTGATCTGAGTGGAGAGAGAGAAAGGAAAGGAATTGCTATTCATTTGGTCCTCATTATGGTAACCCATTTAGTCCTCATAGCAGTGGTATTTTATCCTCACATTATTGGTGGAGAACCTGAGGCTCAGATAAGTAATTGGCTTTTCCTTTACAACAAATTAGATGAGGAATACTGTATCTTTGTAGAGCTTGTAGTTCTCACACTGCATGAAACTCCTGCGATCTCATTTTCCTTTATCCTAGAGTGGGATTAAGAATAGCTAACAAGGCTGATTGTAAGAATTAAATGATAAAGCATGTGCAAATGCCTAATACACTGGAACACCCTACTGGAATATAGTAGTTGCTTAGAAAATAGTTTTAAAAGTTGTGTTGTGTCATACCTATGGTCCATACTTTTTTAGTACTTATCCTTAGTTTACATATAATATAAAAAGATTTCTGACAATATTTTAAGCTAACAACCATTCAGAATGTACCTAAATCTCAAAATACATGTAGGGTAAAAATAGTCCTTTAAAGAAAAAGGAGAAGGAATCAGTGCTTGTGTTTTTCTTTAAGGATGATAGTAAGTTGACTTTGAGCTTGAATAAGCATTCCTCTTTTCCTTTATCATATTTTATTGTGAAGCTTACTTAAAAGAAAATGGGTATCTCTGGACTTTATTTCTTGAAAGTTCTGTGCGGTGAATGAGTGGGGTTTTTCAAAACAACCTTCAGGTTCAATAATTCAGTAAGACTCTTAAAGCACACTCTTGGTTGTGGCTTATTACAGGGCAAAGATACAGATTAAAATCAGCCAAAGAAAGCATATAAGGACAAGTCCTGTAAAGTATGAAATGCAGGGCTTTTGTTGTCTAATCCCTGTAAAGTTACGATGTGCTCCTTTCCTGGCATTGATGTGTGACAATATGCACAGTGTTGCAAGCCAGCCAAGAAAGTTCACCCAAGTCTTTATTGTGGATCAACCACGTATTGCCCACATGGCTGACCTTCAATCGTCAGCCTCTTACATCTTGTTTTTCTATTTTTTACAGTAGTCACTTATTTTGTGTAAGCCAAAACAATAAGAAGAGCTGATTTCTTTACTTGTTTTGGCTTGTTAGACTTACTGATTTTTTATATAGAGGCCGTTATAAGGTGTAGTGTATTTAAACAGCGATCACTTCTGTTATTTAAACCAAGTATTGACGGGGCGAGGCATTCATGTCTTCATGAATTTATTGCCTAGAGAGGCTTTGAAGTAATCCATAGAAGGTATAATTTTTACTTTTCTTGCCAGGCTATGTGCATTCCAGAGTCTACGGCTCTGATATACATAATACAAAATTGTTTTCAGGCCTCTTTATATTTCATCTTGGTATTACTTCTTAAGGGGGAAAGATAGTATATTACCTGCAGTATATTTTAAAAAGTTTTCTTAAAGTGAACTTGTTTGCATTCCAAGGGATGTCCTATAGCCTAATACATAATTTGGTTCATGTTATCTTATGAATGTTGTTCATAATAATTTTAATTTAGATTATGTTCTTTCTGTCTTCTTTCCCATGCTGAGGATACGGGGGTTTTTTGTTTGTTTGTTTTTTAGTTTTAGATTTAGATTTAGAGTCAGGCCTCTAAAATGGCCTCTAATAATTGTTCCTATCATTATACATTATCTGAACTTTCTATATTCTATTTTTAAATACATCTTCTTACAGTAATAAATAGTATTAAAATAAAGAGGGTGGATTGTACAGTTACTTTAGAAATAGTAGCAGTAACATGCCATCAATGTTTCATATCATTTTGCTTTTATTTTTAGGTCCATGGTTCAAAATCAGGCAAAATGAACATATATGGTGGCTTTCGACAGATGGTGAAAGAAGGAGGTATCCGCTCCCTTTGGAGAGGAAACGGTACAAATGTCATTAAAATTGCTCCTGAGACAGCTATTAAGTTCTGGGTGTATGAACAGGTAATTGTCACTTGTGGAGTTAATAAACTGATTCAGTGTGGGGCACCTGGGTGGCTCAGTGGTTGAGTGTCTGCCTTTGGCTCAGGGTGTGATCCTGGAATCTGGGATCAAGTCCTACATCAAGCTCCCCACAGGAGAGTCATTCTGCCTATGTCTCTGCCTCTCTCTCTTTCTCTCTCTCTCTGTCTCTCATGAATAAATAAATCTTTAAAAAAAAAAACTGATTCAGTAGCAATGAACACATAGTTCTTTTGGGGTTCTTGTTTTACTATATAATAATTTTCCACTTATAGTCCAGGAGGAATTTCTCTGACAGGAGATTAGACTACATAAATTCAGATTTCTAATGAACAAATTTTAGAATTCTCAATTTCAAATTATTTATTTTAAAAAGACTTCTGTATTCTTTTCATAGCAACTCTTAAAAGAAATACAGGATTTTTGCTTACTCATTTTGAATGAGTTGAACTGAATTTAGAATGAAAGCTCCATGAGGGCAGGGGCTTGGCTACTTCTCCACTGTAGCACTTGGAACCTGGCGTTGTGATAAGTGCTCTGTGAGTGTTTGTTGAAGCAAATGTCAGATAGGGGTGAACATCCTATGAAGACTTGACTCACTCAGGTTGGCGAATGACAGATAGTGGCAAACATTCTCCAAGAAACCTTCTTCATTGTTACAGGTCTTTTTGTTGTCCTCTGTTGAACACTGTCACACTGGATGATCGCAGTACTTATCTCTCCCTTAACAAGATTGAGCTTCCTTAGGCAACATTTGTTTTCAGGTCTGCATTCTCAACACTTAATCTAGTGCCAGTGGATCCTCACTGAATGAGTGAAAACACAGAAGTGCCAGATGTGGACTTTGAGCCTAAGCCTGCCTGAATCTCAGGTCCACTCAGGTGAAGAGGAAAGTGTGTATTTTGAGCAGAAGCAGCAGCAGCAGCATGTGAACAGAAATATAGGCACAGGCGAGCATCATTCATTAAGGAAAGGTGGTTGAAGGTGGTTCATTTGGTTCCAATGCAGTGGAGTGTGTTTCTGGGAAGAAAATGATGAAAGCAGGCTGGACAGGTAGACAGAAGCCAAGTGTAATAGGAGTCTTGATTTTATCCTGAAGAGGGTGAAGGTGCTATTGAAGCATCTTCTGTAGGGAAGTGAAATGAGTATATTTACATTTAATATCTACTATTTACATTTTATTTACATTTATTTACATATTATTACATTTAATATCATATTAATATCAATATCAACTTAGGAAGAAATGGAGAATGTATTAGAGGACAGCAAGGCCAGACTGGAGGCAGGGAGACTATTTCAGGAAATATTTCTGTCACCCAGGTAAGAAATGATGAGCACCAGGGTAAGGTGGTGGCTAGAGAAACTGGAGAAGAAGGAAATGAACTGAAAAATATTTTGGAAATAGAATTGCCAGGACTCACTGAGTGGACATGGAGGTGAGAAAGAAAAGAGGAATCAAGGATGATACTCTGGGTCCTAATTTGGGCAACTACACACATGGAGACTACAAGAAGAGGAATAGGTTTTGGGGTAAAATGACTGGTTCCATTTTGGCCATGCAGAGTTTGGGGCATCTCTGCAACATGAAAAGGTAGCGGTCCAGTAGGACATTTGATCTCTGATGGAGAAGTGGTTTTTGAGTTGAAGTCGTTAGAATGGATCACTGAGGAAGACTTATAGAACAGAAGAATTCTGGGAATATGCCCGGGGAGAAGTAGAAGGAGCCCTTTGTAGAGGAGACTGAGAAGGAACAGCCCGAGATACAGGAGGCAGTGCAGAGACTGGTGGCCTAGAAGTGAGAGGATGCAAAAGGGTTACGGGAAGGCTACACAGTGGTACACACACTAAGAAAAGTATCTTTTAGGATTGAGCAACCCACAGATAGGAGATCTTGGTGTAAGGATCCAGGGAAGTGAAGAGATGAGGAACCATTCTGAAATGAGTGAGAGTACACCCAGCGGTGACCAGAATTGTCCAGTGTAGACACATTTTTGCGGAGCTTGACTTGAATAAAGAGAAGGAAAGGAAATGAGGAAGAGTGATAGATAAGAAAGATGGTGGGCCCAGGGAAGGTTTTGATAGGTTTTATTTTAATGTGCCCGTTGCTGAAGGAAGCATGTCAACACAATAGATGGAAGTTAAAAGTACAGGAGAGGCTGGTGAATGCAGCAGGTGTTCACAGGAGGTATGTGTGGGGGTGGAAGGGCTGGGGAGACACGAGTGCTATGACCAGTGCTCCTCCCTGGGAAGGAGTGGCTTTGATGGCACAGAGGACTCACTCTGCTTATGTCATTTTGGGAAAAAACATACACGTAGATGTAGATAATTCTGTGGAAGGTGGGCAGGAATATTCTTGCTTGGTGGCCTCTGTTCTTCCCTGCGTTCCCAAGAAAGGACATTTCCTGAGAATGAGGGAGGAAGTGGTATTGGCAGCTGGAAGAGAACGGAAACACTGAAATAGGTGTTACAACAAATGGAAGAGAAAAGGATAGACAAGAGGATTTCAGGGTGGCTCTGAGAGCTCAGTTAGCCTCCCACTTCTCTTTCTTTGTTTGTCCACTTCTCCCTCCGAGGTCAGTGGTTAATTACCTCCGTAGACCCACTGTCACCTTTCTAAAACAAGGAATCTGGTTTGCCTGGTTTATGACCACAGTCTGTGTTTGGGCAGGGCCTTTCTTTCCAAGTTGTAGAAGAGAGTGGTGATAGTAATGGCTTTTCCTGAACGTTTGCCATGGGCTCAGCACTATGCTGTATTATATGTATTAGCTTATTTAATCCTTTTGGCAACCTTGTGAGAAAAGGTCCTATTATCACAGATGAGGGAACATGTTCACGAGCTTGCTCAGGGCCACAGGTTCCTGGGGTTCTGGCCCGGATCTGCCTGACTCCACAGCCCATCCTATTTCCATCGTGATCTGCGGTTACTTTGACTGCATTGGGATCAGATTTTACCTTTGGCCTGACGGCTCTGTTGGTTGCATTAGTACTGGTGGGCCAGGTGGGCTCTCGGGTTGACGTGGTAGTGTCACTGTCACCTGCAGAAATGTCTTTCTCAGTTGTTTTGTTAGTATCTGTCACTTACTTTATTTATACTGGGGAAGATAAACATCTTACAAAAGGAAAAACTATGAGGAAAACATCCAAAAATTGTGAACACTTTACCAACCCTGTATTTTCTTTTTTCTTTTCTTTTTTTTTTTAAGATTTTATTTATTTATTCATGAGAGACACAGAGACACAGGCAGAGGGAGAAGCAGGCTCCGTGCAGGGAGCCCAATGTGGGACTTGATCCCAGGACTCCAGGATCATGCCCTAGGCCAAAGGCAGGCACTAAACCGCTGAGCCACCCAGGCATCCCCTAACCCTGTATTTTCTGGGATAGAATACTATTATTGTGTTTAGCAAAGGAACAACTGGGTCCCATCTTCAGAACATCTGTGTTCTGTGGAAATCTAACTTGAAGACCGCTTTCCAGTGAACTAAATGTTTTAGCATCTGAGCCTTGCTTTTCTGCCACATATTGCTAATGCAGTGTATGCAGTTGGAAAAACATCATCATATTATCAATTAATTGGTTACTAAGAGCGGATTTGTATTTTGGTATTTACTTAGCTCAGGCTGCCATAACAAAATACCAAATTGGTTATTTAAACAACAGAACTTCGGGGTGCCTGGGTGGCTCAGTCAGTGAGGTGTCTACCTTCGACTCAGGTCATAAAGGTCATAGCCCTAGGGTCCTGAGATTGAGCCCCACGGTAGCGGAGAGCCTGCTTCTCCCTTTCCTTCTGCTACTCCCCTGTTTGTGCTCTCTCTCTCTGTCAAATAAATATGTGAAATCTTTAAATAAACAACAGAATTGAATTTCCCATAGTCCTGGAACTGGAAGATCCAAGACCCAGGTCCTGACCAATTTGGTTTCTGATGAGGGCCCTCTTCCTAGCTTGCATGTGGCTACCCTCTTGCTGTGTGTGCTCATATGGTCTTTCTTTAGTGCATGAGTGTACAGAAAGGGGAAGAGAAGGGCACCTGGGTGGCTCAGTGGTTGAGTGTCTGCCTTGGGCTCAGGTCATGATCGGGGTCATGATCAGGGTCGTAGGATTGAGTCCCGCATCGGGCTCTCCACAGGGAGCCTGCTTCTCCCTCTGCCTGTGTCTCTGCCTCTCTCTGTGTGTCTCTCATGAATAAACAAATAAAATCTTTAAAAAAAAAAGAGAGAGAGAGAAAGGAAAGGAGGGGAGAAAAAACTCTCTGGTGCCTGTTTTAAGGACACTAATCCTCAAGGGACCCACCCTTAGGACCTCATCTAACCCCGATAATCTCCTACAGACCCCATCTCCAAGTATCACCACAGTTGGGGGGGAGGGGTTACAGCTTCAACATGATTGGACAGAGGAGACATGATTCAGTCTCTAGCAGGTATTAATATACATTTTTAAATGTATTTATACAGTATAAGAAGTTGCTTACTGAGGAAGGACAAAAAGTAGGAACCTTTAAGAGATTTGTTTCTGGTTCCCTGGCCGGAGCGACTGCACAGACTATTATTTATCCTATGGAGGTAAGTACCATTGTGAAGTCTGACTGTGTTGGTGGTGTTTGTGTCATTAGCTATTGCTGGGCAGCAAGTTATCCCCAGGTTAGCAGTTTAACACCAGCATTTATTATCTCAGGGTTTCTGTGGGTCAGGAATCTGGGAGTAGCTTAATGGGGTGCCCCTGGCTCAGGGTTTCTTTGAGCCTAGAGTCAAGGTGCAGGTCAGGGCTGCAGACACTGCAGTGTTCAGCTGGAGACAAGTCTGCGTCCCAAGTTCACTCATGTGTTTGTTACTGGGCCTCGCTGGCTATTACAGCTGGAGATGTCAAGTCCTTACCACCGGGGCCTCTCCCTAGGTTCTCTGAGTAACCCCACAACATAATAGCTGTTTTCCCCAACTTGGTGATATGAAAGAGAGAGAGGGAGAGAGAATGAATGTGTGTTAGCCAGTACTCAAGATGGAAGCTGCAATCTTTTGTCATTTCTGCTGTGTTTTGTTGGTCATACAGACCACCCGTGGGAGGGCATGGGAGGGCACTACACACTGTGAAAACACCAGGAGGCAGGGATAGTTGGGGGCCCACTTGGAGGCTGGCTGCCACAGTGTTGATGGGAATTTTAACACCCATTCCTCTTCAAAGAGTTACTGTGCCAAATTCAATAATAAATATGATGAGTTGATGGCAGTCCTAACTAGACATCCTACCATTACAGCATAGGTAGGCAAACCACGTGCCTGGGAAGTACTTTGTAAAGCCCTGAGCTAAGAATGGTTTTATACATTTTAAAAGTTGGTTAAGAAAATGAAAAAAATATGCAACAGATCTGAGATTTTAGGCTTGCAAAGACTAAAAGACTCCTGGTCTTTGCAGGAGAAGTTGGCCAATTCTTGCTTTAGAGCAAAAATGATACTGTAGATTTGGCTACCTTTATTGATACGGCAAAGGGCTTTCAACAACTAAAAAGATCTAAGCAAAATATACCCTTAATTTTCACCTGTGTGGTATGCCTATTAATATAGCTTTCCTGGTCAGCTTCTTAATATGATTGCTCGTGTTATTCCTCACACCCTTCAAGAACTATTCTAACTGAATTCATGTCATCTTCTTACATCCTCCATCTTGTTAGTAGCATCGCCTTCCCTCCCCGCTCCTGTGTTCCAAGCTAGACACCCGGGACCATCCTGTATGCTACCATTTCCCTCACCTCCCATATCTCATTGGCCACCAGTCAATTTTAAGACATCTGTAAATTATTTTCTATTTCCTCTGCCCTCATTCAGATCCTCTTTACAATAAATAAGTCTTCTTGGCTCTGGTCTTAGCCCTTCAATAGACATAATATGTGAGGGATGACAGATCAACAAATTGGGCATTCATTTGAGAGACAACATGTGCTAGGTATTTGTTCTCTGTAAAATTACTTCCTTTGAATTCCATGATGTCAGGATGAATATGAATGATAATATTTCATTACATTCTTTTATAACTAGGTTGTGAAGACCAGGCTGGCTATAGGCAAAACTAGGCAATATTCTGGAATATTTGATTGTGCCAAGAAGATTTTGAAACATGAAGGCATGGGAGCTTTTTACAAAGGCTATGTCCCCAACTTACTAGGCATCATACCTTATGCAGGCATAGATCTTGCTGTCTACGAGGTAAGTTTGTAGCAATCTTTTGAATCTGAAAATGTAGTTAAATAGTTCTTATTGTTAGGATTTGACCTTATGTAAAGAAGTACATATATACCAGGAAATAGTTTGTGACTAAAAGTGGATTCAGGAGTGTGTTACTTGATCTTTTTTTTTTTTTTTTTTTTTTTTTTTTGCCAAGTACCTTGAACATGGGACTCCATATGCTTGTGGTCGCCTTTGTATCAGATTTCCCTGCAAATTACTTTTATTAATGAAGAGCACAAACTCACGTTCACATATAATTGTTCCACTTAGCAGAGAGCTGCCTTGCCACAGGCCCTGCATGGAGAGCCCTGTGCCCACACTGAGCCAGGCAGTGAGATGAAGGCCCAGCCCAACACGGGAAACCCTGATGGGCGAGAGATTCTGGGGGCTGTCCTATGCTTTGTCAAATTTGCATCACAATTTACTTCTCTCCCTGGACTCTTTCCTCAAACTTCCCTCCACCAGCATTGACCCCTGATACATATCTGGCTCCCTACACACCAAAAAAATAAAATTGTTTATCTTAGAAGATGGTCCTAGGGATTTTTTTGAGGGGAGAGGAAATAAGCAAAGAGGGCACATTTTCTTTGATTTGTTAAAATCTGACATCAATAAAGCCAAGAGACTGATGTGGCTGGCACAGATTCATCCCCAGTACTGAAAAGATGGCTCAGACCACAAATCTTGGACCAGTTCTGCCATTTAAACCATTTAATAATTTATGAATCTGACAGTCTCGGTTTTTGCCTTTAAAAAACTGAAGTTTTGGTCAGGGAGAGACAAGAAACCTCTGAAGCAGTGTTGGGTAGTTGTGCTGTGATAGAAGTAAGCCTATGGCTGAGCGGGGGAAGGCGGGGCATGGAATGTGTCACACGTTTTCTTAGGGGACTTTACCATTTTTTTCTAAACAGTTTTATTAGGATAAAATTTACATACCATACGTGTCATTCATTTAAAGTGTACAATTCAGGGACACCTGGGTGGCTCAGTGGTTGAGCGTCTGCCTTCTGCATGTATGTAACATAAAATTTGCCATTTTAACCATTTTTAAGAGTACAGTTCACTATTTCCAGTACTTTTTTCATGATCCCAAACATAAACTCTATAACTGTTGTAAAATAATTCTCCACTCTCCCTTTCCCCCAGCCCCTGGTAACCTCTGATCTTCTTTCTGTCTCTGTGAATTCATCCATTCTAGTTATTTCATGCAAGTAGAAGCATACAATATTTTCCTTTTTTATCTGGCTTATTTCATTTAGAATAAAGTTTTCAAAGTTCATCCATGTTGTAGCATGTGTCAGAACTTCATTTTTGTTGGCCAAATAATATCCCATTGTATGTATATACCACATTTTGTTTATCTGTCCATCTGTTGGTGGATACTTCAATTGTTTCTAGTTTCTGGCTTTTGTGAATAATACTGCAGTAAATACTGGATACGAGTATCTGGTCAGGTCTCTGCTTTCAGTTCCTTTGGGTGTATACTGAGGTGTAGAATTGCTGAATCCTATGGTAAATCTGTGTTGAGCTCTTTGAGGAACTGTCAAACTGGTTTACATAGTAGCTGTACCCGATTTCATTCCTACGAGTAGTACATAAGAATTCTAATTACAAAAAAAAAAAAAAAGGAATTCTAATCATATCCTTGCTAACACTTGATAGTTTGTTGTTGTTTTTAATAGTGGCCATCCTAACAGGTGTGAGGCAATGTCTCATTATGGTTTGTATTTGCATTTCTCTGATAATGTGTGAGGTTGAGCATCTTTTCATATGCTTGTTGTCCGTTTATACATCTTTTTTGGAGAAATGTCTACCAAAATTTTTTGCCAATTTTTTTCTGCTTTTTTTTTTTTTTTTTTTTGCCAATTTTCTTTGTTGAAATATAGCTGACACAGGTTGTATTAGTTTTAGGTGCACAACATAGTGACTCGGCAACTCGACGATATGTTATGCTGTGCTCACCACAAGTATAGCTCCCATCTGTCACCATACAGCATAATTACAATGCCATTGACTCTATTCCCTGTGCTGTACCCTTCACCCCTGTGACTGACTCATTCTATGACTTAAGCATCTACCTTTCACTCCCCTTCACCCATTTTGCCTGTCTCCGCCTCCCCAGCCCCCCACCCCTGTCTGACAACTGTCTGTATTTAAGAATTTGTTTCTACTTTTTTTGTTTTGTTTGTTCATTTTTTAGATTCCACATATAAATGAAATCATATTGTATGTGTCTTTCTCTGACTTACTTCACTTAATATTTTCATAATACTCTCTAGGTCCATTCACACTGTTGCAAGTGGCAAGATCTTATTCTTTTTTTTATGGCCGAATAATATTCCATTGTGTGTGTATGCACATGCACACGTGCACATGCATGAACACACATCATATCTTCTTTATCCATTCATCTGTCTATGGACACTTAGGTTGCTTTCGTGTCTCAGCTATTGTAAATAATGCTACAGTAAACATAAGGGTATTAATTTGTGTTTTCATTTTCTCTGGGTAAATACCCAATAGTGGAATTGCTGGATTGTACGGTAGTTCTACCTTTTAATTTTTTGACAGGCCTCTGTACTATTTTCCACAGTGGCCATATCAATTTATACTCCTACCAACAGCGCATGAAGGTTCCTTTTGTGCCACATCCCTGCCAACAGTGTTTCTTTCTTTCTTTTTTTTTTTTTTAGAGTGAGCTCTAGGGGGGTCTGAGCAGAGGTGGAGAAGGGGAGGGAGAGAAAGAATCTTAAGCAGGTTCCCCACCTAGCATGAAGCCCGATGCACAGCTTGATCTTACGATCCTGAGACCACGACCTAAGCCAAATCAAGTGTCAGGTACTTTCCCCCTGAGCCACCCAGGTGCCCCTATTTCTTATCTTTTTTGATCCTAGTCATTTCAGTATAGGTAAGGTGATATCTCATTATGGTTTTGATTTGCATTTCCCTGATGATTAGCAATGTTGAGCATCTTTTCATGTATCTGTTGCTTTTGCCCATTTTTAATTGTTTTTTAAAAAAATTGTTGAGTTATTGGAGTTCTATAAATATGTTTTGGTTAATAATCCATAATCATATGTGTGGTTTGCAAATATATTCTCTGATTCCATAGATTGCCCTTCACCCTGCTGATTGTTTCCTTTGCTGCACAGAAGTTTTTAAGTTGGGTGGAGTTCATTTATTTATTTTTGCTTTTGTTTCCTCTGCTTTTGATGTCCTATCTAAGAAATCATTGCCAAATTCAGTGCCCTGAGGCTTTTATCCCATGTTTTCTTCTGGAAGTTTTATAGTATTAGGTGTTATGTTTAGGTCTTTAACCCATTTTTTTTTCTTTAACCCATTTTGAGTTAATTTCTGTACATAGTATAAGGTAAAGCTTCAACTTTATTCTTTTGCATGTGGATATTCAATTTTCTCCACATCGTTTGTCTCAGAGACTGTTCTTTCTCCAGCGTGTAGTCTTGGCATCCTTGTTGACGATCATTTGGCCATGTATTTAAGAGTTTATTTATGGACTCTATTTTGTTCTATCGGTCTGTATGTCTGTCTTTATGGCAGTGCCACATTATCTGATTACTGTTACTTTGTAGTGTCTATTAAAATCAGGGAGTATGAAGCCTCCAAGTTTATTCTTTTTTTCTAAGATTATTTGGTTTATTGGGGTCCCTTGAAATTCCATATGGATTTTAGGGCATTTTCTCTTTTTCTTCAAATAATGCCATGGGGATTTGAGTAGGTAGGGAATTGAATTGCATTGAATCCGTAGATTGCTTTAGGTAGTATATTACTATGCTTGTGCTACCATAACAATAATTTCCCTTACATATTAGCATAGATTCTTATACTTAAAATATTGTATATTTAAAAAGTAGATTAGCATATGTATTTTATACAATTACTTTCAATTGCCTTCTAATGAAAATACATGGATGTAGGATAATAGGGGGAAAGGCATAGCCTGGGGATCAGTACACTTGATTCTGCACCCTTGTTAAAAAAATTGCCCTGAGACTCATTTTTCTCATTTCTAAAATTGTAAGAATAACTCCACCTCGGAGAAAGGACTAAATGAAATAACATGTGTAAAGTACAAAATTAGATGCAATTAGTAGAATTATATTGTTTTTATTAATACTCACTACAGGAAATGTTCTTGAGATACTGTATTTGGAGTGCTGTTGATCTTGACATTTGTTTGGAAGAAAATGAGCAACCAGTGTAAACCTCACATGGTCTGAATCCCCAGTGGCTTCCCTTCCCTGTCTCTGCAGAGCTGCTGCCTCCTACAGTGGCTGGGAATGTGCCACTTGATCTTGCAGAAGTGTGGCCTGTCTCTTGTAAGGACAAGAGTGACTGTGAAAATGTTTGTGCTGAGTGAAAGCACTGATTTTCTTCTTTTCTGTTACTCTGGCAGCTCTTGAAGGCCCATTGGCTGGATAATTATGCCAAAGACTCTGTAAACCCTGGAGTCATGGTCTTGCTGGGATGTGGTGCCTTATCCAGCACCTGTGGTCAGCTGGCTAGCTACCCCTTGGCTTTGGTGAGAACACGCATGCAGGCTCAAGGTGAGTTTTGTTTTGTTTTTAAAGGTTTATTTATTTATTTTAGACAGAGCATGCGGGAAGGGGAGGAGGAGCAGAGGGAGAAGGAGAGAGAAACCCAAGCAGGCTGCACTGAGGAGGAGCCTGACCCTGAGACTGTGACCTGAGCCAAAACCAAGAGTCCATTGCTTAACTGACTGAGCTGCCCAGGTGTCCCTTCATGAAATTTTAATACCACAGATACACTGCGCATGTACTGTTTGCATATCTGTGCTTTATGCCTAAACTGAGATCTTTTTTTTTTTTTCCCATATCGAAAGTGCATGTTTTAAGAGTATGTAAGCTATAGTATCTAGATGGGTTGGGTTGGGTTTAGATTCTTGCCCCAAACCACTTTGGATTTTCATTTTCTCATCTGTAAATGGAAATGAAAACTGCAGTGTTGTGAGAATTAGCAGCAATATATGTAAAGCACCTGGCCTTTGGCAAATTCTTGGTAAATGGTGGCTGGAATTATTTATTATTATTGGACCCTACAACTGTTGAACTATGATCCTTCCTCATTGTGCCATTGTTCTCTCCCTTGGCTTTTGTGTTTGCTTTAGAGAGGGCGGTAGAGAGAGAGTCTCAATTAGGCTCCACGCCCAGTGCTGAGCCTGAGGGGGGCTTGGTGTCACCACCCTGAGATCATGACCTGAGCCAAAATCAAGAGTCGGATGTTTAACAGACGGATGCTTGTGCCAGGCGCCCCTTTCTTGGCTTTGATTATACTGAGTCTTCCTGGCCCTCTGCCAGTTCATTGATTATTCTTTTAAGATTTGCTGGCTTTTATTGCTATTTAAAGTATGTAGCCTGTTCCTTTCTTTTCTTTTTGGCTCTTTTGCTGGCCAGTCTCACCCACTATCATTTCTTTAAATAGTGTCCCCTGGGTATCCACAGCTCTGTCCCCAGTCTCTCTTTGAAGTACCAACCTCCCTCGCCACCCCCCAACCAAGCCTTCACTCGTTAATTAACAAATACTTGCAGAGCCGTGGTCAGGCGCTGGAAACTGCAAGATGCTAAGGTTAGAGCAGTCCACAAGTCAGTTGTGGGCCTTGCTGTTGTTGAGCAGAGAAGACACAAGGACAACACCAAGTAAGCCACCTCCCCTTTGTTAGGGGAGCACAGAGCAAGAAGCTCTAGCCTTACTTGGGAACCAGAGAACATTGTTGTTAAGCTCAGCCTGGGAAGACAGGTGGGAGTTAGCTGGGCAACGGTGGGCGGGTTGGGAAAGAAAGAGCATTCTAGCCTGAGGAAAAGCATATGTGAGGGCACTGAGGCAGGAGAAACGGGGACCATTTGAGGTGCTGGGAGATCATATGGCTGGAGAGAAAAATGCAAAGTAGTAACTAAATATTTCATATGTATCCTCTCATTTAACCACCACAGCCATCTTCGGGATTGACACTAACATCATCTGCATTTTACAGATGTGTAACTGGGGCAGAAGGAGATTAAGTGACTTCCATTAGGTTATACATTTGGTAAATAGTGGAGCTAGACTTCAAACCCAGGCTGTCTGATTGAAAGCGTCACCTGGCAAGTCCTCCCTGCCGTCTGCCAACTACATTTCAGTCCCCGTCCCTTCATGGCCGACAGATCTGTCATTTTTAAAGTCAACGTCTGATTGTTTTATTCCTGTTCAGAAATCTTGGTGACTCTCCAGTGTCCTCAGAATAAATTCTAAAGTTTATAGTGGGAATTTCAAAGCCTGTCGTCATCTGGCCCCACTTTATTTTTTCGCCTCCTGTCCATTTCCCCAGAGCCCTGCCTTGCCCGCCTCCTGCCGCTGGGTACCCCCTGTGCAATAACCACTTTGACATCAGTAGTGTCCCTGTGGCACATGCATGTTCCCACCTTTGTCTTTGTTGTGGCAGCAACACGACTGTCCCTTCCTCCCTTTTTTGCCTCTTGAGGTCATATTCACAGCCCAGGGACTCTACATTTTTGTAAGCTCCACAAAGTGTTCCCCTCAATTCCCAGGATTGAACTACTCTCTTTTCAGCACGTGGTTGATGAGTCGGGGTGGTGGTGGCCATGCAGGGTGGTGGAACTTTGGAATCAGAAAGACCACCTGTTCTCAGCTCTCCCACTTACTGGCTAAGTGTACTCAGCCAAGTTTCTCCATCTTTCTAAGACTCCCAATTCCTCATTTATAAAATGGGTATAAGCCTTGTAGGATTGGTATGTAAAGTAATTAACCTAGTATCTAATACATAGTAGTCACTCAACAAATAACTGTTTTATCATTGTTATTATAATTATGGAACTCGCTCTTAGGTGCCCTGCAAGGAGTATATAAAGGGCTACTTTCTTAGGCTGCTTGGAATAATTATTATCCTTTCATTGTATTCTCTAATGTCATTCTGAATCATAATAATTTATGGTAGTAATAACAAAACATGCCTAAATATTAAATTTGCCTGGTTTCTTTACTTTTTTCTTTTTCTAGCCATGATAGAAGGAAACAAACCAATGAACATGGTTGGCCTCTTTCAACAAATAATTTCCAAAGAAGGAATACCAGGTCTTTACAGAGGCATCACTCCAAACTTCATGAAGGTTCTCCCTGCTGTGGGCATCAGTTATGTGGCTTATGAAAAAATGAAGCAAACTTTAGGAGTAACCCAGAAATGACATGTTGAATTTTTTGCTTTAGCATGATTATTGAAATTTTCAACAACTCTGGAATGACTTTTTCTCTTAGAATTACAAATCTATGGCAAAAGAAGTCATATACTTCTCACACGCAAAAAGGAAGAGCGTATCAATGATTACTTCAAACATTTGGGCTCAATTTTATATATACAGAAATGTCAAAAATCATAGTTTTGATAAGCTCATACAATTTTGAAAAGGCCATAAAAATTGTATTTTATCTTTTCTAGATAGTACCTTTCTACAAATCTGCCCTGAGTCCTAAATCTGAAAAATGTATTGCTCAAATTAAATTTGTTTTGTGTGGTAATTATAAATCATTAATCTTTATTTTGGGTGGTTCAAGTGTATGCCAGTTCCTTAATACTTCAATGTCTTTTTCTAAAAAACAAAATGATCAGAAAAACTTGAAACTTGAGTTGTTTTACATATTTTTTGAGTGTCTTTATAGACTTCCTATCTTACAGCAACCAAATAAGTAGAAGGCTTGTATCCTTATCTTCCTTAAAGCTGAATGAGAATGAACTTAAGTGCCAAAATTCCAGCCATGCAAATACTCTAGTCCATTTATATTTTTAAGGAGGAGTGATGAGATGATATTTCAGTCTACCCTTTACCATTTTCCTTGCCCTGTTTTTGGTTCCTGGAATGGAAGGCAACCTATTTGAAAGATCCTACTTATTCTGTCTTTGCTTTGAAAAGCACCAGGAAACAAAACCCTTCTACTTCTATCAGCTTCTTCAGAGCTTCTTTACTTTGTCCTTTGTTTCCTCCTTGAATCAGATTCTGTTCTAATCAGGAAGGCTCCTAGGGAGCATACTTGGTAATCTGACATTTCTTAATTACATGAAGTAGGTTGATCATGGGTGGATGACATTTTCATTGCCCCCCACTGTTGAATTTGTTTGAACCTGCAGTTCTCAATTTGGGCAGTACACACCTAGGAGGTTAGTGCATTTCAATAGTAGTATGTGTTGATATTATGTATTAGGTACCTACGTTCAAATGAAAGGCCCAAGTTATAAACCTATACTTATATGCTCATGAACATGTTCATGGTCTCCCTTGCTCCAAGTTTTGGGAACATGCTATGATATAAGAAATTTATAATATTGATAGCATATTTTTATTTTACTAAAACATTTTTGTAGTCAACCATCTTGTTTTGATTTGTGTAATTAGGGCTTAGATGTTTATTAGTTGAAGTTATTCTGTAGCTTTTTAATTTAGTTCCCAAACATATGTTTGATTTCTAGTGATTTCTGTTATAAATTGCCAACATTTTAGTGCAAGTCCAGTGACATGATGGGCACACTTTATTTGAACCTACCTCTTACATTTTCTGAACCAAAGAGAAATGTTGGAGCTGTGTTTGTGAAACATATTCTAAAATACAGGTTTCATACATTAGTTATGCCTGATAAATGTCTTGGTATTTATACCTGTGATAAACATGAGACTCCACTATTTCTTCATGGTTGTTTATATTTTTGAGTAATACAGAAATGACAATATTAAGGTACATGATTAGCTTTTTCTTTTTCTACTCATAAGAATTATGGAGTTAATGACCAGAATTTCGAGCTACTGAAAAACAGTCATTGTTCATTATGAATTTAAGTTGTCTGCTATTTAGTATTATAAGGTGTGAATGTGATTTATCTGTGCATCTTGTACCTTTGAAATAATCTTGTGTCTTTTGAAAAGAGCCCAGAGTTGAAGATGTTTATTTCCAGTGTTACTATATATGTACTTTCCATTTATATTAAAAAAAAAAAAAAGCTATATACTTGTTTTAAAAATGACTTGTTTCCTCATTTAAAAAAATAGGCAAAAAAAAAAAAAAAGGCTGTATCATACAGCTTCTATCACTGGCAGCAGTTTGAATAATTCTTTTCATATCTGAGTCTTACAGTCTTTCCAAATATTTTGCCTTTTCCTGAACAGCCACAACAGTTGTCTCTCATACATACTGGCATAAGATGATGTTTTTCCTGGTGTCCAAATTTCACATTTACTAGTTAGAGTTACACCTCTGGGGGTTCACAATGTCAAGGAGAATTCAAAATCATGGGATTTCTTGACACAACTTGGTGGAGTATCAGTTTGTCTTGAAGCTTGGGAAGCAAAGCTAAGTAAGTTTACTGGTAAGTGATTAATTTTTTTTACAATGAAGATTATACTTAAATACAAAATTTGATTTTAAAAAATAAAAATAATAAAACTAAGACTGCAAAGAAATGTCTGTGCTACAACTCAAATGCCACCAAGACTCCAGGAATAAACATATCATCAGTTCTTCTCTGTCTTTTCTCAGGAACCCTGAGAGGGAGGGTGTAAACAACCCAGCCAGAGGGTTACCACAGGAGACATATTAGCTGAGCGTTTCTCCATTTCTCAGTCCCCAGGACTCCAGGACAAGATTCCTGGAGGTAGGGCTCCTCTGGGAGTAGGGCTTTCTTATTGGAAATATTTGAAAACACCTTTCCTTTCTGGTAACCTCCGTGTCCATCTCACAGTTTTCCCTACCGCAGTCCCAACATACTGGCCCCTTCCCTAGGTAGCATGTCTGTTGGCTGCCATATGCCTCTCCCTCTCCAGGAAGAATTTTAATGTTTTTTGCAAATTTTAATTTAAAAAAATGAGTAGAGACCTTAAAATCTTTCTAGATATTTTCCTGAGAATTAGAGATCTTCAGCCTTAGCAAACTAGCAAGGCTCTAGCTATCTTCATATCCTCTGACCACCTTGTATTTGCCCAGGATTTGTTTATTTGTTTTTACAAGTCATACAATATTGAAAACAATTCTTTAACTTATTTTTTGTTAGTTGTTAATTGTCCTGCTTTGAATCTACTTCCACAAAGTCAAGATAACAGTAACAAAGAAGTGATCTGTATCTTGTTACTCCTGAAAAACGTGCTGATCTGGCCAGGGATTTTAAAAACACTCTAAAGTACTCTCAAACTTAAACTTACCAACATGTTTTTCCACCTACTGAATCTCTAAATCCCTAAAACGTTATTAATATATGGCAATGTAGCTTCATAGACAGTTCAATAAACAATGTCTAAATGGGAAAGTTAACAATGTCAAGGAGAGTCAACACTCCCCAAGGGCTTGGGAAGAGATAGGAAATAGAGGGAAAAATTACTTGTAATGTGGAAAAGAATGACTTGGAGTCTAGAATTGTTTCTGAAACTTTTGGATCATGTAGGGAATATATAGATGGTAAGGTACAAGGGTAGAAATATAGGTAGTATTAATGAGTCAGGTGTTTAAACTTTTACAGTAGAAGAACCTGAAAGAATAAAGGTGAGGAAGAATTTTTATAACATCCACTTGTGATCTTTGTTCTTCAGATCCTGTTCCCTTCCTACTTTACTGTTTGTTAAAGATGTTCATCCTGGAGAAATAAGAGAACATCTTCTGTAAAGTAATAGAACTATGTTAAGGAGAGGAAAGAGTCAGACAATTGAAGAATTTTGCTGTAGTTTGAAAATTTTGCTTTTTTTATGTGCGTTTGACTAATAAAAGTATATGACTATTATTTGACCAGCTATTATGGGGGGAGACTTTCCTTTCTCGGCCAAGCCTTAATAATTCACTTACTCTTCATGTAAGGCATGAACAAAAAGATTCAGAACGACAAGAGACATACATTGGTCCAAAAGGTTATTCAACAAAGTTCTTCCCTTTTTTGTTATGGTACTATGAGCTAATAATCAGATGGCAATGCTGGCGAGGTATTCCCTCCCTCTTCCAGAATTCCCCACAGTGGAGTTTCCTCTTGGTCAGCGGACTGAGAAGGAGCACAAGATGTTGCTTCAGTACAGCTACGTGGCGGGCCCCTAGGGTGAGAAGTGAACGGACATCCTTGTTTATAACTAATAATTGCTCATGATGTTATTCAATTACAGATTTGCCTATTTGGGGCACCAAGAACCATAAATACGGATCTCTAGTACAGTCCTCCCAAGTATCAAGTGTGCATAATTTCTGAAGGGCGTGGGGAGACAGAATAGATTTATGACTTTTGCAGCCCATTTCACGCCTTCCCTTGTTGAGCTGTTATAAATTACCTTCGGAAATAAACAGCAAGGCTTTGGGAAGAACACTAATACAATCAAGCTCATTTGTTCCTGAATGGATGGATAGTCACATGACAAATGACCCAGAGCCTCAGCCCAGACGTAGTAATTTTCCAAGGCTTTCTTGCCATGGTCTACCCTTTCTTTTACTGACTACAGAGGACTTACAAAATTCTAAGTAGTTCCTATTATCCAATGCAAAATGAAATAGGAAAGCTGCTTTTCGCCTATTGTGGCAATAGCACAGGACCAGTAAAATAATGACACCTGGCTTACAATAGCAAAACTTTGAAGGTGCTGGTCATGGGAATTTTCCCCACAGCAGTCTAGTGACCACCATTTAGAACGTATAAACTGTTTAACCCCAATTTTTTAATTTTCAACACCATGGTTTATCTTGTATTTGTTTCCACATAGTCCTAATATGATTGTTAAATTTAGTTGATCCAGATTATGATGATATGCAAACTTGAGGTAGGGCCAAGTTTACCTCTGCTCGTTGGGTCCAAAGATGATACTTCTGACTGACATAAATTTTAATCCAAACTCTATATGCTTCTTCCAAAAAGTGTCTTTTTTTTTTTTTTTCCAGGCAATATAATGGTGCCTCTGAGTGGAGGTTGGGGATATCTCTGCATCCTTGTTGACTGCAGCTTTCACAGGGATACTGACTGCTTTGGTTGGGGAGATCAAATGGGTATACGTAATTGCCAATCTAGTTAGGATGTACTACTGTCCAGGCTCCCCCCACTGTCAGGAATCATCCACTGCAGTGCATACTTCCGTTTAGAGCAGACAGGTATTTTTATTGAACCTCCTGGACTTCCAACGTGAGCCAAGAATTATGTAAATCATGCCGATTACACATAGAATATATGCACAGTAAGTCTCCCCTTATCTAGCTGTGGTTTCGCCTTCCGCAGTTTCAGTTGCATGGTCAAAGGCAGTTCTGAAGTAGATGATCCCTTTTCTGACAAATCATAAGAAGGTCAATAAGTAGTCTAACTCTACGTCGTTCAACGCCTACGTCATTCCCCTCACTCGTCTCAGCATGTAGGCATTTTATCTTCTAACATCATCACAAGAAGGGTGAGTACAGTACAACGGATATTTTGATAGACCATGTTCACATAACTTTTGTTATAATCTGTTGTTACAATTTTTCAATTTTATTATAAGTTATTATTGTTAATATCTTACTTTATCACATGTACATTCATATAGATAGGAAAAAACAGTATAAATAGGGTTCGGTATGATCCTGGCATCCACTGAGGGCCTTGGAACATATCTCCTGGGGCCAAGGGGGAAGTAATAGTACTTACTATACTTTATAGTACATTATAGAATGCAGATTAATGAGGATGTTATAAATTTAATATAACTTCTTGGAAGAAAAAAATGAATTAATATTTATAAGAATCACATTTATTTATTTATTTTTTAAATTTTTTTATTTATTTATGATAGTAACAGAGAGACAGAGAGAGAGAGAGAGAGGCAGAGACACAGGCAGAGGGAGAAGCAGGCTCCATGCACCGGGAGCCCGATGTGGGATTCGATTCCGGGTCTCCAGGATCGCGCCCTGGGCCAAAGGCAGGCGCCAAACCGCTGCGCCACCCAGGGTTCCCAAGAATCACATTTAGACATTGTAACAGGTCTTTGTAAGTAATATTTTTCTCAGCCTTATTGGTGTATAATTGAGATAAAATAAACTGCACATATTTAAAGTGTATAATTTGATGAGTTTTGACATGTGTATTCCCATAAACACAATCAAGGTGATGAGCATACCATTAGCCTTAAAAGTTTCCTACTCCACTAGGAAACCACTAGGAAATCACTATAGATTAGCTTGCATTTAATAAATTTCACATAAATGTCTGGCTTCTTTGACTCTGCGTACTGCTTCCTCCATGTCGCTGAAAGTACTAATAATAATCCATCCCTTTTTCTCACTGAGTAGTATTCCATTCCAGGCTATGCTACAGTTTGTTTATGGGTTATTGACCTGTTGAAGAATGTTAGAGTTGTTTCTAGCTATTACGAATAAAGCTGCTATGCACATTCACATACAAGCTTTGTGTGGACATACGTTTTTATTTCTCTTGGGTGAATACCTAGGAGTGGCCTTGCTGGATCATCTTGTAGTGTATGTTTAGCTTCTTAATAAATTGCCAAACTGTTTACCAAAGTTTTCATACTATTTTCTATTCCCATCAGTGAGAGTCCTCGTTATTTCACATTCTTGATTTGTGGCCAGTCTTTTAAAATTTTAACCATTCTAATAGGAGTAGTGCCATCTTCTTGTGGTTTTAATTTATATTTCCCTAATGACTAACAATGGTGAGAATTTTATTTATTTATTTATTTATTTATTTATTTATTCTGTATAAAAGTCCTTTATCAGATATACATGTTTGCAAGTATTTTCTCCCAGTCTGGTGCTTGTCTTTTCATAGCTATGTCTTTGAAGAACAGTTTCTAATTTTGATGTAGTCCAATTTATCAATTTGTTCAGTTTTAAATTTTGGTGTAATCCAAATTATTAATTTGTTCTTTATGAATAATAGTATTGCACCTAAGAAAGCTTTGCTAAAGCTAAGGTCACAAAAATTTCCTACTGTGTTTGCCTCTAGAAGCTTTGCAGTTTAAAGGCCTTTAAGTCCGATCTGTTTTGAGTTAATTTTTGTATACGGTCCAAGGTGTGGATTAAAGTTTATGCTTTTGAAAATGGATATTCAGTTGTTCTCATACCATTTGTTGAAAGAGAGGTTTTTTTCTTTATTGAATAACCTTTGTACCTTGTTGAAAATTATTTGTCCATAGAAATGTGCTTCTATTGTTGGAGTCTACTCTGTTCTGTTGATCTATTTATGTATTTTAAGTCAGCGTGACAGTCTTTGTTACTGTGGTTTTGTAAGTCTTGAAATCAAGTACTGTAAATCATCCAACTTTGTTCTTCTTTTTCAAGGTTGACTTAGCTATTTTAGGTCCTTTGCATTTTCATATGAATTTTGGAATTAGCTTCTCAGTCTCTACGATAAAGCTTGTGGAAAACTTTGGTTGGGGATTACATTGACTCTATAGATAAATTTGGAGAGAAATAACATTTTTTGACCCATGAAGAATGCATACCTTTCCATGTATTAATTTAAAAAATTTATTTCCCAGTAGTGTTTGATAGTTTGATAGCAATATGTAGGAAGCCAACAAAGGCCCATAACATTGAGTGAAAAAAGCAAGTTGCAGAAGAATGCTTATAATATGACACTCAGAGCAGGGTCATTCTCTGGGGCAAGGTATAGCCATAGGTGGAGTGTGCATGAGAACTTCTACTTTTAAATGTTGATTTATATATTGTTCCAATTTCTGTATGTTTTACTTTTTTCTTTAAGGATTTTATATATTTATTTGAGAGAGAATGTGAGAGCACAAGCATGGGGAGGAGCAGAGAGAGAGGAAGAAGCAGACCCACCAAGCAGAGCCCAATATGAAGCTCGATCCCAGGACCCTGAAATTATGACCTAAGCTGAAGGCAGATGCTCAACCAATGGAGCCACCCAGGCTTCCCCCATGTTTTACTTTTTTAACCTTATTTTTATAATCTTTAAACTGTAAAAAACTGTATGTAAAAAACTGTTTTTACGTATGTTTTCCTTTTATAATCTTAAAAACTGTAAAGAACTCCCACCACAATCAGTTACAAATATAGTATTTAAAATAATTGAAAATACAATTTTAAGAAAAGCAACATTCAGATTACTGAGTACTGCTGAGTGGGAGGGGATTATGATTTAGGGGGCATTCTGAATATTCAGTAATACTGTGGTATCTCAGGCTGGGTAATGGAGACCCAGTCAGATTTTAAAGATACGTATATTTTTTCATATAGAATATTTCACTGAAATATTTAAGAATCAAAACCATAAGGCTGGAAATAGCTGTATAATTTCTAATCTTCTCAAAGAAAAGAGCACAAACATGGGAATATAACCAGCCTAACAAAATTGAGCAAAGAGGATGTAAAAGAAACAACGAGAACATATTATGTATAGCTATTGCATATCCATGTATTTCTAAAGTTTGTAAATGCCTAGATAAGAATCTCTGGTGAAAAACTCAGAGCAGCATCATTGTTTGGGGCAGGGCATAGCCATAGGTGGGGTGTACATGAGAACCTTCACTTGTATTTTATTTATTTAAAAGATTTTTATTTATTTATTCATAAGAGACACGCAGAGAGGCAGAGACACAGGCAGAGGGAGAAGCAGGCTCCATGCAGGGAGCCCGATGTGGGACTCGATCCCAGGACCCCGGGATCATGCCCTGAGCCAAAGACAGACGCTCAACCACTGAGCTACCCCAGTGCCCCAAGAACTTACACTTTTAAATACAGACTTACATATTGTTCATATTTCTACATGTTTTACTTTTTAAATCTTTTTATTTTTATAGTCATTAAAACTATAAAAAGCAATGTTTTTACATATGTTTTACTTTTATAATCTTTACAACTGTAAAAAGCAGTATTAGATTATATTCTATATGACATTTTGTCCTCTTAACTGTGCTGGTCCTGGGCATGTCTGCTCCCAGATTCATTCCTTGCCTGTCCCATACCCTGCTCTGTATCCTGAGGCCAACTCCTCCAAACTATATTTTCCAGCTCCTGGTCTGCTGCCTGCAGCTGGAGCTGGTCAATAGGAGGCACTAGCAGGAGATTGAAGGGCAGAGGAAGGGAGAAGCCAGGATATTTTTTTCCCCTGCTGCCCAGCACAATAAATAACAAAAGACACACATGTCTACACCCATGATTGGAAAACTCAGAACACCAAGGATAAAGAGATCTTAAAAGCCTCTGAGGTGCAAGCAGAAACATAAATCATCTGCAAAGGAATACGAAAATACATCAGATTTTGCAACTATATCCCTAGAAGGTAGAAAAGTGATTTTCAATTTAGACGTAAAAGCATTAATTTGCTAAGTGAAAGATAAGAAAAATAAATGTCCAAAGGGAAAGGAAATTTACTTCCTGCACAGCTTCTTAGGATATATTCAAGCAAAATGAAGAGTAAACATACAAGAAAAAAGAGGGAACAGGATACAGGTAACAGCAGCTCCAGCCTGGGGAAGCAGTGCCAGGAGGTCTCAGGATGACAGTAGGTGCAGAGAAGGACTCCAGAAAGGAGCAGGAGGTTGTAGGACACGCACAGAAACTCTAGGGAGAGCAAGCGGCTCAAAAGAACACTCCATCCCTGATTGGCACAAGAGGTTAGGGGGAAATGTAAATATAAAATACAGGCCAAAAATTCGAGAGCATTAAAAGGTAGTTAGAAATCTCAGGAAACATTAAAAAGCTCAAATACAAAAGAAAAGTAATGATAGTGAACACTAGCTCTGTGGTGGAAAATCCTGTGCTGTCCCATCAGTGTGCTTTTAGAGTCAAACTCTAGGCTGAGCATCTGGGACTTAAATATAGCTCTAGAATGAGGTAAAGGAGAAGGCAAACATAAGCAGAAGAGAAGTAGGAGAGAGGAGGAGGGGCCCCAGGGAGGTGTGGGGGCCCTAAGGTCTTCATGTTAGAGGATAAACATACTGCTTATTGTGGATGGAACAAAAAAGAAAGCTGTTAGTGAATCCTTAAAGTGAAGTAGGTTTCCAAGGAAGGACTAAAAATGATGAATCGGGAAGATGGGAAGGGGGGGTGGCCGTGTGCTAGGGACCTGCTCATCTAGGTAAGATGGCCTTCGGGGGGCCTGACCCTCACCACGACTGCACAGTGGCTCTGGGTCCGACTAGACAGCTTGTGCATTTCTATGCCTCAGTTTCTCCTGCTGCTGGAGCTCACTCGGCTGCCCCGGTGACAAGAGCAGCCCTAAACTACCGAGGCCGGGCTCCCTTTTCCGCTGGCTCTAGGTGCCCGCAGTGGCAGCTGGTTGGGGCTGTGCCCTTTCCTGGCCTCCTTCCCTGTTTCATCGTACGTCCCCCTCCTGCCCAGGACCCCGTACCTCCTGGGCTGCTTTGGAGGGAACCCAAACCACAACAGTCCACCATCCACAGAGCCGCACAGCGGCGGACGAGGTGTGCTGCGAGATCAGGGGTGCTGGCGCAGGAAGCCCCTACACGCCCACTAGTGGTTACTTCTAGGGGACAGGGCTCGCGTCGGAGGGGAAACGGGGGGCCGACGCCTTCAAATGGGTACCGGTCTATGTGCCACTTTATTTATTTTAAAAATTTAAATCGGATTTGCCAACATAGAACACCCAGTGCTCATCCCCATGTGCTGTTTTAATAAAATTTAAAAACAAGCATTTAAAACATAAAGAAAAAATAATAAAAGAAAGAAAGAAGAAAGAAAGAAAAAAAGAAAAAGAAGAAAGAAGAAAGAAAGAAAGAAAGAAAAAGAAGAAAGAAAAGAAGAAAGAAAGAAGAAGAAAGAAGAAAGAAAGAAGAAAGAAAGAAGAAAGAAAGAAAAGAAAAAAGAAAAAAGAAGAAAGAAAGAAAGAAAAAGAAAGAAAGAAAGAAGAGAAGAAAGAAGAAAGAAAGAAAGAAAGAAGAAAGAAGAAAAGAAAAGAAAGAAAGAAAAGAAAGATAAGAAGAAAGAAAGAAAGAAGAAAAGAAAAAAGAAAGAAAGAAAAGAAAGAAAGAAAAGAAAGAAGAAAGAAAGAAAAGAAAGGAAAGAAAGAAGAAAGAAAGAAAGAAAGAAAAGAAAGAAAGAAGAAAGAAAAGAAGAAGGAAAGAAAGAAAGAAGGAAAGAAAGAAAGAAAAGAAAGAAAGAAAGAAAGAAAAAGAAAAAAGAAAGAAGAAAGAAAGAAAAGAAGAAAAAAGAAAGAAAAAGAAGAAAGAAAAGAAAGAAAGAAGAAAGAAGAAAAGAAAGAAGAAAGAAAGAAAGAGGAAAGAAGGAAAGAAAGGAAAGAAAGAAAGAAAGAAAAGAAAGAAAGAAAGAAAAGAAAGAAAGAAAGAAAAGAAAAAGAAAGAAAGAAAGAAGAAAAGAAAAAGAAAGAAAGAAAGAAGAAAAAGAAAGAAAGAAAGAAAGAAAGAAGAGAAGAAAGAAAGAAAGAAAGAAAGAAAGAAAAAAGAAGAAAAGAAAGAAGAAAGAAAGAAAAGAAAGATAAAGAAAGGAATGAAAGAAAGAAAGAAAGAAAGAAAAAAGAAGAAAAGAAAGAAGAAAGAAAGAAGAAAGAAGAAGAAAGAAAGAAAGAAGAAAAGAAGAAGGAAAGAAAGAAAGAAAGAAAGAAAGAAAAGAAAAGAAAGAAAAAAGAAAAGAAAAAAAGAAGAAAAAGAAAGAAGAAAGAAAAAAGAAAGAAAGAAAGAAAGAAGAGAAAGAAAGAAAGAAAGAAAAGAAAGAAAAAGAAAGAAAGAAGAAAGAAAGAAAGAAGAAAAGAAAGAAAGAAGAAAAAGAAAGAAGGAAAAAGAAAGAAAGAAAGAAGAAAGAAAGAAAAAGAAAGAAAAAGAGAAAAAAGAAAGAAAGAAGAAGAAAAGAAGAAAAAAGAAGAAAAGAAAGAAAAGAAAGAAAAGAAAGAAAAAAGAAAGAAAGAAAGAAAGAAAAGAAAGAAATAGGAAAGAAAGGAAAAAAAGAAAGAGAAAGAAAGGAAAGAAAAGAAAGAAAAGAAGAGAAGGAAAGAAGAAAGAAAGAAAGAAAGAAAGAAAGAACGAAAGAAAGAATGGAAGAAAAAGAGAAGAAGACAGAAAGTCCCCCCTCCCCCCCCCCACCCTCCTCCCTCCCTCCCTAAAGAACAGAAAGAAAGAAAGAAAGAAAGAAAGAAAAGAAAGAAAGAAGAAGAAAGAAAAAGAAAGAGAAGAAAGCAAGCCTAAAGCCACCCAGAACCCCGTGGCAAACGGAGTCGGCAGAGGAGCGCGCAAGCGCATCCGCGGCCTAGGCGGGGCGGCTCCCAAGCCCGAGCCCCGCGTCCGAGCCCCGCGCTCCTCCGCTGGGATCAATTATTGCCTGGGGAGGGGCCGCTGAAAATGGTTCTCACAGGAAACCCACAGTACGACTCTAGTCATGATAACGGGGGGAAGTGCTGCCCACCCGGGTCTGCACCGTGTAGGAAAAGACGCGCGGGGGCTTGGTGTGCGGCGTTTGCTGCAGAAGCCTCGGCGGGCCCCGCGGCGGGAGCGCTTCTGTGGGGGCCGCCACCGCGCGCCGCATCCGCGGGAAGCAGTGTTTGTGTCTCGGGTTTGCGGATTGTTGGCGGGCGGCGACGCGAGCGGGCGGGCTGGCGGCTGGCGCGTCCTCCAGCGGGCGGCGGCCTTGCCCCGCGCAGGTCCCCGGCGCCGCCGCCTCCGCGGGCCCAGCCTCTCCCTCGGTTTCCCTCCGGCGCAGCCTCTGCCTCGGTTAGAGGAGGGAAGGGGGTCGGTCCGTCAGATCCCGGGACAGAAGGTGACCAAAGGAGGACCTTCATACGGAGCCCTGCACACAAAGGCTTATTCTCATGTTTTAGACAATTTTTCAAAAACTGCTTTGCGAATCAACTTACAAATGATTGAAAAACAAACAAGTATCACGGGTCCTAGCCAGGGTCGTAGTCAGGTGTTCAGATATGAACATTGTAACCATAAGAGGTATTTTGAGATATTTGTTTTCAGAGTGTGACGGATCTTTTTTTCATTTGCTTAAAATAATTTGAGAAGTGTCCTCATAATTCCAGCTTGAAGTGCAAGGGCAGTAAAATAAGTGTAAAAATAACAAAACAAACAAGCGAAATGCACCACAGACTTGAATTTGCTCCATTCTCTTTCAGGAGTTTTTCTTTCTTTTTTTTTCTTTCCTTTCTTTTCTTTTTTTTTTTACAAGAAGTTGTTTTCATGGATTCACGTGGTATACTCTGCTTGACATGTTTTGAAAGAAATACAATTCAGGGTTCAGACTGAGATTGAGATAAACATGCTCTGGTGAATCCCTGGAACAATGAGCGTCAGAAGAAGAATTTAATAAGAAAACCAGACCACTCAATCTGTATTTTGGGGTTAACCTGGAGTATTCATTAATTCCATTAAACAGGTGGAAACATTTCCAAATTTCGATCAGAGAAAAATAGAAATTAGGGAAGAGAACTGTTAGATTCCACCGGACGTCGAGGCCGCCTCTCCCAGGGTCTCCTGCCCCTGGAGAGGCCCCGGTGCAGGCCTCCTTCCCTCTTCCTCTCTCCTTCCTCCGCACACCACTCCTCCCTGTGTCCTTAGCATCCTTCTAGACTTCCCAATTATCTCTTCCCTCTTGTTCGTGAACTTAGCATTAAAAAACCGCAGACAGGTCACCTGTGAGAAGCCGGGCCAGCACGGCCTGCATGCCTTTGCCAAAAAAGTGAGCAAAAATTGAAAAAGAAAGTCAAGGTCGTGAAACCGACCTTGTCGAATCGTTAAGCTTCATCGAGCCTGCCTAAAACTGCGATGAGCTTTTCAGCGCATTTCCCTCAAAAGTCACAGAAAAGTGGCTGTGCTCAAAAAGAAAACAGAGAATCCAGAGCTGAGATCTAGGGATAGTCTGACCAGTTTTTTAGCCAGTGGTAAGCTTTTCTCACCAAATGATCACTATTTAAAACGGATAAGATTCTTATAAAAATAAGAAAGAATAAAATAAAAGTAAAGATGATAAGTCTTTGTTCACAAGAATAGAGCATAGTGATAAAGCTTCCCAGTTTTAATTCTTGTCTATTTTAATGGGGGATATTGTTTTTAGCGTGTGATGCTGATTCTGAAATCTACTTGATAAACACTGCTTAATACTAATGGTTTTCCCCAGGTCTCTCTTTTTTAAGCCCTAACACAGGGGCTAGAAAACTTAGCCCCACATTAGAACCACCTGGGTGGGGGCCAGGAGGGGCTTTTTAACAATTTGTTTTCTATGTTTTTTTTTTTCTTTCAAATTTGTATTTAAATACTAGTTAGTTAACATATAGTGTAACGGTTTCAGGCCTAGAATCTAGGGATTCATCTCTTATGGGCTCATCACCACAAGTGCCTTTCTTAATGCCCCTCCCCGTTTAGCCCACCGCCCACCCCTCTCCCAGGAGGGCCTTACCTTACCACAGACCATTTCAATAAGAATCTCTGGGGGTGGGACATGGATACCAGAGTTTGTAAGGGCCTTGCCCCTCCAGGTGATCCCAGTGTGCAGCCAAGGCTGGGAACCACTGAAAACTGGTTGCCTCGTGACCACTGCATATACATGATGTTATGAACGGTTGAGATGAAAGGACATGAGGAGGGCAACGCTCTCCAGAGCCCTCCTACTGAGAGGAGACGGGAGGGATTGCTGACAGGATTAGCTGACAGATGAGGTCAAGGTTTAACAAAAATTGTTGAGTCAAGTTTTTGACGAGAGAGAGAGAGAGAGAGAGAGAGAGAGAGAGAGAGAGAGAGAGAGAATATGATGAAGCTGCCTCTTGTTGAGATGGGCAGACTGCATGAATCCCAAAAGAGGTGGGGCCGAGTGGGGACGTGGAGAACTGGGCTTGGGACACATGAAATTTAAGATGCCTAGGAGGTAGCCTAGGCAAAAGTTCAAGAAGGCAGTTCTGGAAGCCAGGCTAGACACACACGTCTGGGTCTGGTAGTCTTCAGCATGGACATGGTATTTAAAGCCGGGAGATCTGATGGTTACCTAAGCAGCAAGAGTAGATAAGGGGGAGGAGCTGCTCACTGAGGCCCAAGGCCTGGTGCAGCCTCCAGCGAGAGGTCAGAGAGGTGAGGAGGAAGCAGCGGCGAGGTAGGGAGAAAGCCAGAACTTGGGGGTGTGTTGGAGGCCACCTTAGGTAAGGCGAAGGCTGAGAGCGGACCCTTGGTTTTCACTCCATGGAGGTGGCCAGAGGGAGACAAGTGTGTGACACAAGAGCAAAGCCTACCACGCCACACCGGATTTTCTCCCCCAGTCCTAAACGTCAGATAGCTCCATACACCTAGGATTCAACAGGCAAGGGTATGAAAGCACAGAGAGGAAGGGACGGTGGCAACCCCCGAGGACCCCGGAATCAGAGTAGCACAAGGGGGGAGACTGTTGTATAGAGAAAGGTGTGGGTCGATGGCCCAGAGGTCCCACAGGGCCTGAAGAACAGAGGTGGTGGGAATGATTGCAGATTACCTGGGAGGAGAGGGCTTGGGCCCCACTGAGATTTTGAGTAGTAACCCTGACAGAGAGACAGTGTGGGGTGAGAACAATTTCCAGTGAGCTAGCTACTGAAAGTCTTTACTGAATGAGAGGGAGTAACCAGGAAGGAGGCAAAAAGTGTTGGTGGCAAAGGAATAAGTGGTCAGAAGGCAGCACCTTGGAGGAGCAGAGCTTTATTGAGGGTGCGTGTGGGCAATGGTCTCAAAGTTGAAGAGATCGGTGAGGAGCACCCCTCCCCACCCCCTACCCTGCAGATGCCCAGGGGTGTCCTCACGGGAGAGGTAGGCTCTAGAAGGAAAGAGGGGGCATGAGAGAGGTGGGGCACGGGGTACAGAGCTATACAGGCTAAGGTTTTAGGGAGGCTGACGAGGGGGAGAATTTAAGACCCGAGAGGAAGATGAGTGGAAATAGGAATGTGAGCAGTGTTGATGCCTGCCAGCCTCCCCCGGGAGATGGGGGCTCCCCCTGGAGCTTGTGCTGTGGCCAGTGGTGGAGCACTGCCCGCTGGCTGTCACAGAAGGGGGCAAGGAGGCAGATGGAGGGCTTCCAGCCTGGAGGGACAGCAAGTCCAAACTGAATCATCAGTCCACGTTACTAAGAAGGTATGGGGCCATGGCACAAACCCCCTTTGTCAGGGTGCGGGGGAACCTGGGAAGGCAGTGGGAGCAATGGCAAGATGGGCCAGCAGGAGGGGGCCCGGGAGCGACCCGGACACAGAGCGAGGACCTGCTGGTTCGTGCTCTTTCTGGATCAAGGCTGCGAAGTCTAGTGCGGGTGGGCCTGGTTCATTCACTAGGGTGGGAGCGGGAGGAGCGGAAGGCACGGTTTTCAAAGACTAGTAATTACTGCACAATGACAAAATTAGAAAGAATGGAAGGAAATTAAATGTTGTAAAATATGGAGGCTGTGCCTTTTGAATCAAGAATAGCCACTTAAGCTGTTTGGTTATGTAATATTTCATTCATTAGGCATTGAATTACCTCTGGCTGTATGTACTGTGGCTGTGGAGTTAATTTTTGTTCCATTATGAAAGAATTAATCAAATCCAGTGAAAGAACATTTGTCCTCATTGCTATCTACAGGAGAAGGGGCGTGAAGCAAAAATCTTTCTGTGGTTTAATATTTTCAGTTTCAGCTTAATAAAGAGGAGCCTGAGGGATACGAAAAGAGGTCAGGTTTTGCCTTTTCCATTTGAAGTACATAAATAGAATGAAAAGAAGTAGTGAGATGTAGACAATTGTAAAGACATAAGAAATCGGACCAGAACATACTAGATGTTGATGGGAAGCACCAGCACCAAGTGTTCATGGTACCACTCCGAACACAGTAATCCATTCAGCAAGGGTTCGTTGTTGTGTGCTAACCACGTGATAGAACCTTTGTGAGGCACTAGGCATATGTAAAAAAAAAATAGATGATATGCACTTTTTGTTGGGAAGACATGAAAATGCAAACATTTCCATATAACAGGAGAAATGCTAGAAACTAAAGTTTTTTTTTGAGAAGGCTCCACGTTCACTGTGGAGCCCAATGTAGAGTCAGACACTTAACTCAATGAGCCACCCAGGTGCCCCTAGAACCTAATTTTTAGATTATTCTTTTTTCTTTTTTAAGCTTTTATTTATTTGCTTGACAGAGAGAGAGAGCACAAGCCATAGAGGGAGAGGAAGAAGCAGGCTCCCACTAAGGAGGGAGCCCAGAGCTGAAGGCAGACGCGTAACCGACCGAGCCATCCAGGCACCCCAATCTAAATTTCAATTAAAATTTAATTTTTAAACAAATGATTAGATGTCAGTAGGGGAGACAGTATAATGTAGAGGAGAAAATGCTGGATCGAGAGCAGAAAATCTGGTTCTCGCCCTGGCTGGGCCACTAGCCAGCTGAGTGAGCTTCACCAAGCTATTGCTCTGCTTGGAGCCTTCATTTCACCCCTGAAACAGTGGAGTTCTGTACAGTGGTCTCCTTCAGGCCAAAAACTCTATGATTCAAGGTGTTGTAAGCTTGGTAACATAAACATATAAAAACAAGACTTTTCCTAAAACAGTTGGCCTCAGGTATAACTTGGTTGTTTTGTTTTTGGAACTTTTTTTGCCTTATATCATCTTTAAGAATAAATGTGTATTCTTTAAGAGTAAATGTATGTGCGAAAGAACTTGGTGGGCCTTTGAGGTAAAATGGCCAACTTTCTATTTATTAATAATCATGTTAATTTTCTTGACCCAGAGATCTCACATGTTTTCTCTTTTTTGGATATATTACCCCAGAGTATGAAATCTTAGCAGAAGGGGGACCAAAATTAAATTAGCTCCTTATCTAAAGATTTAGATGCCCTGGTACAAACCTCTCAAGGATAATAAACTAATCATCTCCCTGTGGATGGTGAAATTCTGGCTTGCATAATTATTTCCTCATGATTTAATTGAAAATATGAAAGATTAAGCACACAGATACCGGGGAGTGTACTCCAGGATAACACATTTTCATCTTTTGTTTCTTTAGCCCTTGCAGCTTATAAGGTGCAAACGGGGATAGACATGCCCGAGAAGGACCGAGCTGAGCTGAGACACGGAGGGGGGCCGTTCTGGAACACGGGTCAGCACTACTAGGTCACTGGCCAGGAGATGGGTGCCGTTTCCGGGGCCTGTGGGGCCAGAGGCCAGCAGGTGCCCCCCCCCCCCCCCAACGTCCGCCCGCCCGGCCTGCACCCACACCTCGGCCAGGCCTGGCCTTAGGAGCAGAGCCCAGCCGCCCTCTCCTGCAGCCGGGGAGGCGGCCGCCTCCTGAACTCCGGCTTTCCGAGACACAGCCAGTCACTGGGGCTACCAGGTCGCCAGCCATCCCCAGCCTCCTCCTCCATGTCCAGGGGTCATCTGTGCTTTGGGTTTGGCCACCCAAAGCCCTTCTGCCGGGCCCCCTTAGCTCTTGCTTGCTCGCTGATGGGACTTCAGCCCTCGCCTCCCCCATTTCTCCCACCTCCCGGCCCTGCCCCCTCCACATCCACCCTCCACAGCGGCCTTCAAGGCCCCTCCGCTTTTGGCCCCTCACCCCCCCACACACACTTCTCCACCTCTCACCCCTCCTGCTCATGTCTAGGGTCCTCGAGCGGCCGCGGCTCCCTGTTCCACGTGTCTGCACGTGCCTCCTGCCGGGCTGCACCGCCCTGTCCTGACACCCCAGCACCTGACAGCTGCTCAGTGTAGGCACGTTAAACAAGGCCGGCTTTGTTCCATTCTTTCCTTCCTGCTTTTGCTTTTATTTTTATTTTCACATATATGTCTTTTAAATTTTTGTTTTCACATATATGTTTTAAGCAGAATAGAGAGCTTTTCACACATATTCTAATAATAATAATAATAACAAACATTTCATTTATTAAATGTTTTCCAAATACCAGGCACCATTCTAAGACTTTTATGTACACTGTTCTCTGTATTCCTCACAACGGTCATGTGAGGGAGGTATAACTGTCTTTATTTTATGCATGAAAAGTCTTAGCCTCGGAGATAAAGCAGCTTGGCCAAGGTCTGGCAGCAAATAGACATTGGAACATAGCTGCAGACCTGCAAACATATGGTTTTACTATCCTGCACCTGCCTCTTACTACCAGTTGTTACCATTTGTTGAATGTGCTTTGGCAACATAATCTTGGTCAATTGTTTTTAAAAATGCATGGTTTTTAAAATGCACTGTGTATGAGTATCTTCTCTTACTTAAAAGAAAAATATCCCAGAAACAGTTCTTTGCTGATGCCCAAACTCATCCCTGAGCTAAGAGGAAACCACTGAGTTGTGTGTGTAGTCTTCTAGATCTTTCCTGTGCTTTTACACACACTGCACTTCTACAATGTATTTGCTAAAGGCACGCTGTTTCAGCAAAGGGGGCCTCAAATATAGTTTATTTTTTTTATTTTTATTTTTTTAAAGATTTATTTATTTATTCATTCATGATAGACATAGAGAGAGAGAGAGAGAGAGAGAGAGAGGCAGAGACACAGGCAGAGGGAGAAGCAGGCTCCATGACGGGAGCCCGATGTGGGACTCGATCCCGGGTCTCCAGGATCGCGCCCTGGGCCAAAGGCAGGCGCTAAACCGCTAAGCCACCCAGGGATCCCTCAAATATAGTTTATTAAAGAAAACTGGCATTCATGTTCTCTCACCTAATGGTCCCAAAGTGAACAGTTCAGGTAGAAAGATGGCTTTGTCCACACAATCCATCACAGACCTTCCTTCTGTTTTGGCCTTCTAGGCATGATTGAAGCTAGGTCAAAGGTAGCTCTGAACTCCATCATCAGGAAAAGAGGAAATGCATGGAGGACCTCACACCTGGTGTTGTGAGGAATAGACCTAAAAGGGGCACCCCTCACTTTTGCTGATGTTCAGTTGGTGGCATATGAGCATCCCAGATTACAAAAAAATTCTGTTGAATAACTTGGGCAGTTGAACTTATTTACATGGTTGCCAGCAGTGTATGGGAGTCTTCTTTTCCTATATTCTCATTGTCACTTGGTATTTACTGGATTTTAAAATGTTTTACCAGTTGCAAGGATGAGAAATTATCTCTTTTTTTTCTGTTGAATTTTTTTGGGTATTGACTTCTAATTCTCTCTATATATTAGACTCTAATCTTTTATTGGGGGTATAAATGCCAGACAACTTTTCTTGGTCTTCCACTTGTCTGTTAACCTTGTTGATGGGTGGCTTTCTCAATCTCTGTACTGTTGACATATTGGGCTAGAGAATTCTTTGTTGTGGGGGTTGTGCTGTGCACTGCAGGATGTTTGGCAGCGACCCTGGCTTCAGTACGTTAGATGCCGGTAGTGTCCAAGCTCCTCTCCCCAGTTTTGGTAGGCAAAAATGTCTCCAGGTATTGCCAAATGTCCCTTGGGGAGCAAAGTTGTCCCCAGTCAAGAACTGTTGTTTACACAAAGCTTAATTCGCAGTATATCAATAAGGCTTTTTCTCACGATTTTGCTTTTTTTGTGTCTTGTTTAAGGAAGACTTTTTTTACCCCCAAATAATAAAAGCATGCTTTTTAAATTTTCTTCTAGTACTTTCATAGTCTATTGTTCTTTAAAAAAGTATTTAGGTCTTTAATGCCCTGGAAATTATTTTTCCATAAAAGGGGAGGTGGGGATCTGAGGCAGAGCCAGTTTCTGTGCTTCCCAGCTCTGTCAGGCTCAGCCAGGATACTGGCCACCTGCCCTGCTTCCTGACCAGAGGGACGCTGGCAGTGACTCACTTCACTCTCATGGTCATAAAGCCATGGCCACCATGCCATAGCCTGAGGAGCCCCTCGTGCAGCACTGACTGACAAGGAGAGTCTATCGTATCTGCTCCCTGGGTAGATGGGACTCATAGAGGCTCAGATTTCTCCAGTGGCTGCCCAGAGGGAGCATGACCAGGAAGTGTAAGAGAGCTGAAGCCCTAGCAGGCAGACTTCTGTCAAGAAAGAGAAGAGGGTTAGGGGAAAGTCAACCTTTAGTTTGCTTGCCTGTCCTCCTCCTGTGAAGTTCCAAGATAGCCTTTGGAGACACTCTGAGACCAAGCAATGAGCTGTGTTGGTTGCAAAGCTGTGGCCAGCTGAGTAACTCCCCTCCGTGCTCTCCCTCTCTCCTACAAAGCAGTGTTAGCTTGTGGGCTTTTCCTGGGGTCTGTCTGAGGTTAGCATCTTTAGCATTTCTCCCATATGGATAACCAATTTCCCTAAAAGCTTTTTCTCAAACTCTTCATTTTTTTTTTCCACCTTGAAAGTGATTTTTGGCTGCAAGTAACAAAAATTGCAGCTGAAGGTAGCAGGGTCAGGACTTGAGTGAGGCAGCTGAGGACTTGGCTTGGTGCACAGTTGGAAGGGGTGGGGCACCAAAAAACAGTAATGCAGATTTATACCATTTTAATGTAGTATTTTAAAATATCAGCATTAATGCAAAAAATCCATGATGAACAAAATATTAAGATTTTTAATAAGGACAGGACAAAATTGTATCTGCTTGATTTACTCACTTTCTCCTAATCCTGGCCCTTAAACAATAAGAAATTCCTATATTACATAAGGAGAAATCTATAGAAAGAAAAGGGCCGGCCCCAGGCATGTGACAGTCATTGGCTCAGTTGTATCCTCCAGGACCCAGATTCCTTTCGTCTTCTGTTCTGCTGTCTTCCGTATCAGCTTCAGCCCAAGGCTAGTTTCCCATGGGATTGCAAATTGTGACGGCATTCTAGGAATTACATTCAGAGGTGACTATGTGCAGAGGCAAAGAAGGGACACACCTTTGATACTCAGTTGTGTTTGGACAAAAAAGGGGGGCTTTTTGTGTGAATTAAACTCAATGAGAGGTTTTTAATCCCCATACGTGGTTTAGCTTTCCTGAGGGAGACTGAGTTTTTAGGATGAGAATAATGATGGGGAAAGTGTGACTTAATTTTGTGATTTGGGGGACACTTCAGGGAGATCAGATCTGAGTGGGCTCTGGGAAGCTAGAGGAAATGTGAGAGAACTGGGAACTTTGTTGGGGAGGCCTCATGCCAGAGGAAGGGAGGAAATGAGAGAGAAGTACAGGAAAAATGGGCTGAGTAATGCCTCTGGAAGTATGTACGACCTGCCCTGCTTTCTGCCCCCCTTCAGGGATCTTTGATAAGAGTCCCATTTCCAGAAAAGCTTAAGCTGTCATTGACCTTCAGGTTGTGGCCATTCTCGCAACTGCTCCAGTGCTATTCACACGCAAACCTGAGGACACTTCCCAAGCTGGCTAGACAGAGTTCTAGGAAAAGTGGTAGTGCTCTGTGTGTGCGTGTGTTTGTGTGCGTGTGTGTGTTCCCATATCTGATGGCACTGATGGCTCACAGCATGAAAGCCTCATCCTCCTTGTCTCCTGATGGGACAGCCCAGGCCAGGTGTGGATGACCCTCTCTTGGTCACCCGTCCCACTGAGTTTGCGGGCCCTTTGGAGGCTGAACATCATGACTGCGGTCTGGGGCTACCTGGACCCATGCTGACTGCTGATCTGATGGAGGCAGGTCTTTCTAGTTTGAAATGATGCATCCAGCCTTGTTCTTAATCCATCACTCCATTATTTCTCCCCATGCATGGGGAGTGGGAGGAGGCAATTTACTGATAGCCTTTGGGCGGCACTCAATATCTGTGGCTCAGCCAGCCACCCTCCACTTTTTAGTCTCTTTGGGAACCACTTGTCTATCGAACAGGCTTATTTTGATCAGGGTTCTGCTATATACCAGTAGCCTTGAGCCAATCAGGAAGGCCTCTGTTGGCTCAGCTGGGGATGAGGGGTGGGTGCTGGTAAGTCACCATAGTTACACATCTAGTCCACATGCCTCAATCCAGTTATGTAAGTAATAACGCTGTCTGATTATTTTTTTCCGTCTCTTCAATAGTTCTGAATTATTGGCCCCTAAAGTCTTAACCCAACAATGGAATTTATACAAAGAAAAGAGTGACATAAAGAATATCCTTCCATTGGAAACTTTAAATTTGCTCATTTACTCAATATATTTTTATTAAATACATACTTGGAGGGCAGTATGGTGCTAGGTGCTGGACCTGTTGTGGCGACTAAATCCATAGAGGCAATATCGTGTGTGTGTGTTTGTGTGTAGTCCATAAACAGATGATCCCTCAATTAGTTTATTACAAAAGTTAAGGAATTTTACTGTGAAAGAAAAGTGCAATAAGAGTCGTTCCTGCTCAGTCAGATCTGCCTGCCCTTAAACAGTGTCAAAGACACCCCCTTTTACCCCTCACAACATCCCGTTCCCACAAGGCTCAGGGGCACTGTGCAAAGTGAGCCTTGGCAATACCCTATGTGTCCCCAGGGTAGATGTGCAAGATACACTCAGAGTGGTTCTGGGTTACAGAATTATCTTTAATTAGAGATGTTAAATTGCCAAAGTAAGAAAAGAGGGAACAAATGCCAAAAAAAAAAAAAAAAAAAAAAAAGTGAAGAGAGTATCATATCAAGGAAATAATTGCTTAATAACCCTTGTTGTACTCATCTAAGAATATGAACAGGAATAGTCTTTTTTGGTCTCCAAGCATTCAGAGCAGGCACCAGGCTCCTCTTGGACATCAGGAGCAGTTCTGAGGCTGTGCTCTCAAGCACATGGGTATGGAGAGAGGGACCTAGGAGGCCAGGAGAGCCTCCGGTTCAAAAGTGTCTTTCTGGTGTTCCCACTAACAAGAGTTTTTTCTTGGTTAACAAATAATCTACTCTTCGGCCTAAATCTGTTCATAATTTGTTTCTTAGTATAAATTATCTGCATTGGGATACTAGGAATTTGAGCTGAGGGATTGAGGAGATAATAATACTGATTATTGTTTACAGAGAACTAAACAAACTGATTCCATGAATTAACTGATGAGGATTTTTGGAGGTTGGTGCTAATATTATTCCTGTGGATTTCAAGAAGGTAAGTGACTTGCTTAAGGACATAGTCCTATTAATTAGCAGAGTCATAATTGGAACCCAGAATATTCTGACTTGAGAGTCAAGTCAATGCTTAAGTCTCATTGAGCACTTATGGGAAGGAAGGAAGAGATGATCTCTGCAAGGCCAGAAGGCAAGGTGAGAGGATAATGGAATAATAATGATAATATTAATACAGGTAGCTTCGGCTTATTGGGTATCTACTCCATGCAACTCATCTCATATATGTCATAACCTTAACCTCTCAACAAGCCTATAAGGAGGGCCATGTGATCTGTGTGATCTAAGAGGGGTTGCGTGACCATACTCAAAACTACACATGCCAGACAAAGGTGCCAGACAAAGATGCCTGAATTCCATCACCAGGATCATAAACTGCTGGTGCTATTTGGAAGACATGTTATTGGAGGCAAGAAGGGGCCTCAACTTCATGATTCCGGCATAAACCACCTCGGGAAGCAACTGAGACCCGAGGACTAGAGTTCTATGAAGTTTACTTTCCTATTCTGAATTTGTTATGTTTCTATATCTAAAAAGCCCAGAACCACATTTAGAGTTTAATCTGCATATCTTTTTTGGGGAGTTTTGGGCCTTGCAGGAACTCAATTTATATATGTAGCCTTGGACCCTGGAGGGAAGCTTGGGGAGGAATGGTAGGAGGAGGAACCTCTGATAGAGTCAGGTCTCCAGGGCTACCTGAGAGTGGGCTAATCTGGATGTGTGTCAACTTGCCTCATCTGCCCCAGACCCCCAGTTTATCCCCAAAAGGCCCAGAAATCCCCCAAACTTGCTTGAGATTACTCTGCCATGGTCATCATCCCAAAACCCTTATGAACATGAGCCCATGGGAAGTATGGAGGGTACCATAAGTCTCCTTTTAAAAATGTGCTAAACTCCTAGGGAGAAATACTGTGCAATGGTAGCTTTTCGTGGGTACTGAACCCAGAGCCTTGAGCCTCAGGTATTTGTTGCCAGGGGCTACAATGGACGGGCTCCTGTCACTGCTGCTGCTGGTATCTGAGCCCAAGCTTGTGAGTGGTCCAACTACTGCCTCAGTTCCTTCTTCCTGGACAAGCCCCAGTTCTTGCCATGCTACTCAAGTCCCAGCAGAGGGGTTGGGTTCCTCAATTTCCCTTGGTGTGTAAATGCTACTGAATGCCAAGAGTGATGCCAGGCCACACTCACAGATTTGGTAGTTTAATTAACTGTGTTTTCTGGAAGTAGAATTAGGCATGCTAATAAGACCTTAAATAAAATGTAAGCCAGGCTGTCTGATGAGAAAGTGCTTTGCTGACAACTTCATTAAACATATATGAGGAAGTGAATCAAGCATTTCAGCAGAGAGGAAATCCAGTAGACAGTGGGCAGGAAATAATAGGAACAGCAGCAGGGCTTAGAGATACATGAATATGAAGCATAGTTCTAAGGATGAGAATAATTGGCTTTGGCATGGATGCATGCCAGTATAGAGGATTAATGAGGCTTTGTTTATTCGCTCATTAAAAAAATATTTATGGAGCTATTTTGCCATCCCAGGTACTTTACTAGACAATGGAAAATATGATGAAGAACAAGAAGTGTCGACCCTCTTGGTACTTGCTAAGTCTAATGGGTTAGTATTACCAGGAATTTTTTAGGGAACCATAGGCTGGTAGACAATTTGGGCAAATTATTTACTAATATTATTTTTTAAAATCTTAATTTTGAAATGTACACTCAAAAGTGTATAAAACACAAATGTAAAGTTTAATGAAAAATAATAAAACAAAGACGTGCATAGCTGTTGTCTTAGTTTAAGGAACAGAAACTAAGAGCTCAGAAACCTCCTGTGAACCCCTTCCTAATTTAATTCTCATCTCAGCCCCACCCAAAGGAAACTACCCTGACATTTGTGTTAACTTTCCTTTTTTAGTTTTTCGGAACAATATTTTGGGACTCTGAGAAGTATGTAAGTGAATCTAAAGATCATTTTGGTGAGAATTAACTTCATTATATTAAATCTTTCTATCCAAGAAAATTGCATATCTCTTCTTTCACTTAGGTCTCTCACAGTCTTGCAATAAAGTTTTATATTTTTTTCAGTAAAATGTTTTACATCTTTTGTTAGTTTCTTTCCCTAGCCAAATGCATTTAAAAAAAAAAAGTATCTTAAGAACTTATGACTTCTTGACTGATTGATGAAGTTGCAGACCATTGGCATTTTTCTATGGGTTTGTAAGCAGGAACTGTTAAGCTCTATTACTAATAATTTGCAGCTGTTTTGGACTTCTATGTAGACAATCATAGGAGACGCAAACACTGACATATTTATTCCTTTTAAGACCGTTTTTGGTATCTTTTCTTGTCTTACTATACAGGCTAAGATCTCAGTAAAATGTTAAGTAGAAGCAGTATTGAATAGGCATCCATGTCTTGTACCAGATAGTGAAATGCTGAAAGCACTACATTTAAGTATGCTTTGCTATCAGTTATTTTTAGATATCCTTTGATAAGTTGGAGACTTTCTATTTCTAATTTCTTAAGGTTTTCTTTTTAAAATCATGAGTGGGTATTGAATTTTATTGATTGCTTTTCTTATATCTATTGAAATGATCATTTAGATTGCTTGATGTTTATTTTTAAGCCAAACTTTCACTCTGGGTATGGAATTTTGGCAGCTTCAGAATATGAATTGGGTAACATTTCTTCTTTTCATGTTTTGTGGAAGAGTTTATGTAAGATTAGAGTTATTTTTTACTTGAATATTTGGTAGAATTTGCCTGTGAAGCTCCCAGGGTCTACTTTTCTTTTGGGGAATGTTTTTAAATATTAATTAAATTTACATAATGGCTGTAGAAATATTCAGATTTTCTATTCAGTTATTGTTGGTGGGGACTTTTTCCCCCCTAGGAATAGTATGTTTCATCTGGTTTTCAAATTTACAAAAAGTTGGTCACCTTTTTCTAATCTTTGTATCTGTGTTTAAAAAAACCAAAATTCAAATCCCAGATAGGCACAGTATCTTTTCCCTGAGCCAATTTTCCAACAAAAGGGTTTACTGATTGCCACAGTGCTAATTCAACCTCTGTTCCCTACCACCATTATCATTTTGAAGGATTTGATCTCTGAATTCAAATGTCCATACCTTGACCAGATGTTTGCCTCAAAGCTGAGATTTTTAAAAAGATTTTATTTATTTACTCATGAGAGACACACACAGAGAGAGAGAGAGAGACACAGGCAGAGGGAGAATGGAATAATAATATGGAATTATAATAATAATATAATGGATATTATATATTATATAATATATGTTATATATTATATATTATATAATAATAATAAATGGAATAATGAACAATGGAATTGTTGGGTTATTATTATTGGAACACAATAATAATAATAATAAATAATAATAAAACCCGAGGTGGTTTATGCCGGAATCATGAAGTTGAGGCCCCTTCTTGCCTCCAATAACATGTCTTCCAAATAGCACCAGCAGTTTATGATCCTGGTGATGGAATTCAGGCATCTTTGTCTGGCACCTTTGTCTGGCATGTGTAGTTTTGAGTATGGTCATGCAACCCCTCTTAGATCACACGGATCACATGGCCCTCCTTATAGGCTTGTTGAGAGGTTAAGGTTATGACATATATGAGATGAGTTGCATGGAGTAGATACCCAATAAGCCGAAGCTACCTGTATTAATATTATCATTATTATTCCATTACCCTCTTCCTACCCTCCACGTAGGGAGCCCCATGCGGGACTCAATCCCAGGACCCCAGGATCACGACCTCAGCCTAAGGCAGACGCTTAACCGCTGAGCCACCCAGGCATCCCCAAAGTTGAGTTTTAATTGGCCTTTGTCATACCAACCCTTCCTCAATGTTACCTTTTACTCTTTGGGATTCAGAGGCAGTTTCCTACTGTGCTGTACACATCCCTGAATTTGTAGACTGTCCTCCCTTTCACTCCTTTCTGAAAGCCAACCAAATCTTCTCCACACTCCTTTCTTCCCTGTGACAAATGATTGAACACAGCCAATAGTAACCAAGACTTATGGCTGACATTTTGTCTTTTGAACTTTTCCCTAGGGCTATAAATTCCCTAGATACATGAGCTGCCTTCCTGTAGCGACAAGTCCTCCAAAGGCTTCCCAATGTCTAAAGCGGACTGCCATTCTAGCCTCTGTCACTTTCCCTGCTGCTGACCAACTGACCACAAAGCCAGTGTCACCCACTGAGGGTATTTTTCTTATTAGCAGAGTCCCTGTTCTGATACCAATTTCTTGCCTGTCAGGATTGTGCAGCAATACCAAATGACTTCAAACCTGATGAGTTCAAGGTAGGTCGCCAGAGGCTGTGCCCGTCATAGTCCCTCTTTGACAAGTGTTGCCCCACAGGAGCAGGGAAAGTGTTAGCTTGCCTGGTTGCTCGCGGCCCCATTCTTTATCCTTCCCCTGCTTTGCTTTGTAATGTAGGAAGCTGACACAGCTTCCCATGTCAGCTGACTTCTCACAAGGTTTGCCAGTGGAAGGCACTTGGGCGAAAGGACTGGGCACTTCTGAGATTCTGAAAGGAATCTGAGACGGCTGAGACCACTGTAACAGTGTTGTTCCTCTCCCATTCCCCCAGATAGTTCTTTCACTGAGACTTAAAGCCTGGCAGGGCTCCACTCAGTTTCCCCAGGTGGCTCTCATACCCAGCTTCCCAGGTTTCTACTTGGTTGGGTCTTGTTCTTCTTTTCATTATTTTTAAAAGATTTTATGTATTTATTCATGACACACACACAGAGAGAGAGAGAGAGAGAGAGAGAGAGAGAGAAGCAGAGACACAGGCAGAAGGAGAAGCAAGTTCCCTGCTGGGACCCCGATGTGGGACTCTATCCCAGGACCTCAGGATCATGACCTGAGCCCAAGGCAGACACTCAACCGCTGAGCCCCCCAGATGCCTCTAGATGGGTCTTCTTTTGGTGGTGAGACTTTGCGGCCTTTTTGTGTGGTTAGGTTTCAGGGTGAGTTTGGGGGAGATTCAATAACTTCACGCTGCTGTTATCATTCTTTTTCAGAAGTCCCCCAGGGCCACTTTAAATTCTCTGCTTGGGTGTTTGAGCCACTGAGTTTGTGTGACTTTAGACTGCAAACCCATGAGAATACCCTGTAGTTATGAGTTCTCAAGGAGAATATTTTTCCCGTTCCATCCAGTGTCAAGGATGTGTCCTTTCACATGGAGGGATTTGTTTTTTATAACTTTTTATGATGGTGTAGGCCTCTGTGAGCTCAGGCTTGTGTGGGGTCTTCCATTTGATGCCCTACTTTGGGTAGTGGCTAGGATTTCCATCCCCCCACCCCCCCACCAGCCATGCACTCTGCAGTTTTATTAAATGTGTCTTTAGGATTTAGTACAAACTGTCCATGCAAAGCTTCATACTTGCTTACCACCTAGAGTTCCTGCTCTCATTTCATTTTTGGATTCTATAAGATTCCTTTGTGATAGCTCAGTGATGCATTTATATATTTTAAGAAACATTTTATCCTGCATTTCAATTGATTCAGTTGTGAAGGTTGTTCAGAGTGTCTAATCTGTCTGTAATGCCAGAAAAAGAAGCCTACTTCTAGTCTTTATCCTTTCTGTCACATAGGAGGAAAAAGTCACTGGGACTATAGTCCCCATTTTAAAATGCTTTAACTATACCAAAAAGACATGGGAAATAGATGACTAGGTACAGATTCATGGTTAGTAAAAAGGTAAATGGATAAGTTTAGCTATTATTCACTTGCCTGGAATTCCTCAGGTCCTCCTGTCTGCTGGCAGGTGGGGAATTATGTTCAATGAATTTAAATAAAACTGATCTGAAACCTTGTTGCAAGTTAAAAATAGAAAAAAACTTCCTTCAATAGAGCTGAGGATTTTTTAGAAGAGGCTTACATTCAGGGGTCCTAGATTTAGTAACTAACAATACTAATTTTTTTAAAGTATAAGTTTGTCCCAGCAATGTTTGAGATATACTTATTCCAAAAAATTTGTTATCATAAATTAAAATTCAAGTGAATGTCCTCTATTTTATCTGAAAACCCTGCTCTCATTCCTGCTAGGCCCCTCTTGCTCAGTTTTTCTGTTTCCATCAAATTCTGCTTTTTCTTTGTTTCATTTTTTTCATGGATATTCCCCTCTGTATTAGTTAACCTGAAGGAAAGAGTCCCTTTTTCTTATTTCTATGAAATATACTGCAGACTTTTACCAAGGACTTGGAGGTTGACGTCATGTTTGTACGATATTGCAGCAGAACCCAGCAAGCAATTTAGAATATGAGCTACCCCTTTTCTTTAAGATCAATATCTATGCCCACACTTCTGGATCTCTGCATAGCCATCTGTTCTCTGCTCTCCTGACACATACCTCTTTTTCTCCCTTTATCCTCTTTTATCTCTTCCCCCATTTTCTTCTTTTTTTCTTCCCCCATTTTCTACTATGTTCACAAATACCAACCCCTGCCCTCTGCAAAAGCTTCTTACTTATTGCATAGAACAATTTAATTCTCTTTTTTCCTTCACTCTTGGCCTAGCCTGCATAATCTTAAGGGATATCCTTCTACAACAAAAGGCCAATCAGGATGTTATAAATAAAAGATCATTTTCTCTTAAAAATATTCTCTCACACACAGTTTTTAAAACCAACATCTTTTCCTTCCCTTTTACCCACCTTGCATGATCACTGGTGATTATAGATTTGAGCATGAAGGGAGAAAGAGGAAAGAAAATCTTTAATGCAAGTGCTAAGACTAAGCTGTGTTAAAAGGAATCAGGAACACAAAGCGCTTTGAAATGTAGCTTTCTTGATTAAAAAAAAATATATATATATATATATTCAAAGGTATTTATAGCATTGGTGGATTCAGTAAATATATTCATAGTATTCTTCTAACTGGTGCCAAAATAGTGATGAGTGCAATGTGTAACACCAAATTACATAGTTGCTTTTCATGTTGTGAAGACTTATAGTTAAATGGCCTGTTTTCACAATGTTATATGGTTAAAACACATTTTGTTAGCAACTCTTTTAGTCATGGCATCAATAAACCAAAAATTTATAGCACCCATATACTCTTGGGCTTATTATTACCATCAGGCTGTATTTGTTTTAAATTACAAATTTAAATGTATTAACCTCCTTCATGAATAGCATTGAGTAATGGACGCAGATCGATGCCTTTAGATGACAGTGCTGTGGCTGAGGGCCTCTGATGTGGGTCAGCTTTCTTAGTTGACAAGATCTAATGTTTTACCAAGTAGCACAGAATTTCTTGGGGTTGTTGACAATGACACTTAGAGATTACACTCAATTTTATTGTGAGCTGACAATGACCTTTGACAAGGGCCTGTGGTAAATTGCTTTGTTGTATCCAATTTTCTGTCACCCCTTGCTTCTGCACTCTTGCTGGAGCCTTGTAGCAGCTGAACTGTATCTCCTTGCCCTTAACTTTGGGCTCAACTTTGTATTTTGTTCTTGCTAATCTTAACCTGTGCATAGAAATGAGAGTGTGCCAGCGACCAGCCTGGGCTGTGCATTTCTGTAGCCCCTCTTGTGCCTGAACTAGCCCATTAGTCCAGGGAGGATGGGGGACAGGTGGCGCAGAGCTGCTCCAGCCATGCCTAACCTAGGTCAGCCAACATGGCAGATGCATTAGCAATAATAAAGGAATGTTGCTGTAAACCATGGGATTTTGGAGACTTGTTTTATATATGTTTATTTTGTTTCATTTTTGCATATAATTTTTGTGGCAATAGCTGACAGACTATTTTTAAAAGTAAAATATTGTAAAGACTCTGAGTGAAAGATGACAATTTCCAAGTTGCCTGTTTGTTCTGATTGATGTTACCAGCTGCCTAATGCATTGTTCCAAAGAGGAGTCTGAAGTTGAGTCTAGGTTTAGCACAAAAGTGATATGATTGATTACTAATGCCTGCCACAGGATTGGAAAAGGAAAGTGGAAGGATATTTGCTATGTGTGTTTCATCCTTACTCAGAGTAAGGTGTGACTGGCTATTAATGACAGCAGGGTAAGTGAACCACCCGGAACCTTCTGAAGTAGATTATGACTTGTCATCAGAGCTCACCTGGCTCTATTTTGTGTTTTGTTTTCTTTTGAAAATACCTACTTTCTCTAAGTATATCTATCTGTTGTGTGGCACATACTGTGGTGTGTTTGGCCTTCTTCATGTCCATTGCAATGTCTTTCTAGCATGCCTTCCTATACATCAGAGGCTACCAAGCTAAAAATCACATTTTTAAGGCTCCCTTAAGGTTCTGGTTGTAATTTAGGTTTTGCCAATCAGATGCACTTGTAACTTAGAACTGAGTTAAGTAGAAAGAGGGTCAGGGTCTGAAGCCTCCATTCGGCTGACTGGAATTGTGTTAGAGCAAGTTCTTTAGTCAGCAAAGAAATTATTTTTCTTCCTTGATTTCTTCATTCTCTTGTTCCTGCCTGACCTCCTCAGTTCCACTCCATACAGCCTCTCTGGTTATTCTGGTGGCAGCAGGTATGTCCTGCCAGCATGCCCTTAGACAGTGGCTCTTTTTGTTTCTCTTCAGTCCTTCTCACATTATTGATGACAGCATTCCTTTGAGGCAGTCAAGTACTTAAATCTCATTTTTCCTTGGGAAAACTAAAAAATAGCTTAAGTTACTAGGAGTCTTAGAGGTGCATGTCTGAAAGGAAGCCACACAATTGGGCATGGTGTTGGAGCTGGGTGGCTCTCTGGGGCGGAAAGCATTGGGTTTCTTCACTAAGGAAGCTCTTGTGGTCTGATCCTGGGAGTATGTGACCTCATGTAGGGAAAAAAAATCCAATCTTCATTGCCCAGTTATGTTTACCATTTAATTAATGGGTGAGATTTCCCTCCCTTTAAAAAAAATCAATAATACAATGAAGTCTTGAAGATAGAACAAATCAGACTTCAGGCATGAGGAAATCATCAATAGCCACAGAAAAATGGTATGTTTAGTTGAAAGTGACTTCAGAAGTAGTTTAATCTAAGGTTCCACTCAATGGAGAAATCTCCTTTTACATCATCCTTAAGAGGGCTGATCTCTCATAAGAAATGCAGTCAAGCAGTGACTCCCACCTCATTAGAAAATTCTAACTCAGAATTTCCCAAAGTGTGTTCCACTTTGGAAAGTGATAATTTGCAGAAAAAGGTTCTGAGGTCAAATGCATTAGGAAAATATTTTACAGAATTGCCCTCTCTTGGAGAGCCAGTATGTAAATTAGAGTAACAAGACCTCTGCCAAAATCAAGAGGAGAAAACTATTTTGTTTAAATCAAAATTTTCCAGACATTTGGCCATGGAACTTTTTCTACCTCTTCATAGAAGTGATCTGAAGACATATTTGGAAGATGCTGCACGAATCATAAAGCTCCTTATAATGAAAGAAATTTTAATTTTTTTATTTTCTCTCACTTAGACCAATTAGCCTTCATTGTGACCTGTGGCCACAGAGAAAAATGAGTAATATCCTTTTCACATATAAACCTGATGAACAGTGGTCACTCAGGACTGGCAGTCCTCATGAGGGAGACAGAAAAAAAAATCGCCTACCAATTTGTCTGTCTTGTGACTTTCCATATCCTGCCCAATTCCTTCTTCACTTTGCCCCATGAAGTAACCTTTCTAATCTCACCCTGTTTTTCCCTTCAAAACCTCAGTGCTTCCCATCATACAATGGATAAATTTCAGTTTCCCTGACGAGGCATACAAGGTGCTGCAGGATCTGGTCCTGGCTTCTTGCAATTTTTTTCTTTGGTCAATATTTTCTTTCTCCATTCTATTTGCACTAGAGAAGTAATGAATTGCTTGCAATTCTTGTACCCACAATGCCATTTCTCACTTCACAGGCTCTGCCCAGGCTGGTCCCTATGTCCAGAAGAATATCCTCTCCTTCCCTACCCCTACCTTGTCTTCCTGCAGCCATCATCCTCACCCCAAATTAACATCACCGTATCTGTGAAGCCTGTGTGACTTCCTCCCTCCCCTCTCTAGGTCCCCAGTAGAGTTAACCACTACTTGTTACTACAATTGAATGTTGCACACAATTTTATTTTATTTTTGTCTCATCACTCCATGGTGTAAATATTTGTATGTGTGTCTCTTATGGGTTTCTGGAGATAGAGACTGTAATTAGTTTTCTTCTAGGGCTGCAGTAAAAAGGTACTACAAACTGGGTAGCTTGAAAAGAACAGAAGGGTATTGTCTTGCAGTTCTGAAGGCTTGCGGTCTGGAAGCCTGGTGTCAGCGAGCCATGTTCCCCCTGGAATCTGTAGGGCAATCCTTCCTTGCTTCTTCCTAGCCCCCCGGGGGCTGTCAGTCATTGGTGCTCTTGGTTTGCAGTTGTAGCACTCCGATCTCTGCCTCTGTGATTACATGGCCTTCTCTCTGTGTGTCTCTCTCTTCTTACAAGGACACCAAGCAGACTGGATTTAGGATCCTCCCTACTCTGATATGATCTCATCTTAACTAACTACATCTGCAACCACCCTCATATTTAAGGTCACCTTCTGAGATACTGGGGTTTAGAACTTCAAGATACCTTTTTAGAGAATATAATTCAACCCATATCAGGAACTAAATCTCATTTTTCTTTTCCTACAGAGTAGATGCTTGGTAAATATTTCCTTGGTTAAGATCCATGTTTAAAGTTAGATACTCTGGTTGTCTGGTTACCTGCACTTTCTCCCTCTTTTATTTAAAATATAGCTGTGAACTACTGTGCACAGCTTTTTTTTTTTTTTTTCCCCACCTCTGCTGAATTAAGTATATGGCATAAATTCCTGAAACTCAAGTTCTTTTTTTTTTTTTTTTTTTTTTTTTTTTTTTTTTTTTTTTTTTTTTTGAAACTCAAGTTCTTGAATAGGAGTTTGGCATTGACTCAGGCCAACTGAAGAGATGACTACAAAGGTACAGTCAGGTAAGTGGGCAGTTAATTCATTCATGATTCATTATTCATTTATCAATGTGCCTACTACCTATCAGATACTAGGTTAGTGAATAATGGTGCCATATCCCATGCCTTCATGGAATTTATGACCTAAGAGCCCTGAGTACTGAGTAAATCCCTACTTTCAAGATCTCCCAGTCTAGTGGGATAATGATAATTACATGATAATTACAATATAATGTTGAATATAACAAAGAAGATGTGCTGTGGTATCTTTGATGAGGAGCACCTAGGCCAGCCGGAGTGGAGAGTGGAGATCTAAGGGGGGTTTCTGGAGATGGAGACAGCTCAGCTGAATATGAACTGATGAATAAGAACTGGATATGTTTTTGTGTCTGAGTCTTTTGTCCCTCAGGGGGTTGGGAGTTATTGTATCAACAAAGGCAAAGAAGTAAGAAACAAGTTGTACGTAATTCCGTAATTCTGTGTGGCCTACATTAGTAGGTAAGGAGAAGTGAAAATGATTGGAGAGATAGAGTTTCCAGATAATGAAGAATTTCCTAAGCCACGACATTTGTTTTGTCTCTGATTACAAGTACAGTACACAGGCAATATTCAAACGTTAGCAAAATAGCCAAGTAAGTCTCAACAAATCCAACCGCAGAAATACATAGTCAACATTTTAGCCTACATTCCTCCAGTTATTTTCTGTACATATTATAATTTGTCAAAGTGAGATTATTCTATATACTTTTTTCTGTAGCTTGCTTTTTTAAATTAAGTAATGTTTCCCAAGCATCTTTCTACATTAGAACACATGGCTCATGGTATGCATAAATTCAAGTGTATTTAATTATTTCCATACTTATGAATATTACCTAGCCAGGTATCCAAATATCCAAGTTTTGTAATCACAAATAGTGGTGTAAAGAAGAGTCTTAGGTGTATGTTTTTGGGCAGTTGTGGGAGTATTTCTGACACATAAATTCATAGGGATAAAATATGAACATTTTAAAAGGAAAAACCAAATTGTTCTCCAAACAAGGTTATCAATTTGCCCTCCTACCAATAGTATGTGAGCCCAAATTTCTCCAGATTACTATAAATCTTTAAAAAATATTTGCTGTCATGAAGGGCAAAAAATATCACATTCAGTTATAAAGTTGCCTCATTACTAAGAGTGATTATCCTTTCAAATATTTTTTGGCCACCATTATTTAGCTATAAATTTCCTTTTTAAGTACTATGTACACTTTTCTATTGAATTTCTTCTTATTACCTTACAGAAACTCATATATTATAGATATTAACTCTTTGTCTCTTAAACATATTGCACATCTTTATGTCCGGTCTGTCATTTGTCTAGTAACTTTTTTATAACATCTTTTGCTATATAAAATTTAAAAAATTATACTGAGATATCTATTAACCTTTTATGACCTCTGAGTTTCATGTTTCGTTGAAAGAGCCCTTTTCTATCTGACAACTTAAAATGTTCTATGTTTTCTTATAGTCATTTATTTTTATACTTAGGGTTTTTTTAAAATCCATAAGAAATAAATTCTTTTGTATCATGTAAGATGGTGATTTAATGATTATTTATTTATTTATTTATTTATTATTTTTCCACTGGATTATTTTTCTCTCCCCCACTGTTCAGAGATATTTACTTTGTCATATACTTTTACACATAGGTCCATTCCTGGGCCCTAAAATCTGTCCCATTGAGCTTTTGTCTATTCCTATGCCAAAGCCACCCCGTCTAATTACTAGAACTTTGGAGTGTGTTTTAACATCTGAGATAACAAGTCTTCTTTCATTCATATTTGTGAAAGGTTTTTTTGGCAGTTCTTGTCCATTCACTCTTGGGCATGCTACTGATTGGGACCAGATTTAGCCAAAAACCTAAAGCCAACAGTGGCTTAAACTAGATGAAAGTGTATTTTTTTATCAGATAAAATTTGGTCCAGGGACACTATGGTAGGTACCACATTAATAGGATGCCGGTATTTTCTATCATGTTGTTTCAATAACCTCAACATTTGGCTTTGACCTCATGGTCTAAAATAACCTCTCAAGCTCCTGCCATAACACGTGGAGTAAGAGGTAAGTGAGGATGAAGATGCAAAGGGAGCATTCTAGTTGCCTTGAGGGGGTTTCCTAGTAGCTGCCATACAATGTTTATATTTACATCTTATTGGCAAAACTTGGTCCCATAGCTATACCTAATGGTCATAAAGCCTGGAAATATATTTTCTTTGTTCTGTGTGGCCAGGTGTTCAGCCTACATTCGAAGATTTATTACTAAGAAAGTAAGTTTAAAAAACATGTATTGGGGTAGAAAACTAGTAGTCTCTACACATTTTATCCCACTAGGATTTTGATGGAATTACATTAAATTTATAGATGAATTTGGGGGTAATTTATATTGTTATTATATCACAGCTCTCTAACCAAGAGCATGGCTTGAATCTCCATTTATTTGGGTCTTCCTTTATATTTTTGGGGAAATTTCATGTTTTTATTTTCTAATAAACATTATGTACTTATCTTTTAAAATGTATTTGTAGATGTTTTATAATCTATTTTACTATTAATTATTATTAGGGTTCAGGTATTCTTTTCCCTATGCTTCCACCATGGTTTGTATATACCTCCAGAAAAGCAACCATTAATTGTGCTGTAATTGCATATTTACTTCCTATCTCTTTTACAATGTAATCTTCTTGAGACCACTGGTTGTGTCTCATTCTCATTCATGGTTGTGTCCTTCACATTCAGACCATGCTTTATAATATTTTTGAGTGAATGAATGAAGCACTTATTAGAGTTTCTGGCACTTAATAGGTATACAATAAATATTACTTTTTAACTCCCTTCCACTCTTCCTTTTAACATTGGTGGATGGTAAAAGAAGGAGAGGGAATTCAAATAGAGAGGTGGTTTAGGATTAATTTATACATAAACATAAAAATATTTTGGTTCCCCCATCCTTCCAGCTGCCTTTCTGGGTCATTGCTCACCTATCTATTGAAAGGAAAGTGAGCCTTGACACTTACTATGCCTGAAAATAACTTTGATTCCAATCTTGCATTCCCTTCCTATATGAATGCTTTCCATTTCTTTAAGGTTCTGTATTTTTGGCAAGCATTGAACACAATGAAATACAGTTCATTTATCTATTGCTTTATTTTGTCTTAAATTCTTGATTTTGGGGGGAATTTTCTGAATCAGATATTCAAACAGATACAGAAAAACTCAGACTATCAGGGAAGGAGCACGTAGTATTATTTGGCAAGGGAACTGGGACTCCTTCTGGCTTACACACTAGACTTCCAAGTGCAACATCCAGCTGATGGCTTGCTGTCTTCAGGCCGTGACCTTTCACCCACGTAAAACAATTCCTTCAAGTCCCATTTGTTGACCCAACCTTTGGGCCTTGCTATTTGCTGAAGTGAGAAATGGTATAAGGTGCTTCTCATGAGGTCAGTGTCCTGGATTCCTAATATTATAAACAGATGTGTTTCCTAGTAAAGCCTTTCTGCCATTTCATCATCTCCGGAGAATTCCTGTACATCTAAATATGCTAATATTCAAAATTGTCCATCCATTCTCACTGGAGTTAGTCTACTAGAGTTGAATGGATATGTTTTGTTTCTAGAAGCCTCTCATTGTGGAAGGCACAAGAACTTCCTGTGTACTATTTGGCCATCAAGTTTGGCACGGTCCAATAAGGAATGTATACATCTTTTGAAATAAGGATGTTTCTGCTCTGATAGCACAAGAACAGGGAGTTTAACTGTATTTCAAAGCAGTGAAGAGGTTTGGAATGGTGCTGGGTAAGGAGTTAGGAGGTCAGAGTTATAGCTTTGCCCTTTCACTTAATAATCAGTGGACTTGGAGTCACATTTTTAAAACCAATTTCTAGATAAAACTTTTGTAACCATCAATATTAAGCTGATTAACGTTCCAAGAGGAAAGCCTCATTTCCCTTTTCAAACACTTTTAAAAAATATTTCATTTTTAAAAGATTTATTTGTTTTAGAAAGTGTGGGAAGGGCAGAGGGAGAGAGAGACTCTCAAGCAGACTTCCCACTGAGCCAGGAGCCTGATGTAGGGCTTGATCTTACCACCTTGGGATCATGACCTGAGCCAAAACCATGACCTGAGCTGAAACCAACAGTCAGATGCCAGATTGACTGTGCCACCCAGACACTCCTAAAAGATTTCATTTTTAAGTCATCTCTACACCCAATATGGGGCTCGAATTCACAACCCTGAGATCAAGAGTCACACACTCTACTGACTGAGCCAGCCAGACTTTTAAGAATCATTGCTTCCTCACTCAGATGCATATCCTATTTCCTAACACATTTTAAGCTAGCATCCAAAACTTTGAAAATAGGGAGGACTCACCAAAATATTAGTATAAATTGCCAAATCTGATATATTTATGGTAAAAGTAATCCTATTTATTTCTAAACTGTTTTGATAAAAGATTTTTGAATAAAACTTGTTCTGAAATATCAGTAACTGAGAATTATTATAACCAGAAATATATATACCAACAACAAATCTTGGTTTTAATTATCACAACTCTAAGTTTTAAAAAGCAGTTGTTTCTTTCTCTGTATCTTACCTTTTGATCTTTGCCCTTGCACTTGCATATTTTTAGATAGTTGTAATAACACTGCACATCTTGTTTTATATTCTTTGTTTTGGCAATAGGAGATAAAATAACAAGTACCATAATCAAAACAGAATTCTTTTGAATCTAACTGTAACTAAAAACATTATTCATAAAATCACACAAGTTGGAGAAAAAAAAGAAAGCAGAGTGCCTTATTTATGGAAACTGTATTAGCAAGCTACATCAGCACAACATTTAAAAACTTAGTCCCCCGCAAAAAAAAAAAAAAAAAAAAATTAAAAAAATTAAAAAACTTACCCCTCTTGCTCTTTCAGAATTTTCATTGCTTGAAAGAAGGTTACATCTGCTTTTGGAGCCCTTGGGACATCTCCTAGGTGTTTGGGAAGCCATCAAGCTCAGCAGCCATGCCCCCTGTCTTAGTCTGAATTGCTACAAGTCACCCCAGCCTGGGTGGCTTATAAACAGAAATTCTGTTTCTCACAATTCTGGAGGCTGGGAAGTCTAAGATCAAGGTGCTGGATGATTTGGTGTCTGCTGAGCACCCCGTTTCTGGGTCATAGATAGTTGTATTTTTGCAGTGTCTTCATATAGCAGTAGTGACAAGGGAGCTCTCTAGGGTCTCTGTCTCTCTCCACTGCATGTGGAGCCCAAGGCAGGGCTTGAACTCCTAACCCTGAGATCAAGACCTAAGCTGAGATCAAGAGTCAGACACTTAACCGACTGAGCCACCCAGGCACCGTTGGGATCTCTTTAATACAGGCACCAATCCCACTCATGAGGATCTACCCTCCTGACTTAATCACCTCCCAAAGGCCCAACCATGAATACCATCCATTGGAGATTGGATTCATTCAACCTATGAATTTTGGGAGGACAACCGTTAGTCTATAAAATTCCCTAGGCCATGTTTTTCTTCTGCCCTGGCTCTAGCTTCCCAGGGTGCCGTCTGCTGCCTGGGCTTCAGGTGAGCAGCAAGCCTTGGGCAGGTGCGGCCTCCCACTACGGTCCGCTTCCCTTGCCCATGCGTTGTTGTGCTGAGGCCCCTCACATGTCCTCCAGAGGCAACAGTCCGTCTAGTCTAACGTGAAGTGGAGAGAATCCCTTCCCTGACTGTGGCATCAGATATTCTTAGCTGAGTCTGAAAGCAATTTTCAGACTTGACTTTATGTTTATGAAAAAAGCTTTTTCACCTTTCACCTGAGGTGTGTTCGGCTATGTTGCAGTAATATGTAGTTTGACACTAGGAATAGCTTCTTATATTAGGAGATTATTATCGTTCCATGTCCAGAGAAGCATTCCATCAACACATTCCTGGCTCTCAGTTGTACTTGCGTTTTAGCAGCAGGAAGGTTAATCTGTGATGAACATATTGAGTTTCAGTCTTGGAAAGATTTGTTGACAGAAACCTTGGGCTTCTTTTCCTTTGAATTATCTGGATGAAACACAGCTCCTAAGCCTCAGATATAGTAACGAGGGTGTAAAATAAAAGAGGAATTCAGATTTAGAAGCTGGCTGCAGCCTTGAATGCATGCTTACAAATATTTCCCCACAGTGCTTCTTCCAGGAGGACTGGGGTGGTAGGTTTCTAGAAATTCCTCAGTCTGTCCCTTTTGCCCACCTTTCAACAATAGTGCCACAGTTCTGACCTAATCGCTTTGACTCAGGCCTTTGAACTTGAAAAAGGCTTTTGCTTTTCTGTCATTGATAGACCTAGGCTGACAGTGATGGCAGAGATATTTTCATCACTGAGGTAATTCTATACTAGCAGGGTGCGTATCTGTCAAGGTGTAACTGTAAGCCTGTGTCTTCCAGATGGAGAGTCATCATGTTCATGATCGTCCAAGGTCTTGTCAAATAATGTTAGGTCATATAAGCAAAATTTCATATAATTTATGTCATTAATCACTTTACCATCAGTTTCTAGAAAATAGCAGTTATTCCAAGATCCCTTGGGTCATCATTTTATATTGGACTCTTAAGGGATAGAAGAATACTATCTTTTCTTTATCCTGGTTAGTCTTATGTGTTTGATGATACTTCTTCAAACAATTTTTGAAAACAACTGGCTTCCTAACATTTTGTCTAGAGTATCCTGGCCTTGTGAGTTTGGTACACAGATCTCCTTTGGTGCATCTATTCAGAATGCAGTAGTTCCTATTTATCTCCAAGTTTTGCCTTGATTTTCTGTAATAACCCAATAGAAATATATGGACAATAAGCCTTAAAAACAATTAGATGACCGTATATTCTGGTTGGTCTAAGACAGCCCTGGTTTTATGCCCATCATTTGGGTATAAACATTAATAGGGTCCCCTTTCATGTTCAAGTTATTCTCATTTAAATAATAAAGTATGACCACCCTTGGGATGATGTCATTGATTGCTAGCTCTAACCAGATGTTAACTAAAGGCAGAGCACTCTTTTTATGGTGTTATTTTCAGGGTCAAAGTTCTTATATCTTCTCTCTATTTTATGCTGTTACTCTGAAAACAGGTTCTATTACGCTCAGGAAAGACATAATCTTACTCCTTATTTGTATCTTCCTCCTGTTGTTTCTTCCATGATCTTGGAGCTAAAGAGTCTTTAAATCAAAAGTTTTCAAGACTTAAACAAGGTGACTCAGTTGTGACAGTTTTAGGAGAAGTAAAGTAGTTTCTATCTTTTGGCAGAATCTGCACTCAAGACAAGGATCAGAAGAATATCCAGAAGCTCCCCAGCCTTTCCCTATAGTATTGGGCAAGAACTTCAGATAATCTAGGGTTATACTCTGTTGGTGAACCATCCCATCCCCAAACTAAGAATGTAACCATATCTCCTTAATCCCCACCCCTTCTTCAGGAGATCCCACCTCATATAGTTGAAGTAGAGAGAGGCAATTGGACTTGGGTATGGAGTCCCAATCCATACAATGCTTGTAACAGAAGGGCCTTAGGTGGTCATCAGGATGATTTCAAAATTGTGGTCATTTGTTGCAATTGAGCCCTCTAGAGTACCTACTTACCTCTATTTTTCTAATAAAACTAACTTTCTTCCCTGTTTTTCTTTTCTTTCTTCTTCTTTTTTAAAGTTATTTATTTATTATTTATTTATTTATTTATTTATTTATTTATTTATTTATTTATGGGAGAAAGAGAGCACAAGCAGGGGAAGGGATAAAGGGATAGGGTAAAGCAGACTTCCTGCTGAGTGTGGAGCCCGACATGGGGCTCAATCCCAGGCCCTGAGACTATGACCTGAGCTGAGGAAAATGCTTAACCAACTGAGCCATCCTGGTACCCCCTTTGTTTTTCTTGAACCTCTTATAAATAAACCTTTGAAAAGCTGGTAATATTCCTTTAATTTCATTTTCGTTGGGGTCCACCAGTCACCTCTAAGAGTCTATATTCTTTCCTGCACGCTTAAAAGTACATACAGTTGTTCCCAATATCATATAATTCTTGTTCTAGATAGTCTATGGGGTAAGTGTATACTGGGCAAAGATCCATTATCATTCTGGGCAGTGTCCTGTCCCCTTTTCCCACAGTCATCCTCACATTGACACCTCAAGCGGTAATGACTCCCAGATCCCATTGGCCAGCTTGTCCTAGCCTTTTTCTTCCCTGGTTTTTCTGGAATTACCATAGGGGCTAATTTGTTCCAAAAATTTGTCTTGATCTTTCTACTACGTACAGGTAGTATAGGAACTTAGATCCAACATTGAGTCTACTGTTGGTCATGGGGCTGGTTCTCCAGAGAGTCCACATCCAGCAGGACAGATATGTTGGTTTTGACTAATAGAGAGATCCAAATTTCATTCTCACAGGGAAAGTTTCTATTATAGGCTCAATTAAATGAGAATCAGCTGGTGATGGAAGGGACCCTCTAGGAAAGGTTGTTTATGCCCTAAGGCATCTTTTTTTCTATAGCTCTTACTCCTACAGAGTGACTGTGTGGTCATTGCCAGCTTTATGGAGATCTTGGTTGACCTTTATGGGTCTGGCTAGCTGGACCCCCACTCCTGCTGGCCCCATTTACCCACCTCTGTTATCCACCCACCCCTGGGAGATGACTGCAGTGGTACTTCCTTGGGTGAGGAACTACTCATCTTCTCTCTGCCTCACCTTTTGTGCCCCACAGAAATATGCCTGGACCTCAAGCGCTAAAGCTACCTCCCGTGTAGCTAGTTGAGGGGAGTTCTGAGACAGAGGCTATACTGACCCTTAGCCCCTGGTGCCAAGACCAGTTCTCTGTTCTTGATTCCTCCCACCTACATGGTAAGTTCCTTTTAGGATTCTCACTATTGTTCCTTAAAGTTCAAACTCAGACCCTCTCATTTCTAACCCATCAGACAATTTACAAAAACTTCCCTTTTCTCAAAGGGAAGGATTTGAGGTCTTCCAGAAATGTTTACTCCCTCTATTAATTTTTGGATACATAAATATTGTGGTCAGACTGTCAGTAATTCTTAAGCTTTAACACAAATGGTTATATTCAGAGGGGCATTATGCAAATCTGCCATTGTTCTGAGTCTGGGCTGGCGCCTGTTCAGCCAAAGTATCTTATAATATATGATATAATAATTTGGATTTTAAAATAAAATTTGGATCACACTGAATATTCTTTTATGACCTTCACGTTCTTACTTAACTTCATGAACATCTTGCTACAACGACTTTAGACATATATTTCCAGTTTTTTCATTATCTTGAATAGCGATGAGATAAATATCCTTTTACAAACATCTTTGTGTACATCACTGGTTATTTCCTTGGGATGATTTCCTAGAAATGGAATTTGCTGGGTAAAAGGGCACTCCAGTATATTTGAACACCAGCAGCGTATGGGGCTTTGCAAAGGTCTGTCTGCCAATAGTCACAGAAAATAATTCAGGAGACCTTCTCTTAGGGCTTTTCTTTTAAATGGTCCATAGGAGAATGCAATCAAAGCTTAGAATTGTTCACATACAACAGCTATTTCCGAGTCCCCAAATGACAAACTAGATAGTACAGTTAACTGCTCTCTCTTAAAATATCTTTTATTGAATATATCTTTAATATTTGCTTTTCAGCAATACATAATGACAGCTGTAATACTAATAATTGCCAGGAAGGGTTTTCCCTAATGCTCTGAGGATTTGTGTGTCAAAAGAAAAGCATTTATATCCTTCCAAAAGAACAGCAGATATGGTGGGGGTGAGGGTGGGGACAAAGTTGCATCTCAAAGGCTTCCCTGTTCTTGGGGAGATGCCTAGGGAGGTCAGTAAGTATTTCCTGGTGGGGATGGGGCTGGCTATCTCCCCCATCAGATTATAGCATTAAGAAGAATACTATGTCCTAATAATGAGTGATGTTTGTCATTTTGACTATTAGTTTGTCTCCTGGGACCCTCTTCTAACCTCCTTATATACCCTGTAGCATGTTGGCTCTAGACTTGTGACATTTTTGTTTTTGTTTTTTTTCTCTGAAGGCACAGGGAGCGTTAGGGAACCATCTGTGCTTGCTCTCAAAACTGTGTTTAAGAGATAAAGAAGCAATTGCTTCTTTCCTCAGGCAAGCTCATTTTCTGTCAGGAAGCTTTGCCTTGATCTCTCCTTAGTAAACAGTAGAAGCAAAGCGGCAATTCCACCACCAGAGAAGCTTGTGGCTGGCTGCTACCCCAGCAACTGTAGACTGCGTTAATAGAAATACAGCATATGGACAGAATAAAATGCCAGTCCCTTTGTATTCTTCAAGTCTTCTGTCTGCAGACATTTCCTATGCATTATGCGCTGGACACCTGGCCAAATGTTGAGATTCAGGGCTGAAAAGACACCACCCACACTTAAGGAACTCAGAAGAGAGGCAAATATGGCAATAAGTAGTTATCATATGATGCTATAACTATTTCATGGATATTTTTCAAAGGGCCGAAGGTGTGGAAGGAACACTTTGGACAAAGAGCCAATGAGTTTCTCTTGGAGGATAAATAGGTGTTTGCTCAGCAGGTGAGTGGATGAGGAAATTCCAGGCAAAGGAACAGCACGTGCAAAGTCATGAAATTTTAATAGTTCATGAGGTGTTGGGTAAAACATCTAGTATTCCAGTCTTGGTATTAAAATATAAAGGATGGATGGGCAGGAAATGAGGACAGAGGAGTAGTCGGGGACAGGTGATGAAGGGTCTCATATGTCACATGTGGGAGAGAGTATTAATTGTGCCCCAGTCTTTGTTTCCTCCCTTCTTCAATTAGTGATAGACATACTAGCTGGACACATAGCAGCTCAGATTGAAGACTACATTTCCCAAACTTCCTTGAAGCTAGGTGTGGCCTGGTGACTAAGTTCTATAAATAGAATATCACATGGTAGGTTTAGGGAGTCTGCCCTTAGGTCCTTAAAGACAGTGAGCAGGAGAACATGCTTTTTGTTTGTTTTGTCTTTGCCCCTTCCTCCATCTAAATTCTGGAAAGCAGAGGATCCCTGGGTGGCTCAGCAGTTTAGTGCCTGCCTTCAGCCCAGGTTGTGATCCTAGAGTGCCGGGATGGAGTCCCACATTGGTCTCCCTGAATGGAGCCTGCTTCTCCCTCTGCCTGTGTCTGTGTTTCTGTGTGTGTGTGTGTGTGTGTGTCATGAATGAATGAATGAATAAATAAATAAATAAATAAATTCTGGAAAGCAAATAATGCCAATAGTACAGAACAAGATAGAAAGCCTGAGTCGTTGATGCCATGGGTAATCTTACAGCTCCAGACCATCTACGCTGGATACCACATGAGAGAGAAGCACATTTCTATTTTGTTTAAACAACTGTTACATTGAGTTTTCTGTCTCTTGCAAACATACCTAATCCCAATTAATACATTATGCAAAGGAGTTTAGATTTTGTGCTGTTGCTGATGGAAACGTAGTGGGAAATGTGAATGGGGATGCTGCAAGTTGGGGCAGCAACGTCGTCAGAGTCACATAAGGGAACCATCTCCTGAGGACACCGTGAAGGATGGATTAGAGGGGGATACACGAGGGCAGGGGTGGGTAGAGTCACTCAATTATGATGCATTGGCTTTGTACTGGGTCAAACAAGCTAAACTAGAATTAAACTTCCCTTCCCTGTGTGGTTGTCAGTTAGAACTGTCCTCAAAAGAAATTTCCCAAGACTTGAAAGGGAAGAGAGGAGTAGCAACAACGTTTACATGGGAAGCGGATGTAGGATTGGGCATTGTTGCAGCTCACATGTGGTCGGGAATCTGCTGGTTCACATTCTTGGCTCTAGGCAGCAGCTGGGCCTGCATCTAGTCCAACTCTTGTTGATCTTCTCTTTCAGCTCCTCTGCCTCTGGGCCAACTGTGGTTTAGAGTCCGGATAAAGGGTGAAAACTTGGAGGTACTGGGAGATGAGGAGAATTTCATCTTGTCCTCTAGGGCTCCAACCTACCCTTGCGGGTTCCAGTTTGTCCCTGCTCTCCCCCACTTCCTGTCTGCCTTTCCCTACTAGCTGCCTGCCCTGCTGACTTCAGGCCAGCACCGAATGAAGAAGCCACAGCTGTACATAAACTCCTTAACTGGATCCCAAAAATTACATGCTGTCAAATCCCTAGAATAGGTGTCTTCACTCTGAATGGTTCTCTTCTCTGACTGAGCCCTGATTGATACTGAGCCTGAAGATGGTGAGGGCAAGGCTGTGACTTTCTTGTTTATCACTATGTCCTAAGAGTCTAGAACAATACCTGGATCATAATAGATTCTAAATATATATTTTTAAATGAAACAACTGGAGAGGATGAATATTAAGAGAACTTTGAGAGGCAGAATTAATAGGACTTGGTGATTGCCTGAGGGTGGAATTGAGAGAGAAAGGTACAATTAGCAGGACTTCATATTTTTTTTTGCCCTTTGCAACTCAGTGAATTTGGTGTCATACTCTAGGGAATCTGGGAGGGGACCATTTTAGGTGTACTTTCCAAAAGGGCTCTTCCCAGGATGATATGGACTTGAATGAACCACCAGGTAGCTCTTGTGCAGTAATGCCTGTATTTGTAGAGACTCTCGAAGCTGTGGGATTGGAGGTTCAACCCGACAGCCTCTGCTGTTCCTTTTGGCCTTAGGATCCTATAAGGGTAAGGAGAAGATAATGAGTTTTGCTTTGAATATAACAGAATTTGAAGAGACTGTGTGATGTTCTTTCAGAGATATGTAGTGGAACTGAAACTCACTTCAGGGGTCTAGGCTGGGGATTTAGTTTTGGGAGGCATCTGTGTAAGAGCAGTAGCTGAGGCAACGGGCATGCTTAAATGAGTTCAAAGGTTATTAGGAGACAGGACTGGAGCCTTAGGGACCAGTAATGTTTAAAAGTCTGACAGGGGAAGAGGAGTCTGAAAGGACACTTAAGACAGTGGTCACTGAAGTAACAGGTAAGCCAGGAGAGTGTGGTTCTAGAAACTGAGAAAAGAAATGGTTTCAAGAGAAGCGCTGTCTGCTGTGAAGCATTCAAGAGAATGACCACTTCGCAGTGTCCCTCGGAAGAGCAGTTTCCGTGACCCTTGGCCTGAGAAGCCAGGTGAGGGGATTGGGAGTAGCCGGAGGGTGGGAAGCTGGATGCTGATGAGCGCAAACTGCGTTCTTCAAAATCTTGGCTGTGCAAGAAAAGAGACATTTGGGATAGGAGTAAAACAGTATGAGAACTGAGTAGAGAAGGGTCAGAATGAGACGGCGGGGCCGAAGTCACCGAGGGAGTTTTTCCGAGTGACGACGGGGTCTGCATGGGGACCTCGGAGGGGGCCACGGGGGTGCAAGGCGGAGTCCCCGGGTGGGATCAGGGAGTCCAGGGCCACAGCTGGAAGCCCAGTGGCCAGCGCCTGCCGTGCCTCAGGCAGGTGTGGGGGGCGGGGGGCGGGGGGTCCGCCTGAGCGCGGGGCCGCCGAGCAGCGGGGGGAGGGGGCCTGCTCAGCGCCCCGCAGGGCGTGGGGCTCCGCGGCCCTGGGCTTGCCCGCTTACGGCGCCAGGCACGTGGAGGGCTCCGTGGAGCACGGCCGGAGGAACGCGGGCCGCCCCGGAGGAGGCGGCTGAGGAAGGACCCGATCGCCTCGCTGGCTCTTACCCTGGCTGCACACGGGGAACCACTGCACCCAGTGCAGTGGTTGAGTTTGCCTTTGGCTCAGGGAGTCATCTGGGTCTCTTGGGATCGAGTCCCGCATCAGGTTCCCCGCAGGGAGCCTGCTTCTCCCTCTGCCTGTGTCTCTGCCTCCCTCTCTGTGTCTCTCATGAATAAATAAATAAAATCTTAAAAAAAAAAGAAAGAAAGAAAAAGAAAAAGGCAACTAATAAAATCCTTGGCATGTATTGGCCATTGTCCCAGGAAAAGCAAAATGTGAGTAGTTTTTTTTTTTTTTTTTTTTAATCTAGCATTATACTTGGGAAATATAGGTAACAACATTGAGCTGACAGGTTTTTTTGAAATTAAAAATATAAGGATATATATATATATATATATATATATATATATATATATAGCTTAACACATTAATAACAATATTTATAGACCCTGACATTTTCAGAACAATCTATTGGTTAAGCCTCAGGGTGTTTCTATTTAAGTAGGTCAGTATTTTTACAGGAGGAGAAACTTGAAAAACAGAGAAATCTATGCGACTTGAGAAAGGTTACAGCTGAAGTCAGCGTTGCAGCCAAGAATAACCGATTGCCATAATTTGACAGGTATACATCTGTAACAATGAGCCCGGTCTGAATACAGAGCAAAGACATAATATAGTCTCCGCACAGATGGATTTCCACATAAACCACAGCCGATGACAATACAGAAAGAAAGTAGATTGTGGTCCTCAGGGAAAGGTAGTAGATATGACCTTGTTTTCCACTGTTAGGTCCTTGTGAAGAAATTACACTATAACCCTTTAAAAATGGCTCTACTCTGACATGTTAAAAATTTTAGAAAGATCTAAAAAAATTTTTTTTGAGAGATTAAAAAAAAAGGTTTTAAGGAATAAGAGGTCAAAAGAGGTGGCTTTAGGAGGAGGTGATAGGGCTAACTAGCAGATAATTTTAAAGAATTAGATATAAAAACATTCATAGCTGCCCAGAACTGCAAGACATGGGGGTAGTAACTGAGAGTAGGAACTTGGTCTTCAAGAATGCAGACCCGCCCTTTCTGGGGGTGCAAAGAGAAGGCGGTTGGGGATACTGGCCAATGTTTAGGCATGCATAAGGGTAACCAGGTGATGACTATTATTTTGTTGTGATCTCACCTTTTAAAGAGAATAAATAGAACCCATAAGGCAAATTACTAATCCCTTTTGGGAGGATCTGGGTGGATCCTTATATCCACCCAGATATAAGGACAGCCTGCTGTTGATTAGAAGAGGTCAGGAGGGAGACACCTGGGTGGCTCAGTCGGTACAGTGCAGGAAGCAAGCCACCTCCCCGCCCTTGAGTCAGGCTCCTTGCTCAGTGAAGAGTCTGCTTCTCCCTCTGCTGGCCCGCTATCTTCCTTGTGCTCTTGCTCTCTCTTAAATAAATACATAAAATTTATTAAAAAGAAAAATTAAGGAAGTGAAAGCCTCTCCTCTAGAAGACCATAATACCCTCTGAAGCTCCTGAGAACAGTGTATGAAACGATGAATCCCCAGAAAGTTTGAGTCACACAGGTCTTGACTTTATAGACATCAAAGCATAAGAGAAAGTAGGAAGTTCTTCTTAAAATAAAAAATACAGTGTTAGGTTCAGTGGCCATTGTTTAACAATTGATGTCTATAGTGTGCGAAGCTATTTGTTCTTACTTAAGTTTTAAGCCTTATTCTAAATTGCATGTCATGCTGTTCACAAATGGACATGTAGGCTCTATTTTATTAAAAAGTTATATATTTGCAGAAAAACCACATGTCCTGAATTGTGAACTGAAAGCTATGGCACCAGAAATGTGCACCTAGGGAGATCCTGGGCAGGTGGGCCAGGTTACCAGGGTCCATGGAATCACACTTCTCTGGGTACAGATTCATCAAACTATAGAAACTAGTGTGTCTCTAAGCTACAAGTATACATGAAAAGCCCATCCTCAGGCATAGGCATCCTCATGTTTACTTCCATCTCAGGATTTCAGGAGCTGATCATTCTTCTATTTAGACTGTTAATAAACAGGCAAGTGGTAAATTTTCAAAGACAAAAAATGTTTAGCTGTGAAATCAGATAAAAGGGAAAATTTCCCTGTTGTCAAGGATGACGTAATGAGGGACAAGCAGTGAAGTAGAGATGAGAGTGGCAAATGATGGGTATGGAGTGATGGCCCTCGAACGTAGTGTTCATCAGAACCACTTAGGCTTGTTAAAAAATACACATTCCCAGACACTACCAAAAAAGACATACAGATGGACAAAGAACCAAGTGAAAGATGCCCAATGTCACTTATCATTAAAGAACTGCAAATTAAAACAACAATGAGATATCACCACATACCTATTAGAATTGTCAGACTTAAAAAAGCTCAACAACACCAAATGCTGTGAGGATGCGGAGCAACAGGGACTCTCATTCATCCTGGCAGGAATGCAAAAATGCCACTTTGGAAGACAGTTTAAGAGTTCCTTCCAAGGCTAAAAATAGTCTTACCATATGATTCGGCAAGCACACTCTTCAACTTAACTGAGGAGGTATCTACTCAATGGAGTTGAAAACTTATGTCCACATGAAAACCTGCACACAAATTTTCTTAAAAGATTTTATCGATTTATTCATGAGAGACAGAGAGAGAGAGGTAGAGACACAGGCAGAGGGAGAAGCAGGCTTCCCTGCAGGGACCCTGATGTGAGACTCGATCCCAGGACTCTGGGGTCACAACCTGAGCTGAAGGCAGATGCTCAACCACTGAGCCACCCAGGTGCCCCTGTGCACAAATGTTTATAGCAGCCTGAATTACAATCACCCCAAACTAGAATCAGCCAAGGTATTTTTTAAGTGGATGGATTAACAAACTATGGTACATCCATACAATGGAATATTATTTGGCAGTAAAAAAATAAATGAGCTGTCAAGCCATGAAAAGACATTGGAGAACCTCTAACGCACATTGCTAAGTGACAGAAGCCAGGCTAAGTCAGTGGTTGCCAGGGCCTTGGGGACATGGAAAAGGATGGCTGAGCACAGGGCATTTTTAGGGTGGTAAAAACGGCCCATAGGATTCTGTAATGATTTTTACATGCTATTATGCATTTGTGAAGGCCTGTGAGAGCTTTACAACACAAGAGTGAACCCTAACATATGCAAGTTTAAAAAAATTCACGTAGGAGGTTAAGAGGTCCCAGGAAAGAAGGCCAGCCACGACAAGACAATCTAAGTGCGTTACAGATACGTACAACACCCTCCCTGGAGTGAGGCCTTGTAGCTTCGGAAGCAAGTGGAGTCTGTGAGACCAAAGGCAAAAAGAGAGTGCACGTAAGTACTGGGCTCTGGTTAGAGAGTTGTTTCTGACAGAGGCAAGCATTGACAATTCTGATACTGCCACATATGCACATGTGTGCTGGGATGGACCAATACAGGAAATGAATGATGGCTGGTAGCTCCAAGTTTCTGACTGTTGGTGTGGGAATTCTCTGAGAAGGGAGAGAGTGACCCACATGGTCATGGATTAGATTTGGGGGCTTCAGTAGAATCTCATGGCACTATTGATACAGATGGTTAACGTAGCATTATTGATGGATACGTATACACACACACAGGAGTATGTCAAAGATGCACAGGGGCCAACTGAAAGAGCTCCCAATGGCCAAAGCCAGGATGTTTCGAGCAACAAAATACAGTAGCTTTGGATTATAACCCAAAGTATAAGATAAATATCCACGAGTACATACTGATATAAATAAATTATTGAGCAATTAATGAATTGGGGAGAAGAGACAAATCTTCCATTCAGAAAAACTTCAAATTAATTATGTGGATCCTCCATCCTAAAGGATGAGGAGCATACCGTCCCCCTCCTCACTTGTGGGCTCCACATAGTGACTTCCTTTCAAAGGGGAGGAGTAACTATAGTAGAGAAACCTGACAAACACTATTTAAGCCAGATGATCAAGGTCAACAACAGTCATAAATCATGTTGATAGTATATACCCTTGGCATGCCGCGATGAAAATGGGCATTTACCTTTGTGATTCTCCTCCCCAAAACTCATTATCCACATTGGACAAATTCCAGTACAGGGCCTTCCTATAAAAGAGCTGACCGATACTTTTTTAAACTGCCAAGGGCATCAAAAACAAGTCTCAGAAACTGTCATAGCTAAGAGGAGCTTGAGGATACATGACAACCGTATTATAATATGGCCTGGAACAGAAGTAGAGCATTAGGTAAAAACTAATCTAAATAAACTTTGCAGTCTTAGTTAATAATAATGTATCAGTATTGGTTCCTTCATAGTAACAAATACACCATAGTAATATAAGATGTTAATAGGGGAAAGTGTGTAAAGGGGAGCACAGATATCTCCCTGTATTACTGCCTTCATTTTCTGTAAATCTAAAACTGTTCTAAAGAAATGAAGTCTATTAATAAAACTACCAATTTTAAAAATACACATTCCCAGCTCCCCCTCCCCTGGTGATTCTGATACACATCAAAGTATGAAAACTACTTATCATCAAAATGCTCCAAAGCCAGGAGAAGGCTTGAATTCCAGGCCTTTTATTGGGTCAGCATATATTTTTTATTTTTTATTTTTTTAAAGATTTATTTATTTATTCATGAGAGACAGAGAGAGAGAGGCAGAGACACAGGCAGAGGGAGAAGCAGGCAGAGAGAGAAGCAGGCTCCATGTAGGGAGCCCGACGTGGGCCTCGATCCCGGGTCTCCAGGATCACGACCTGGGCTGAAGGTGGCACTAAACCGCTGAGCCACCCAGGTTGCCCAGCGTATATTTTTTAACATGCTAGAAAGCAAACATAAGATCTTAGTGAATCTTGCTTTAAAAAACAAAAAACAAAATAAATAAAAAATAAAAAACAAACAAACATCTGTCTCCTCAGCTGGGTTCATCAGGTGCAAGAAGCTGTCTGATGCTGGAAGGCGAAGCAGATGACAGCTCCACAGAGAGGAGATGGAGAGAGACGTGAAGGTTTTGAGCCTCCAACAATTTAGGGGTTAGGGACAGCTGGTGGGACTATTTGTTACCATGTGAGATTTGCATTCAAATTGTCATCAGCAGTATGTAATAAAGATACCGCTGACTTCCGAGGGTTGACAATTTCCATGTTCACTACTGGCTGTTGATTATTGAATTACAGGATAACAAAACTGGAAGAGTTTAGAAGGAATAATGGCTTGGCATCTTCTCTTGGGTAAAGACAACCTTGTATATTTTCCCCTGCGTTATTGTAATGGAAAATGGCACTTAAATTGATTCTTTTTCTTTCCTTAAAAAGTAAAATAGGTAAAATGTGACAAAATTGTAGGACAAACAATCTCGGGTCCCTAAGGATGGGACCCAAAGTGGCAACATCTGACTTACAAATGCCCTTATGTACGAAGCTCAACCTGTGCCTGTTACTAAATCTAGAAAAGGGAAGAGTATTCCTTAAGACAGTGGGTTCTCTTCCTCTTGCAGAGCTCCAAAGCATTAACTCTTAAAGGGTGTTCCCAGGACCACTTGCATCAGCATCACCTGGGAACTTGCTAGAAATGCAAGTATTGGGGACCCTACCTCAGACTTGCCATGTCTAAAATTCTAGAGTAGGATCCAACAATGTGTTGTGATAACATGCCTTCCAGATAATTCTGACCTGCACTGAAGTTTGAGAACCACTAATCCAGGAGGTGGGGGAGAAATGCTCTTACTACCACTAGTTCCTTCCTGCCATCTAAGCAAGCAAGAGAGTTCGTGAGGATGGGGGAAGAACGTGGTTGTCTCTGCCCAGAAACTACTTTTCCACTCAACAATGTTACATATGCTGATTAGGATCGTAGGAAGGGGGACGCCCCAGTGGCCCAGAGGTTTAGCGCCGCCTTCAGCCCAGGGCCTGATCCTGGAGATCTGGGATTGAGTCCCACGTCGTCAGGCTACCTGCCTGGAGCCTGCTTCTCCCTCTGCCTGGGTCTCTGCCTCTCTCTCTGTATCTCTCATTAATAAATAAATAAAATCTAAAAAAAAAAAAAAAAAAAAAAAGAAGGATCTTAGGAAGGCCCACAACAGATTCTTTTACCCACAATATGACTGAAACACTCATACCATCTAGTCACCATTTAGAATGTTTGGGATTCCAGAGTCCTGTCCTGTCGATTTACTCTGTCAGTAGTGCTGCAGCCTTCCAGAGGTGTATTTGCAATGAAGGAAGGACTGTAATAAGTAACCAAAATTCAAGATTAAAAGGAAATCACCATATTTCCTCAATTTTAAGATGAATACTTTCCCACACCTTAATATTTCTGAAAAAAAGATATGCCTTACAGTTGGTGTATACATTCAATGTGGTGTTTCTCACCAAACCCTCTAAAATTACTTTTAAATTAATGATGTGTCTTACAGTTGACCCACCATACAGCTGAGAAAATCTGGCCGTCAGAACATCTATGGAAGGTGAAAAAAACAGCCTCTGAATCATTTCCCCTGTGAATCTAGTGAGGACAATTACAAAGCAATTTTATTTACTCTTCATCAAATTCTAAGCATGATACATTTAATGTTTGCTTTTTTAAAAGTAAAATTGCATCCAAGGCTCTTGCTTTAGGGTCAAGTTAAAATGAAAGGGACTATATTTAACCCTTTTCTGAAACAACAAAAAATATGGAACAAAATATAGGAAATAAGAAATTTCAAGACGTTGAAACATCTGTTAACAAGGAGCGGTGATCCCTGAGGAATGGGAAGGAACTGAGGTGCGCCCTGGGGTGATCCAGCCGACAGTCTGGGAGTCCTCAGGCCATGAGTGCAGGGCAGGGCGTGGTACCACCATCTGGAGAGGGAGCACAGGTTCCATGGCACAGTAATGGTGACATGATGAGTCAGTTCCCATGAGGTGCTTTTGCCCATTTGGAATATATTTAAATATTATTGGCCAACTAGATTTCTTTATCTAGAATATGGATGTCAAGGTATTATCAGGGTTAGATGGAATTAAGTACTGGTATTTTGGAGGAATGTGCCAATACATCCGTGCTAAAAAAGGCATTTTAGAGGCATGAGAGAACTGTTTGGCTATAGCTGATGGTGAGTTACAGTCTGTGTGTGTGTGGGGGGGGGGTGGGGGCACACATGCTCAGCAAACAGACAACAGTTGTTTGGTTACAGGATGAAGCAGGCCAATTGGGAATTTTAGAATTATTATTTCTTTGCCCAGATCTTACTCAGAACTTCCTGGCTTCTGCAAGATTGGCTTGTGATAGGAGTAAAGAGGAATGGACAATGTTCTACCTATAGAAACAAGCTCTTTTGACATAGTCTCTCTGGTTGGACTGAGCCACACATGGTTTTGAGTTTGCTTTTGATCTCAATGAAAGATGTTCTAGTAATGTTGAGTGAGGCTGTTTATCCATTGCATCTGTGGCCTATCAGGGGACAGTTACAACAGAAGCTGGGTAGGAGAAAGCATCTGCAGACCTGGGTACCAACAATGATCATCTATAGTCTGCAACTAACTAGAAACTGGGTGATTTAAAAAAAGAAATTTATTTATTTATTCACGAGAGACACAGAGAGAGAGGCAGAGACACAGGCAGAGGGAAAAGCAGGCTCCATGCAGGGAGCTCGATGTGGGACTTGATCACCAGACCTGGGATCATGCCCTGAGCCAAAGGCAGACGCACACTCAACCCCTGAGCCACCTGGTGTCACAAAACTGGGTGATCTTGAGTAAATTAATGATCCTGAGACTAGGCCCCAGTGAGGACCAAATAAATTAGAATCTCCAGTTGTGTTTGAGCATCAGTAATTTTTTTGAAGCATCCTGGTGATTCTCACATGCATCCACGTATGAGAACCCTAACTAGCAACTTATCTGTAAATTCCCTTCTAGACCTTGGGGTGTAAATTCAAACCTAAATTTTTGCAGATGACAGGCCATCAGCTGTTATTTTGTGACACTTTATTTTTGTTAATTTTTTTCTAATTCTGATAATTAGATGATCCTGTATCAGTAGACACCTGTAGCCTTAAATCCAGGATCTGGAATGATAGGTCCAGCAGGGGTCTGTACTTCCCACCTCCCAGGACTAGCTGGAACAATGTGTCAGTCTCTTACTGCTCTTTCCTAATCATTTTAATGAACTTCCTGCTATTTAAAAGTTGCGCTGGCAGGAGACCCTCTCCAGGCCATTTGCTCATTGCTAACAGCTGGTTATCACTCTAATTAGAGTGAGTGTTGACTTTCTTTTTAGTCCTATAATTTAGGTTGCAGAAGCTGCCAAGTTGAGGTCAGTGTTGTTTTTGGGATCTGAATCTTACCAAAGTGACCTTGACAGCTAAACCTTTGTGTTGTCGATTTCTACCATATGAGAGGATATTTTTTCCTATTACTTAGGTCATCAGCTGTAACCAGATATGTTAAAAGCTTAAAATATTCTGCCAAATAAATTATTGAAAGTATGATAACATATCTCCTTTGGAAATATTATTTCATATATTCATATTATTATTATTTCATAACACCGAAGGCATAGAATTATGGAGTCCTAGAGGGGATTTATAGGATCATCCTCCTCCCATGGAATAAAAAAATCTCTTCTATGATGTTGCCAATGTGCATGCACCGGTCTTCCAAACATTTCTAGTGACTATGATTTGTTGCTCTCTTCATCTATTGTGATTTGTTCCTTCTAAGCAAACTTTGATATTTCTAATACCAAACTTTGATATTTATAAATACCCTGAATTCAGGGTTACACAGATTTAGGCAGGGAAATCATGATTTCCTTCCCACACAGTAGTGGGAGAAGAATGACAAGATACCAATTATAGTGATACAATGAGACAAATGCTCCTATGGGTGTAGATTTTTCCGGAAGTCCCTACACTGGGAAGTAATTAATTTTGCTTGAGTCTGGGAGGGGATAAAAGATCAGGGAAGTTTCATAGAGAAGATGATATGTGAAGTAGGTCTTAAAGAATCAGATTTTCAGGTGGTAAAGGTAGAGTGGGGAGAAAGTAACAGGGGTATATTAGGACCTCTCACAGCTAAAAGGTATCCTTGGTATCCTAATTATTTCTCTCTCTCCTGCTTTCCCTAGGGTGAAGAATGGTATACAATTTTGTTACTCAAAGTAAGGTCCAAGGACCAGGAGTTTGGAAGGAATGTGGACTCTTAGATCCCACCCAGATCTGAAGCAAGGGGCCCAGGTCATTTGTGTGTAGATAGTTGGAGAAGCACAAGCCTACCACTTGTGCTCCATTTCTTTAAGTCCCATTCGGTCTTTTAAGAAGACTTATGGTATTTTATTTTACTTTATTTTATTTTTATTAGATTTTATTTACTCATGAGAGACACAGAGAGAGAGGCAGAGACACAGGCAGAGGGAGAACCATTGTGCGGGGAGCCCGATGTGGGACTCGATACCAGGACTCCAGGATCACACCCTGGGCGGAAGGCAGATGCTCAACCGCTGAGCCACCCAGGCCTCCCGACTAATGGTATTTTATAACCAACTAATGCATGTATATAGTTTTAATAGTCAAATAATTTTACAAGGTTCCTAACAAAAAATGGCAGACCCATTTTCTGTCCCTCTCCATTTACACTAATCACTTCCTAAATTAACCACTTTTAGCTCTTTCAGCTATTTCTTCTAATAGTTACCTCTAACTTGAAAATTAAGATGATCACATTACTATTTATAGATTTATTTATTTTAGAACCAACCTGTGCTTCCTATCACAGAAGGTAAGAATTTGACTTTTTACACAACCACTTTGACCTTCCTTCTTTCCCCTCCATTCAACATAATTATAATACAATTTTGATTAAACTAATATTTAGTGTTTATAGTGTTATGGCTATAAACATTATTTGTTAAAACAAATAATATATTTCTAAAATTGTTCTTGGAGTTAATTATTGCCTTGCTTTGTTAATTTGTTTAGATTTTTATGTACCTAGACCTAGACCTAATCCTTCCTTATCTCTCCAACAGTACTGTAAAAATCCTCTGAATATAGTCAAACTATTTGATCAGTTTCATTTGTTTTCCTTGGAGTCCTTTCTTAAAATCCTATATCCTCTTGTTCCAATCTGGATAGACTGCTCTATAGGCAATTAACACAGCTGTCATCCTAGGACTTCTTGTTCCAATCTTCCTGAAAAATTCTTTTGCCTCTCTTCTGTTCTGAATTCTGTCTTTGGGATCTCATGATTTCCTTCTTTTTGGTTTAACTTTTCATTTTTATGGAGCATATCCTTCAAAGGCTTCTGGGAAGAAATGTGTGCTAGGTATATCTATACTGGCTTTCAGTAACTTTTATGGTATTCCCTTGCATGACAGAGGTTGGAAGCCTGGAAATGACATTTCCCAGAATTCTTTGCCAGCAATTAAAGGTACTCATGAAATTCCTGAAGGAGGAAGCAAGACAGGGTTTATTCTTCTCCCATCAGAAATGGTGACAGTTTAACACGAATTTCTGCGGTGGCTTTCTTACGTTTTGCTATTAGACCTAGAAGTTGTATTTTTACCAGCAGATTTATGTGGTTTCCTGATTCTCTGTAGCTCCCTCTCATCCTTTAGCCCTTTCAACAATGTGAGATGACTATATTAGATCATTTCCTGTTTAGACTGCCTATGATAGATTTTTTTTTTCTGATTGAACACTTCCTAAGAGGGGCTTCGAGAAAAATACCTTCAAAAGAGGAATTTAGGGGATCCCTGGATGGCTCAGCAGTGGAGCATGTGACTCTTGGTCTCAGGACCGTTTCTGAGTTCAAGCCCCACACTGGGTACAGAAATTGCTTAAAAATAAAATCATTTTGGGATCCCTGGGTGGCGCAGCGGTTTAGCGCCTGCCTTTGGCCCAGGGCGTGATCCTGGAGACCCGGGATCGAATCCCACGTCGGGCTCCCGGTGCATGGAGCCTGCTTCTCCCTCTGCCTGTGTCTCTGCCTCTCTCTCTCTCTCTCTCACTGTGTGCCTATCATAAATAAAAAATTTAAAAAAATTAAAAAAAAAAATAAAATCATTTTTAAAAAAAGGAATTTAAGCTTTGTTACTTGGAGTTGCTAAGAATTGAAGTAGTGATGATCTACTTGGTAGTAATTATGATTAACAAAATAGTTGCATAAATTATGACCTGTACTTGCATAGGGTGAAGTGCCTGGTATTAATACCTTTAAGTACCTTTAAAATACCTTTAAAGGTACAGTTTTAGGAGACCAAGTAGTTGCTGCAGTATTTGGATGTTGTTTGAGTGAGGATGAAGGAACTAGTAGGTTGGATATTTCTACGCGCACTGTAAAGATTATAGAAAGAAATGATAACCCCAGGGTTGTAACATGTCTACTTAAGATAGTCTCAGAACACCAGAGTACTTCTGGTGACTGCCCCCAAATAAAATCTTATCTTTTAGAATTATAGGAGCAATGCAACAAAAAGCCAGACCAAAGGTTTGATCTTGCACACTGAATAATTGTAAAACAAGTGAATTTGCTATCTCAAGAACTCTAATATGTGAAGGAAGGTAGGACATATTAGGAAAGAGTGTGTTATGGACTGAATTGTGCCCTTCTTCCCATTCATGTGTTAAAGCCACAACTTCCAATGTGACTGTGTTTGGAGACAGGGCCTTTAAAGAAGCAGTTAAGGTTAAATGAGGTCTTAAGGGTGGGGCTCTACCCCAATGTGACTGGTATTCCTCTAGGAAGAGGAAGAGACACCAGGGATGCAAGAAACCAAACCCGCTGACACGTTGATCTTGGACTTCTAGCTTCCAGACCTGTGAGAAAATAAATTTCTGTTGGTTAAGTCACCCCATCTGTGGTATTTTGTTATAACAACCCTAATAAATTAATACCATCCTCTCAGAGGATTTTACCTATATCAAACTTGAGGAAAGACATTAGAGGAGCACCAGTGTTCTTTGAAAGCACTTTAGTGTCTGTCCTTGAAGACTGGAGGTGACAGCTGAAGATGGTGCCATAGAAATAGGTTCTTTGATTTCATTGTGGATGATGGATCTCAGTGACAGAGTGGCAGCAGATAGTGACAAGGTGAGACTGAGACTGAATAGTGATAATTAGAATGGTTTAATCTATACACATTTTAAAAGATGGCTAATTGATCATGAAGACATGAAAAATTGATCCCTAAGACTGATATAGATGGGCAACTTGACTTTTATGTGACAAGGTTTTGCTTCATCTGTAAAATGTAAAAGTTCTAGGTCTATAAGTAAAGGTTTAAAATGGAGAGCTAATGTTATTTGCTATTCTAGACCCAAGCTCATTCTCGAATCTGAAACCCATTGATTAGAAGGGAAGATCTGTCTCCTGGAGGACAACTCCTATGGTCCTTGCTGTAACTATATAATATATGTCTTTTACTGAAAAATTCCCAGACTTTTCTGGGATTATCGTCCACTGCCTCTAAGCTGATACTACTTCCTAGGGTTCCAAAATGCCATTGTGATCCATCAGTCAGGGTGGAAGTCCATACAGGTCAGATGATATAGTGTATTTTATTACTATTTTCCAAATTCTCCATTTTCTCTCTCTGAAGTATATTTAAGATGGCAGGATTAATTATCCCATGTTTGGCTGAGTGATTTGCTTTGACCTGTGAAAGAAGGCATGAGGGACAGATGTCACTTCTGGACAAAAGCTTTAAGACACATTTTTAAAATGTTTTGTCATGTTTCTTTTCCTTAATCCTAAAATAGGTAATGCTCCAGATAGCAGCAGCAGCTATTAGCCTGAGTCCTGGAATGAAGACAGAGTAGGATACAGCCATACCCAATCAATGATGACATGTAATATGAATAAGAAATTATGCATTGTTTTTGTAAGGCACCAATATTTGGGGCTATTTGTCATTGCTGCATAAAATAGACAATCCTGACCAGTGCAGGTGTTAAATGGAGTTTTGCCCCAAATCTCAGTCACAGTGGGCCCAATGGATCCACAGGTCTGTTTGTGGTTATTTCTTCAGGACCTGAATGTATAGTTGGAATAGACATATTAAGAGTGATATAGTGACTCTTGCTATTCATGTAAGTGAATAGCAAAATATTCACTTTGGTGTGTAGTTTAAGATTTATTCCAGTAGAAAGGACAAATTCGTAAACCCAAAACAATACTAAGTCTCTAGGGGAACTGCAGAAATTAATGCTACCATCAAGGACTTGAAAGATGCATGGATGATGAAGTAATCTTCTTCATTCATCTTGTCTGTTTGGTCTGTGCAGAAGACAGATGGGTCCTGGATGATGAGAGTAGAATATCATAAATTTAATCAAGTGGTAAGTTGAATTGCACCTATTGTTCCTAATATTTTCTTTTTGCTGAAATCAACCAACACACCTTCTCACTTCTGATATGCAGCTATTGATCTGGAAAATACTTTATTCCTCTAAACTGAGTAGCAAAGACCAGCAGAGCAGTTTGCTTTTACCTGACAGGAGCAGTAGTGCATCTCATTGTCTTCTTACCTGATTGCTACCCTAGATTTAATGCTGTATTCTCTACTTGCCATCCTTGAGTTGGACCTCTCTTGGTTCTGTAAAGAAGGATAAGTCTGCTGCCTCTGGTATTCTAGGCTTCTGGGGTTTTGGTTTGCTTGTTCATTAATTTTATTCCAACTCTGGCTGTCGGTGTGATTCAACTCACTTTCCATCAAAAACTGTCAAAAACACTTGTCTAATGCCACCTTGTCTTCATCACATCTATAGATTTAGTCTTTTGGGGTAACAAGGATTTTATTCATCACAAATTCTACATAAAGATTTGAAAATGTGTTAGTGTGAGAAAATTATATTTCCCAGGGAACTTCACACATTTCCTTCTTTGAGCAGAAAAGTGGAGACACTAGGTCTTCCAGAAATTCTGAAGCTACCTGATGCAGTTCACAGGAAAACACAGACATTTCAGCTGCAGAGTAGTGAGATATTACAGCAGGGATGAGGAAGGGGAGGAAAGACAAGAACCTGAGGGAGTAGGTATTTGGGCAAGTTGACACACACACACACACACACACACACACGTGGAGAAAAAGAGAGAGGGGAGAGAGAGAGATGGCACATTGAGAGCTGTAGGGATAGATGCTGCTTAGATGGAGAAGATAGAGAAGTGAGAGAAGAAGAGGACATTATAGATGTTTGCTGCTAATTAAGAATGTACTCCTCACTGTCTTACATACATGTCAGAATTTTTTCTTTGAAGAAGATACCATGTTGAGTCTATAACTAAGAATTCAGACATTTACTTAGTTTATATATGTATTATTTTTATTCTATTTCAATGGGACCTTGTGGAGAGGAAGCCAAACATATGCCCAGTCTGTCCTCTCAAACTGTTTTTGAATTAAACATATTGAAAAGCATCTGGATGACTTCCTACTATCTTCTCATTTACTTTAAGAATCATTCCCCTTTATTACAATATTTAACTTGCTTATTCCAATTTAAATATTTGAAGATCATTCTTTTTGATGGAAAATATAGGAGCAAAAGTCGAGATGTCTTCTATCATCTACCGAGATTACATTATATTACTTAAACTTTATTATATTAAGCCACTGAGATTTGGTGGTTTGTTTGAAATAACAGCTAGCATTTCTTACCCTATATAATACAGCTATATAACTTCAAACTTAATGATTTATAATATTTTAATTTCTGGACAAAAGCTTTAAGACACATTTTTAGTATGTGTCTTATGGAGGTTTTAGTCATAAGGTATACTTATGGAAGTTTTTAGATTTTCTGATATAATTTTTACAGAATTAAGGATAACAGGTATCATTTCTACCCTCACAAAGTCTATACATGTAGCTATTTATTCAGGTTTTATGTCTATATGTCTACCCATTCCTACCTCTCCCCAATGTATAGCTTTAAATCTGAGTTAATCAGAAAGCTTTTATGCAATCTCACTGATTTCTTTAAATGTCTCTCCACTTTTCTCTTAACAAGGACAGGATTTTTCAGGACTATATACCTAGAATTTCATACTTTGAAAATATCAGAACATTCTTGTGCCAAATTCCTCTTCTGGACTGCTGGTTATGTCTATCTTTTCTCTAAAATAATCAAATATCCTATTTCCTCAAGTTTATGTCCAACATTTTGCAACTTTCTTTTCCTTCTCTCTTAAAAACTCCAAGTGACATGGCTACTTCCTGTTATATTCAATCACCAACCATATTTCCCTTATTTCTCAGAATTAAGGTTGGAACATGAGTTCCCTTTGTGGCTTCCTGTGTTTTCCAAGAGATGAAATTACAGGGAGGGCAAGTAAAGACTGAGTTTGATACTTAATTTTCAGCAGAAGGGGACTTTTAGAAACTGTTGATGTCATTAGCATAATTGTACTCTATCCTGAATTTTTAATCTCTATTAGGAAAGCAGTGACTCTCGTCTAGCTTGGTACTCTATGGAGCATGCCAATAGCCATTTAATTAGTCTTCTTTCTCTTTTTATCCCCAACTAAATACTTTCTGATTTGCATGTATTATCAGAATACTGGATTCCCAGACAGGGCTTTACTCTGGAGTGTTGCCATTTCTCTGCCTCCTTTCTTGCGTATCTGCTTTTTATTAATGAGATAAGCCCTTCCAATATTGGGTTCTAAGTTTCATCTTTACAAGTCTCAGATTGTGTTTACTGTACTCCATTAAAATTTCCTGTTAAGTTGGCCTGTTCTCTATTCCCTGGGCTTTGAAATATAGCACCCTTCCCTCCACTTTTTTTTTGTTGTTAAAATATTATAAATCATTAGGTTTGAAGTTAATAGCTGTATTATGTAGGGTAAGAAATGCTAGCTGTTATGTCAGCAAACCACCAAATCTCAGTGGCTTAATATAATAAAGCTTTAATTCTTGCTCTCACAGAGTTCAAAGCAGATGTTTCTGCTTAGTGGGTAGCCTTCCATGTGGTTGTTTGCAGACCTAGTCTCCTTCATCTTGCAGCTCTTCTCTTTTCTATATTCTTGGAATCCTGTCCATTCAGCCAGTAGATAAGGAGAGACAGAGAGAAGGCAGAGAATCCCACAGGAAGTTTTTACAGGTTAGACCTGGAAGTGGATTACATTACTTTTGCCCTCATGGTATGGACAGTAGTGAGAACACAGTCACACGGCTGTACTTAACTGCAAGGGAGTCTGGGAAATGTAGACTAGCTATGGGCCCAGGAAGAAAGAGAAACAGAATTGGTAAATAGTAGCCAGTCTCTGCTTTGTTTAATTTATATAGTTCTATAAAATATTTGTTGAGAGTTCTCCATTTTGATTTAAAGCGATTTTCTGGTGGCCTTTTATGTTTCCCTTTCATGCCTGAATCATAGTGACAACATCATTGTGGCTTCCTTGTTTTCGGTTTCTATTTCTGACAATATACCCTATAGAGCCCCAATAGATGTATCTTCTTAAAATCCTATGTCCATCATGTCCTTTTCCTGTCTTTCCTCATCCCAGTTCTTCATAATTTCTCTGTAATTTGGATCCATTTTACTTATCTAATCTGTTTTTTGTTTGTTTGGTTTGGGGTTCATTTCTGTTTTGTCTTTGTTTTTGTTTTTGTTTTTCAAGAGGGAGAGAAACAGGAGTTGGGGGGTGGGCAGAGGGAAAGAAAGAATCTTAAGCAGGTCCCATGCCCAGCACAGAGCCTGACATGGAGCTCCATCTCACAACCCTGAGATCATGTCCTGAGCCGAAATCAAGAGTCAGACGCTTAATTGACGGAGCCACCCAGGCACCCTTTACTTACCTAATCTTATCTCCCATTAATCTTGGTCTGGGATCCAAATACCTAAATGCTTTGATGCTACAGTCCTCTTCCTTAATCCAAATCCCTCGTACAAGGCTGGGAAGTGACCCTCTTTAATGTTCTGAGCTTCAGACTCAAACTGCAAACTGCTTTCTAGAGGAAGAACAGACTGTGCAGAAGCCCCTTTGCAGATGTCCACGGTCTATGAGCAGCCCCCCTGGGCTCTCTCCCTCTGTGGCCACACCAACCCTTCCTCAGCTCTAAGCATCTTACTATTATGCTAGTGGGGAAAGTTGAATGCAAGGAGAAGCAGTATATCAGTTAGTTTTTGCCACATAACAAACAATTCCAAGACTTAGTGGCTTAAAGCCACAAACGTTTGTTATTCCTCGGGGTTCTGTGGGATGGCTGGGCAGTTCTTTTGGTCTAGGCTGGCTCCGCTGGAGGGGATTGTCTAGACTGGCCTTGCTCACATGTCAGGGGATTTGGCCAGGGTGGGGGCAGGTAGCTTGTGCCCCTTCCTACATTGTCTCTCTTCCTCCAGAATGTGGCCTGGGCTATTCGCACGGTGGCCAAGGGGTTCCCGGCAGCAGGAGATGGCAAACTCCAATGCATGAGTTCTTTACCTATCTCTTCTGACATCGTCTTAACAAGCAGATGAAGGAAAGGCAAGGGAGTTCCTATTGACTTAAAACATATCTGGTTAAAGCTATCTGTTCCAGTTATCCCTAAGGGAAATCACCAGGGAAAAAAATACTTCCTTAAACTAGAATCAGGAAAGAGAGAGAGAACAAGAAACAGAGGGGAATGTTGGGAGCTGGAGGGGGTAACATATTCTCAGAGATTAAGACACGGATGTCTTTTGGGGACTGTTATTCTATCTACCATATAGGCCCTATATCTGTGTACCTGTAATACATTTTAATCCAAATTTGTATTTAATTTAGCTCTATATTTTATATAATTTCTAATTATTTTGTGTATAAGTCTTATTTTCTTGCCCAGGTATAAATCCTCTGGGGACATATATCATACTCTGACCATGCTCCTGAAATGCTTGCCCAATACATATCTTGACTCTTCACCTGCCCATATCAGCATATCCTCATTTTTGGGGAAGAATGTGACCTGGAAGAGGGAAGAGGATCCAGGAAGTTTCTCTAGCTTAGGGAGTTTCAACAGGTTGGGGAAGTAGAAAGTGAGGTACTGTCTTATTGACAATACCATAAAGAGTAAGGTAGTTACAGGAAGTTGATAGGCATCAGTGCCACAATAGGAAGGAGAATCACATATTGGAGGTGACGATGATCTTCTTTCTTCCTCCCTTCCAAGTTTACTTCCACCTGAGTTCATGACGCTCTGTCTTATTTAGAATGCCATCTTGGTTTCTGCAGCTATTCAAAACTTGTAAGTCCTTGGTTTCAGATACTACTAGTTGCCCACCTAATGTACATTCTCTTCTTTTTCATTACCAACGGAATCCAAGTTTTGTTTGAGGCATTTATATTTTGCGAGCTTTTTGGGGGTCTAGGAAAGGTTATATGTCACAGCTTGAATTTATCTGCCAGAGGTTGTCAGGAAACTTTTGCTTTCCTGATGTAGGTACCACTTTTTCTTCATTTTGCTTTCTTCTTCCTATCTGGGCTGAAGATGTTAGGCTGGAGAAGGAGCAACCACCTTGTGGCTATGAAGCAACCATAAAGCTGAAAGCCACATGCTAGGGATGGAGGAACCAAAAGTTAAAAGGAGCCCAAGACTTGACATCATAGAATCACTTACCATTCTAGCTTGTGGTATGAAAAGATAAATGGCTGTATTTGTTTACAACATTATGATAGCTTTCTGTTACATGCAAACAAAGACAATCCCCAACATAGTCTTCACAGCCTTTCACGTATCTCATCTCCCCCATGAAGCCCTCTCTATTTAATAAATCTTAATCTCTCTCCTTCCTGACTGCCACAGCCATCCCATTTATAATATGATGTATTAGTTTTCTGTGGCTGCTAAACAAATTGCCACAAACCTAGGCAGCTTAAAACAACAGAAATCTGGAAGTTAGAAATCTAGAAAGAGTGAGCAAGATTGTGTTCTTAATAGAGATTCCAGGAAAGAATCTGTTTCTTTGCTTTTTCTAGTTTCTAGAAGCTGCCTACATTCTTTGGCTTGTTGTCCCATATTGTGCTAACCTCTGCTTCTTTTGTCACATCCCTGACTCTCCTGCTGCCCTCATAAAAGGATTTTTGTTATTGCAGCAATCCCATCAGAATAATCTTAGGTAACCTCTCCATCTCAACATCCTTAATTTAATTGCACTTCCAAATTATCTTTTGCCATGGAAGGTAACATATTCTCAGAGATTAGGACACGGATGGATGTCTTTTGGAGACTGTTATTCTATCTACCATATAGACCCTATATCGGTGTACCTGTAATACATTTTAATCCAAAATTGTTTTTAATTTGGCTCTATATTTTATATAATTTCTAATTATTTTGTGTATAAGTCTTATTTTCTTGCCCAGGTATAAATCCTTTGGGGACATATATCACCTGCAGAGTTGGGCACATACCTATTTGTCTTAGAATTTCATTCTCTTCATTGACAAATGCTGTATGTATTTTTGGGGTAAACACAAACACCCAAACACCTTTATGTTTAATTGACTACAGTGAAAATTTATTTACTTTTCTCATTTCCTAGTTCTCAACATGTAATAAAAATATGTAAGCTCTTCTTGTCGTTTGCAATGTTTATAGCAGCAATGTCCACAACAGCCAAAATATGGAAAGAGCCCAGATGTCCATCAACAGATGAATGGGTAAAGAAGAGGTGGTGTATGCACATATAATGGAATATTACTCAACCATCAAAAATAATGAAATCTTGCCACCTCCAATGACATGGATGGAACTAAAATGTATTATGCAAAGTGAACTAAGTCAGTCCAAAAAAGACAAATACCATATGTTTTCACACATACGTAGAATTTAAGAAATAAAACCGATGAGCATAGAGGAAGGGAAGGAAAAATGCAATAAGATAAAAACAGAGAGGGAGGTGAACCATAAGAGACTTAACTATAGAGAACAAACAAAGGGTTGTTGGAGGGGAGGTGGGTGGGGGATGGGCTATGTGGGTGATGGACGTTAAGGAGGGCAGTTGTTATGATGAGCACCGAGTGTTATATGTAAGTGATTAATTACTAAACTCTACTCCTGAAACTAATTTTACACTATATGTTACCTAACTTGAATTTAAATAAAATCTTGGAAGAAAAAAATATGTAGGCTCTTATAATTAGCCTAAGATAGAAAGCAGTCTTCATTAGTGCCTTTTAAGCAAGTTTTCGGAAGAGTCTTAATGATCTGGTTCTTTTTGGTACCAGCTAATGGGATATTTGACTTATTTAGCTGTTGTACAGTTTTTTTTTTCAAATTCTTCTTGTTTGATTAACTGATATTGAGACTTTTTATCATAAAAAAAATTTCAACACAGAAAAGTAGAATGAATTATTCAGTGACTACTCATTTAGCCACAATCTAGATTGAGCAACATAGGCATACATACCTGATTTTGGGGGCCCAACTCATTTTAAGGTAAATTACAAATAATTGATTTTTATTCAATGCCATTAAAGGAGTTGGAGGACATCTTGTTATACTGAAGGTTTTCCCAATTTTAAATATCTGATGTGCTTCAGGTCACTATAGACTGCGGCCTTCTTATTCACTAGAACATCTGTAAACAGAGGAAGACATAGACATGGCCAACATGCACATGAGAAAATGCTCTGCATCACTTGCCATCAGGGAAATACAAATCAAAACCACAATGAGATACCACCTCACACCAGTGAGAATGGGGAAAATTAACAGGGCAGAAAGCCACAAATGTTGGAGAGGATGCGGAGAAAAGGGAACCCTCTTACACTGTTGGTGGGAATGTGAACTGGCGCAGCCACTCTGGAAAACTGTGTGGAGGTTCCTCAAAGAGTTAAAAATAGAGCTGCCCTACGACCCAGCAATTGCACTGTTGGGGATTTACCCCAAAGATGCAGATGCAATGAAACGCCGGGACACCTGCACCCCGATGTTTATAGCAGCAATGGCCACAATAGCCAAACTGTGGAAGGAGCCTCGGTGTCCAATGAAAGATGAATGGATAAAGAAGATGTGGTTTATGTATACAATGGAATATTCCTCAGCCATTAGAAACGACAAATACCCACCATTTGCTTCAACGTGGATGGAACTGGAGGGTATTATGCTGAGTGAAGTAAGTCAATCGGAGAAGGACAAACATTATATGTTCCCATTCATTTGGGGAATATAAATAACAGTGAAAGGGAATATAAGGGAAGGGAGATGAAATGTGTGGGAAATATCAGAAAGAGAGACAGAACATAAAGACTCCTAACTCTGGGAAACGAACTAGGGGTGGTGGAAGGGGAGGAGGGCGGGGGGTGGGGGCGAGTGGGTGATGGGCACTGAGGGGGACACTTGACGGGATGAGCACTGGGTGTTATTCTGTATGTTGGTAAATTGAACACCAATAAAAAATTAATTTATTAAAAAAAGAACATTTGTAAACAATTGCTGTTATCTTTTAAACACATGATTGATTTCAAATAAATTTTATTTTAGTAGCCATAGCCTCCACATTCCTCTTAATTTCTTAACTAGTTTCCTAGAAAGTAAACACTTAATTCTCATTTTATTTGGGGTAAAATCTCATTCCAGCTTGCTTTAGCTATATTTGCAGGCTAGGAGACTAAAGGAGTAATGACTTGGATCTTGATGCTTTTTATTATTTCACATTTGTGCCACATCCACACCAAATTTTGGCTGCTTTCTTTCCCAGAAGAAAAGAATTTGGACATAATTTTACTTAAAATCCACTTATGCAATTGTTTTGCTCTCGCTTCTGCTAAGGGAATCATAAGTGCTCTTCTTGCTATCTCTAGGAATTCTTGGCAAATATTAGAACTATCCAGTGTCAACCTTAAAAATAACAAAAGTATAGCTTTCAAGGAAGGAAAGCATTGGAAATTTTATTTTAATTCTCCCATTTTGTATAGCAACAAATTATCTCTCAAACTCACACAGCTTTCACTTGAAAATTTAAGTTCAGCAAAAATCTTAAAGTTAGGGACTTTGTTGCTTTTATTTGCATTTTGGGTTGTTGGGATGAGCAAAGCGTTTTACTTATAAAAAGTGTTTGGGGGATCCCTTGGTGGCGCAGCGGTTTAGCACCTGCCTTTGGCCCAGGGCGTGATCCTGGAGACCCGAAATCGAGTCCCATGTCAGGCTCCAGGTGCATGGTGCCTGCTTCTCCCTCTGCCCGTGTCTCTGCCTCTCTCTCTCTCTGTGACTATAAAAAAAAAAAAAAAAAAAAAAAAAAGTGTTTGGGAGGTACAACCGGTTAGTATTCTCCTTTTCTCTTCCTGTTTTTCTCTACTTTTGGCTGACATGAAGGTTCACAGAGAACTTCACCCCATGCCTGGGTGAGACTGTCATGTTCATTATTCAAAAAAAGTGGTTTATCTTTCTAAACGTAAGTCCTTTTCTATGCTTCATCGAAGTCATTCTCAAACTCTATTCCTTCTTTCCATCTCAAGACTTTAAACTTCTGTTTAACCAATGATTAGAAGGAAGTTTTTAATAGTATTGTTATTTCACATACTTTACAAAGTAATCTAGATCTTTTGTTGTCTCTAGTAATTCTTTTTAGCGTAATTTCTGCCTTTAATTAGTCTAAAACCATCCCTTTTCTGTTTTTAAGCATTCTTACTTTATTGTTCAAAATAAAACAATAAACATTAAAGTTAGAATCTATTGTTTCCCACCATGTTGATCGGAAGCCAAATCTAGAAAAAAAAATGATACAAGTACTATCATGAAACTTTAGGCAATATCATAAGAAGGCTGTAGAGTGTGTGAAATGTATACCTGAGAGTTCCATGTCATAAGACCATTCCACTATATCATAAGCAAATTTTAATATAATAGTAAATATTATTTCTATTCATATTAAACTATTAGTGTTTTTTAAAAAAACTATTAGTGTTTGAATTTTCAAAATAATCCAGAATTGATATTTTATTTTCAATACTTGGTCTCATATGAAACCACAAAAATCATCTAGTCAGCTGCATTTAACGTGAACTCAGCTTCACTTTGTACAGTCTGAAGAACCTTAAACAATTTCAGAGGAACGTTCCTTCTAAGAAAGGAACACTGTACACTTAGAACAATAGAAAAAATGAAAAAATATTGGGAAAAGAGTTTAAATGACACAGTTCTCTATTATCCTGACTTCAATTCTCTGATACCCACTGGGTGTCCTTCAATTTAATTCTGACACTAACCACCCAGAGTTAGCACCAGACCCCACAGGTTTAAAGGCTCAATCTTCCACAGGACTACCCCCCTTCAGACACCAGCCACGAATCCCAGAGGCCACCCCTGCTTCTGAAGAGAAGCCATAACCACTGGGGTTCATATGACCACCTCAGGTTCAATAACTTGCTAGGATAGCTCACCAAACTCACTAAGAGTGAGTACATATACCATTATAGTTCCATTATAAAGGATGAAGTTCAGAAATGGCCAAGTGGAAGATACACACGGTGAGGTATGGGGAAGGGACTGCAGAGCTCCTTTGTGTCTTTTCCTCATGGAATCCTAGTATATGAGCCTCCCAGCACATCAATATGTTCATCAACTAAGAAGTTCCTCCAAGCTTGGGTCCAGGGTTTTCCTGGGCTTCAGTACTCAGGCATGATTGCTTAAATCATTGGCCACACAGGGAGGAGGCAGGAAACAGAGTTGGGAGTGGAGCTGTTCTCTTAATAGTTTCCCAGGGTGAGAAGGGCAACTGAGTATGACTTAAGACAAGATCATTTCATTTTGGAATTAGAGAGGAGAAGGGCACAAAGCCTCCCCTGTGAGTGGAGGTATAAGTTATTTGGTAAAATAGATATAGAAAGACAACATTCTATGTATGGTTAACAAACATACACTCACATGTTTGTAAAATACTAGAAGGAAAGGAAGGAGTAAACTATGCACAAATGCAAATTTAGTTTACTCATCCTGGTTTAATCATTTGAAGGAATAAATCTATCCTGACACACTCATTCACAAACATGTCACATGACATCTTTTTTTTTTTAAGATTTTATTCATTTATTCATGAGAGACACAGAGAAAAAGAGAGAGAGAGAGAGAGAGAGAGAGGCAGAGACACAGGCAGAGGGAGAAGCAGGCTCCATGCAGGGAGACTGACCCGGGACTCGATCCCAGGACCCCGGGGCCACACCCTGGGCCCAAGGCAGGCACCACTGAGCCACCCAGGGGTCCCCATCACATGACATCTTGAGAGCATACAGTAGCCAGATTATTATCCCTTTGCATGAGTTCGTTATTTCAGGCTATTCAACAGATGCTTTAAAAGAGAATCCTCCATGCCAAGCCCCTAGTGGAAATAAGCTGTCTTGTTTGAAATAGATGGTCTGGGAGTTATTGAAGAAATTCTCCCTCATCCTCAAAAGTGAGAATTTTGTTAGTTTTAATCTCAGTAATTGTTGCTAGGAAATAGGTCAGGCAATTTGTTTTCTCAACTGTAAAATAAAGTGTTTGATATAAATGATCTCCAACTTTTTTTCCGACTTTAAAATCATAGGACTCTGGAGTCTCAAATCTAGCTTCAAATATAGGGATCCCTGGGTGGCGCAGCGGTTTAGCGCCTGCCTTTGGCCCAGGGCGCGATCCTGGAGACCCGGGATCGAATCCCACGTCAGGCTCCCGGTGCATGGAGCCTGCTTCTCCCTCTGCCTGTGTCTCTGCCTCTCTCTCTCTCTCTCTTTCTCTCTCTGTGTGTGACTATCATAAATAAATAAAAATTAAAAAAAAAAAAAACAAATATAATTGGTGCTTGTGGGACAGAATTTGTTCCCAACTGAAAAATGTGTTGTAAGTCACACATGCATCTTTTTCTCCCCATATCGCACAGGGTTCCCAGATGCTGAGGTTGCCAGACAGAAGCTGATCATGGTTAATATACATCTTTAATAAAACCTCAGGATTTGTTGTGGCAATTTCCACAAGCTCACTTGAGGGACCTGGTCTAAGGATGGTTTTCTTCCTCAAACAACTCTTAAACCTTCTGTGAAACATGAAATGCCAGAAGTAGAGATGCATTCCTGTTGCTTCCTGTCTTGTCCTCTATCCAGGCCCTAAGTATGAATAACGGACTAGATGTTCTCAGCTGTTCCATTGAACAGATGAGGGTGCTTTTGGCAAATACCCTACTAAAAGTGACTTAACCAATAGAGAATTAATTTCTCACATAGTAGTAGAATTGGTTAATTGGGCTCCAGGTCAGCTTCTTTCAGATTTCTTGGCTTTCCCCTCCTGGGAACAAAATAGCTACAGCAGCTATAAGCATAGTGTCCTCACACAACAATGTCCAAAGGCAGAGAGGATACTTCATCTCACTTATCCTCTTTCTCTTATGGAGGAAATCTTTCCTTGAAGCCTCCAGCAGACATTCTCTTACAGGCTAGTACTGTGTTACATCACTGAGTCCATGGCTTCATGAATAGCCTGTTAGCAAAGGAGAAGGTGGTCTGAATACACTGAGAGGGCAGTCAGTAATGTCTGCCTCAACTGCTCTGGCCAAAAATTTGACAGAAGATCTAATTGAAAGGGAAGGTATAGAAAGTATTTTGTTCACATGTGTATACATAGGGGTGCTAGGGTGCTCCTCTCTTCATGCTTTTGGCCCACTACCCTTAATTTTCAAGGACTCTGGATAGAGGTGAGACTGAGCCTATAGATGGTGTGATGTAAGAGCAAGGGACAAGGAAGGGCGCCTGGGTGGTTCAGTTGGTTAAGTGTCCAGCTCTTGATTTCAGCTCAGGTCATGATTTTGTGAGCTTGAGCCCTGTGCTGGGTTCCGTGCTGGATATGGATCATGCTTAGGATTCTCTCTCCCCTTCTTCCTCTGGCTCTACCCCACCCTTAAGCACATGTGCTCTTTCTCCCTCAAAAACAAAATCAAAAACAAACAAAACAACAAGGGACAAGGACCCACACTGAAACAATGAATGGGTAGAGGCCCAGATGGAGGTTGAGAGGGAGGCTGAAACTAATGGTAGTAGGAGAAGGGCTGCAAGCAGAGTATGGGATTCTCTAGTCCTCTATATCCTGATATATGTTCTGCTTGACTCTTGTTGAGTAGCAGAAAAAATTGTAACTGATTCTTACGCACCAAAATGCAAGATCCACTGACATATTACACATTTTACATATCTGTAGGATGTTTCATCTCAGATAATTAACCAGAAAGCATATAATTATCTCAATTCTCTGACCTATTGCCCAGGGGTGGATGATCCAGATACAAATAATGGGCTCTTGACTTCTGATGTTCAATTTGCTTTCTTGGGATTAGGGATCAGCAGCATGAGTGTCATTCTATTTTAAAAACCTATTTTGGTATCCCTGTAACATGTAATTGATTTGCTCATGTAATTTGCTCAAGTTTGGTCAAGTTTTTGACTTGAAGTCATTGTGTGGGTTAATGTGTGAGTGCTTTAATGAGAGCACAAGCTTTTAGGACTGAAGTGCCGGAAGAAATACACGAGAAACACTAGTAAGACTTCCTACTGTGTTTCTTAGCATGTAGCACACACTCAGTGCATCTTAGTTTCCTTCCCTCCTTTGGCTCTCTTCCTAATTACCATTTCCCAAGATTCTCAGCAAAATGACTTCATCCTCTATTTTGGAGCATCCCCTACCCCTACCCCAGAAAATTAGGAAGAGTATAACCAGTAATCTAAGACAAGATGATCAGAAATGAAAAGATAGAAGGAGGAGGATGCCCCTTTATCATATGCTGAACACCTGTAATACATGTGCTAGGGATTCTAAGGTGAGTTAGGACACACTCCTCGCTGAAGGAGCTCACCGTCTGGGAAGGGAGGTGTAGGGACAGAGAATGTGAGGTTTGAGGAGCATGAGGACAGAACCGGGCACGAGGTGCAAGTGAGCACTTAGAAGGGGCACCTAGTTTACACTGCACGGGGAGGAGGATAGGGGCCATCAGGGAGTCCTTGTAGCAATGATACTTAGCAGTGGCGGCTTGGTCCTAACACCTCTGCTGGGCTACAGCTTTGAAGACCGTTGCTTACCCAAGAGGGAGATTGAAATAGAAGACGTCATTTTCCCTAGAAGTCCTGAGGAGAGCCAAAGCGCAGCCATTATTAATTTTGCTGTGGGGATTTGGCTATCAAATGTGTATTAAAAGGCTTCTAGGTGGTCCCCCTTCCTGGGCACACACAAAATCCTGGTGGTTGGTTTTTTTTTTGTTTTTTGTTTTTTTGTTTTATTTTGTTTTGTTTTCTGGTGGTTGTTTTAGGAAAATATATGAATAGCCCACATGCCTAAGCCACACCCCTTGGGTTTTGGTTCAGTAGATCTGGAGTAGGGCTGCAGAATTTGGTTCTGAGGTATAATCTGGGTGGATAAATGGCTGGAATAGAACATATGTTACCTCATTTAAGCTTCAAAACTTTGTAAGGGGGAGATGACACAGCTAGTCTGCAGACAAGAAAGCTGGTTGCTGGGCTGGTGCCTGGCAAACTGGGCCTCGTGGTCAGTCCTCTGCAGTGAGAGTCATGTGCACCTTCCACTGTGCAGTAATTCACTTAAACATTAAACTAAGTCCTTCACTTGGAGGTTTTTCTGATCACAAAGGAAGAATACTAGTTCTGCCAGAAAGTTCTAGATTTTGGGGGTCAATTTCTGAACAATTCTCTGGGGGATCTTTTAAGAAAAATTGAACCATACAATGAACATTGTTCTCTGCTGGAGTTTGTTAACAAATATAAAAGTGCTGTTTACTTGACTTGGACTTTTTTTTCTATAACATGCCTGAATAAAATGGCAGTAGCCTGTAATAACACCAACGTAGTCATTTGATGCAGTCAGACATAGAACATATGTAAGTTCACTTTATTCCTTTTTCAAATATGTATTGAGAACTTGATATGTGCTAGGATTCCCTTAAGTTACTATGTGAGTTCCTGAATTAATTGAGAAAATTGGTAATGTAGGTGGCAATTATGTGGATCTATATTTTAGAAAAGCAAAAAAAAAAAAAAATGTTTGACTCCATTTTATGCCGTTGCTCTCGGTTATCCTGTGTAGTTGGTGATACCTTCCAAATTAAGTTTAGGTTCCTGTTCTGTGGTGAAATTATTGATCCATATAGGCCTATACAGAGAGGAGGAAGACATGAAATGCTTTGAGAGGGATTAGCCCTAAAAGCTCAACTTTGAGATTTTTAGATTTTATATACAGAGCTCTTTGGGACATTTGACTATCTCAAGGGTATAAATTATATGTGTCACCTCAATGTTGGCATCATGTGGCAGGTAAGCAACAGAACTGCAGAGGCTATGGGGGCTTCCACAAGTCTCGAGCCCTCCAGCAACAGGGCAGGGCAAGACCCACTGGCCAAAGTTCTGTTTGGAACCACAAGCTCTGTTAGCTTCCTGCTTCTCATCTGAGACCTGGCCAACATCCAAAATGTAAGCCCTCCTGGACATGCTTGCATGTGCTCATTCCTGGGTTGTTTTGTGCATTTTAGCCCTTGACTCATCCTCCCACTGCTGTGTTTTCTGCCAGTCTTCCCAATGTGTCCTCTGCAATCCCCATTCAGCTGTACACCCCCACACTTGTTTGTCATAGAATGTTCCCTCTGCTTCTTCACCTTCACCCAAACCCAGCTCTCCCCCAAGGGCAGGGGTTGCAAAGAGAACTTGCTTTTTCTCCCCAGCCCCAAGGACCAAAGAGTTGGAAGGCAACAGGAGCATCCTCTCAGCCCCATCTGCTACTTCATGTCTTTTCTCTGGTACTTACTTGGGAAACCCCGACTTTCTCTGAGGCTCTTACACTCCCATCACACTCCCCTGTCTTCACTGGCCACATGTGCCAAAATGCTTAAAATGTGCTGTAAGTGTGAACATTCTCCAGGTCTTAGGAAAAGAAAATATAATATGTCTCAATGTATTTATATTGGTTACATGTTGAAACATGAGACTACTTTGGATATATTGGGTAAAATAAATATTAAAGATAATTTTACTTGTTGCCTTTTGTTTCACAGATATGACTACTGAAAAATTTTAAATGACCTAAATGGCCTCTATTTGTGTCTTCTGTCATTATATTTCTATTGACTGACACTGACCTAAGCATGCCAAGTCCTTTATGGATATCAGACTCGGGCCTGCTAGTCTTCCTTCAGTTCCTTGGTGATTTCGATGCTCTGGCTAAGGCTTTTTTTTTTTTTATGAATAAAAAAAAAAGTCTTGATTTAAAAAAAACTATAATAAAGTAAAGCATTTTCATTATATTAGAAAATGCAGATCATAAAATAATAAGTGACCAGGAGTCACACATACATGAAGGTATATATTGCTTTTTCGTAACTTGCTTTTTCCACTTTCTAGCATGTCATAAACATCTCACTGTGTCATTATATATTCTCCTGTGACAATTTTTAAGTGATGGACTAATATTTTCTTATAAGGGTATATACCCTAATTTATTTTGCAGTCTTTGCTAACTGGGCAGGATTTTTGCATTTTTCTATTGTAAATGAGGTAGAATGCTTGCCTAAGAGGGAGCTGGAAGTGCTTTTTGAAGAGAGGGCCACATTTAAAGATGCCAGCATTTTCTGGCTATAGAAGGAGCAGGTCAGTGACAGAGGAGCCCATCTACTTATTTTCTGTCACACAATTGTCACATAATCTTAGAGTAAATGTTCAGTAATTATTCTTGGGAAAACCCAGAAGTTAGTACCGTAAACCAAAGACAAATGCTTCAGACTCAGATGGTAAGTATTTCTAAATTGGATAACTACTATCTTTATGGAGATTGTCTTCCAGGTGATGAGACTCTGGGTCTCCTCTTTGTGAGAGGGACCCCTCTCCGCCCCCTGGAGTGTTGGAGCTAGGCGCCCTAGATGATGTTGAGGTCCTGATGGCTGTGGAGGGGAACAGGTGTAGGCAAGGCAAGGGAGAGAGCAGCAAGAGAGCTGAGAATAGCAGTCACCTTTTGGAGTGCACATGTCCAGGAAACATGACCAGTGAGTGCCTACAGGGATTATGGAATGTGTTCTGTCCTTAGAGAGCCCCAGGAATACCTGGGGTACACCCCAAAGTGGGCACTGTGGTCTTGGTACTACTTAGCTAGAGACTGTTAAGCAAATGAGTGCTTGGGCTACAGAAGGCTGACATTCCAACTGTGATCGTCTGTTCCATCAGAGGCTCAAATCAAGTCACTTGAGGAAATACTCAAAGCTAAAGCTGTCCCTAGGCAGGAAAAGTGTGCAAATTATTTAATTATACACATATCCACAAAGACAGACAATAAAACAATAGTTAAACCAGAATATCAGAGCAGATAATTTCTAATATCAAGATTTCATCAGATATAAGAAAGGGAATAAGTATGGTTGTCTTAAATGGATTTTTTTCAGGGTTCATATAGTGTTCATTGCTGAAGTTCCAAAGCAGGCAAAAGTGAGAATCAGATTGCCTGGATTTGAATCCAGATCCACCACTGATGATTTTGGACAAGTTACTTAATGTCTCTTAACTTCTCATTGGAGTTTCAGGAGAAATAAATGAGGTAGCTCATACAAAGGGCTGAGCAAAATGCCTGGCATGTGCTCAATACATGCTACTTGTTGTTCTTATATTACTATCTTTATATTATTTTTCAGGTAGCTTCCTAACTGGTCTCATTCCCTCTATTCTTCCTCTTTCTCCAATAGATTCTCCACAAAGCAGCCAGAAAATTAAAAATTCAAACCTGATGTGTCACTCTCCTGTTTAAACTCCTCACCCTGGTCTGGAAAGAAGGCCCGGCTGGATTTGGCATTGCTTCCTCCATGGGCAGCCCCCCCTTCACCGCCTTCCTGTGTTCCAGTCCCAATGGCCTATCTGCTGCTCCTTGACCTTCCTGTGCTTGTTCTTGCCTTGTACCTCAGTCAGATGGCTCCTCCTCAAGACAGTCTTCCCTGACCCCCAATTTCAGTGACTCACCTGACAGTTATAATTGCATCATCTTGCCCCATTTTCTTTGTGGCACCATCCTTCTGAACATTTATTTTATTTCATGCTTACTGTCTATCTTCCTGCACTGGGATATAATCTTCCTGACAGCAGGCACCTTTTGTGTCTTGTTCAGTACTAACTCCCAGGATCCAGAGCTGAGCCCAACACATGCTAGGAGCTCAAAAACTATTTGTACAATAAGTGAATGAAAGATGGAATGAACAGTCTTTGTAATTACACCCTATTCTAAGAAAGATCAGGTCCTACCTACAGTTAAAAAGTGCCTTGATTGAAAAAGCATTTTAGTTGGAGCATTAAAGATGGAACTTGGAATCAATAGAATCTCAGCGCTGGCCAATTTCTGATTTTTCTTTATACTAAAAGGATCATGGTTGGAAGAACAAATATTGTTAAAATATCTGTGCTACCCGGAGCAATCTATATATCCAATGCAATCTCTACCAAACTACCATCAACATTTTTCACAGAGCTGGAAGAAATAATCCTAAAATTTTTATGGAACCAGAAAACACCCGAATAATCAAAGGAAAGTTGAAAAAGAAAACCAAAGCTGTTGGCATCACAATTCCAGACTTCAGGTTGTATTACAAAGCTGTGATCATCAAGACAGTGTGGTCCTGGCACAAAAAAAGACACATAGATCAAGGAACAGAATAGAGAACCCAGAAATGGACCCTCAATTCTATCGTCAACTAATTTTCGACAAAGCAGGAGAGAACATCCAGAGGAAAAAAGACAGTCTCTTTAACAAATCATGTTGGGAACATTAGACAGCCACATCCAGAAGACTGAAATTGGACCATTTTCTTATAGCGTACACCAAAATAAGCTCAAAATAGATGAAAGACTTAAATGTGAGACAGGAATCCATCAAATCCTAGAAGAGAACACAGGCAGCAACCTCTTTGACCTCAGCCACAGCAACTTCTTGCCTTTAAACTTCTCTAAAGGCAAGGGAAACAAAGACAAAAATGAACTATTGGGACTTCATCAAGATAAAAAGCTTTTGCACAGCAAGGGAAACAGTCAACAAAAGCAAAAGACAACTACAGAATGGGAGAAGATATTTGCAGATGTTTTATCAGATAAAGGGTTAGTATCCAAAATCTATAAAGAACTTATCAAGCTGAACACCCAAAGGACAAATAATCCACTCAAAAAATGGGCAGGAGATATGAACAGACATTTCTCCAAAGAAGACACACACATGGCCAACAGACACATGGAAAAATGCTCAACGTCACTTGGCATCGGGGAAATAGAAATCAAAACCACAATGAGATACCACCTCAGGCCAGTCAGAATGGCTAAAATTAACAAGTCAGGATATAACAAATGTTGGTCAGGAAACGGAGAAAGGGGAACCTTCTTACACTGCTTGTGAGAATGCAAGCTGTTATAGATATTTTGGAAAACAGTATGGAGGTTCCTCAAAAAGTTAAAAATAGAGCTACCCTATGGACCCAGCAATTGTACTACTAGGTATTTATCCCAAAGACACAAATGTAGTGATCTGAAGGGGCACCTGCACCCCAATGTTTATAGCAATGTCCATAATTGCCAAAATTATGGAAAGATCCCAGATGTCCATCAACGGAAATAGATAAAGAAGAAGCGTTACATATATACACACAATGGAATATTACTCAGCCATCAAAAAACTCTTGCCATTTGCAACAATATGGAAAGCACTAGAGGAGATTATGCTAAACAAAATAAGTCCATCAGAGAAAGACAATTATATGATCTCACTCATATGCGGAATTTAAGAGTAAAAACAGAGGAGCATAGAGAAAGGGAGGGATAAATAAAACAAGACAAAATCAGAGAGGGAGACAAACCATAAGACACTCTTAATTCGTAGAAAACAAACTGAGGGTTATTGAGGTGGGTGGCAGGATGAGAAAACTAGGTGATGGGCACTAAGGAGGGCAAGTGATATAATGATCACTGGGTGTTATTTATGCATTGAACTCCACCTCTGAAACTAATTATACACTATATGTTAATTAATTGAATGAATATAAAATAAAATAAAATAAAATAAGAATCATGGATTAAATGGCATTTCTCCCAGATATATGGGATCTTGAAAAGTTCACAGCGGGCCATGCTCAAGGGACATAAGAAATGACAAACTCTGAGGAACAAGGCAAAGGGAGACTGAAAATCTCCCATATAAACCACTCTGCAGAGAAAAGGGGAGGGGAGGGGGTCTGCGCTCATTCTCCCTCTGCATGTTTCTGACATAGTGTGACTTGTGTGTCACTTGTAAAACACTGCTCTTTCAGAGCCTTCAGTCCTTTGCTTCCTGAGGCAGCCATCCCTTCCTTCTGAAATTCAATTAACTCAGCCCTAATGAGTGGCTATGCAGAAAGAGGGCTCTTATTTACAGAACACAGGGAACAATAACAAGCCAACATTAATTAGGATTGTTACAGCAAATCAGAAAAAATTATTCTCTACCTCGACAGTGGGCAGATTTCTTCTTTCAGACACCAAGTCTCAGACTTGAGAGAGAGAGAGAGAGGCCTTGTGGTCTTTGTTTATTGCTGCGAAGATGATGTTTAAGAACAATACCACTAGATTTTTCCTTTGTTCTACAGTCTTGTGTCAGTCCAGCCAATCACGAGTCACTATTTTTCTGGCTGTTGCCATACTGAATTTTCTGAATAAACCCAGGCAACCACATTTTAACCACAATGATAAAATACTTTTTTTTTTTTTTTAATTCTGTAGGCAAAGGGCCACGTCAGTAGGAGGGTTTGACATACGGATCATGTTTATCCTTTGATCATCTGTCATTTTGTTAGAAGAAAGCATATGCCATCCTTTGCTCTGTTTCTAAAATAGATTCAGAGGAAGTGAGGAATTAATCTTAACCTTAAACACATTGAGCCCAGTATTTCCTATCCAACTGCAGAATGCACTATCTAGTTTCCTACACCTCGCCCTTGCTAAGTTTAGGTCCTCTGGGCCAGCTGTTAAGAAGGAAAAAAGGGGGAAGGGAACGTTGCTTTAGATGGATAAGGCCCTGCACTGCCCATTATCACTCCTGGCTTATTTCCTCACTGCTCCATTTCCCATTCCCTACCCTGACAGAGCCAAGCAGGACCAGAGCTAATGACCCTGGTGATTTTTCAGACATTTGTTCCAAAATGGGATTGGCACGGGTCTCCTTCTTACCGCGCTCCACTTTATTGCTATGTACAGTCAGCCCCTCCGTGATGTACATCTTGCCCATCTTGGGACTTTCTAGAGAAGCCAAGTTTTGCCTTGCTGTTTGAAAAGCGATGCTGACAAGAGAGGCTCCTAGTCTATCTTCAACTCACCTGCTCGGCTCGTAGGTGGAGCTGGTGCTGAGCAGCAGCATTTGGAGAACTTGTGTTCTCAGATTTTTCTTGATTAAAGTGAAAGCTGCTAAGGTGAGTGTCTTTGCAGACAATTCAGTCAACGTTCTTCAACTTTTCAAGACAATGAAGCGACTGCTGTTGCAGATGGAGGCTCTCATTCTGCTCTGAGCTCAGCACCCAGAGCTGGCTCATGACGAGTGCTCAGTAAATGCTTTGGAAGCTGAACTCGAGCTAGTGTTTGGGGGTCCCTCGGGGCGCAGGTGAGCGGGGCTCCCCGGGCCTGTCGGGGAGGGGCTGCCCGGCTTCTTTCACCCCTCGAGCCTGCTGCCCCTGGATGCCCAGGCCCTGGGCCAGAGCAGGCCTCTGCTCCCCATGGGCCTGGCAGCTCGGCCCCGGCTCGGCGGGTGGTGAAACCTGGTGAGAATATTTATGAAATGAGCCTTGTGAAGGAAAAGTAACTATGAAAAATCTCCTGCATCCAATGAAATCAAAACTGCCTTTTCCCCTCTGTTTGTGGAAAATTTAAAAACTCTCATAAAGACTGAGCACAGAGGGACATGGTGAACACTCGTGTACCCATCACGGAGCTCCAAGTGCTGTCTGGTTTTCCCTAGATTCTCTCACGAACATCTTCCTGTTCTGCGGGCTGGTGTGAGAGCCACTTTGCTTGACATCCTGTGAGTTCTAGTCTTTCCATATCGCTTAGGCTAAAATAGGATTTCATAAGTGAAAACTTTACTACCGAGTCTTTGGTTGTGATGCCCTATTTTTAGGTCCTGGGACTGGCGGTTCCAGAATGTTTCAATTAAATGCTAGTAATGTAGAAAACAGCCTTTTTCTAAGGCCTCATGTCCCCTCCATCAGTGGCTTTCAGCCACTTCCTTCTGTCTGATTAGATTCTTAAACGTGTCCCTGGTGGGCTGCTGGTGGAGCTTGTGTTGCTTTGTCAGTCTGTCTGCTTCTGGCACCCACACACGGCAAGTACAAGCTTCCTTTGGGCATTTGAGACCGTTAGAGCTCAAACTTTTCTTAATTGCTGTATTTTCAGTGAATGTTCTTTTGTCACAGTGCAATGACCCATTTTTTTTTTCAACCACAGAGCTGATGGAGATGGGCTGCCAAGTCACACTGGGGACTGACTCAGGGACAGGGGCAGCGGGCAGCAACCTGCACACATGATAACCCAGCTAGGGCTTGGTTTTTATGGAATACTGTCATTTTATAGATTGCAGTCTGTTATCAGTGCAGTTGAGAAAGATAAGGTGATGTCATGTTTTGATTTACATGCCAGTAAAATAGGAAAAATCAAAAGGAGTCCATAAAATTACCAGACCATCTCGTGAAATTTCCTCCTTGACCAAATGTTATTCCTTGGTTCCAACGATTAATGATGATTGAACGGGTCAGGAGAGAATAAGCCTTGTTTTTGTGATATATATGCCTCCATCCCTGCACAGGTTTCAATATGCCAGTCAGTCTTTTCCCCACTTATATTAGAGCAAGCTCGACCAGATGATTTATACCCACAGGACTTGGAAGAATGAGTTTCAGATGTGCAGCGAAGCTCCTGCTTCCCAAAGAGGCTGTAAGGTGATTGCAGTGGTCCTCGCCCGCTCCCCCCAGATCCTCTCCTTGTCCTTCTCTTGCAGCCTGTTTCCCTGGCTTCTCTGTCACTTGGCTCCCAGTTGGGTTCAGCTAGTGGAGAGACTGCAGTGTGGGAAGAAGGGATACACCACGTGCATTGCCTCTGTAAGAAGTTACCACAAACTTGGGACATAAACAATACAAAAGTTTAGAATCTCACAGTTCTGGAGGTCAGAAGTCTGAAATAAGTCTTAGTGGACTAAAATCAAGGAGTTGGCAGGGCTGCCTTCCTTCCAGAAGCTCTAGGGGAGATCCCGTTTCCTTTCCTTTTCCAGTCTCTAGAGGCTGGAGATTGGGCTGGAGGGGCATGTGGGGAACTTCTTTCCCTGGGCAATGATGTGAGAATTAGCAGAGGCCCTGCCTTCCATTTGGCAGGAGCTCTCTCTCTCCTTCGTTCCCTGGGCCAGGATGTGCAACAAGGTGGAGCTGCCAGAGAGATGGCAGGGATTTGAGCTACATGGAACCTCTGGTTGAGACCAGTCCAGCATCTCAGTGCAGACATGAATAGCTCCCTAACCAAAGGTTCTGTTCTATGAAAAAGGACTATTTAAGACAAGCTGTCAAAGTATTTGTAGGAAGAGGCTTTTTTTTCTGAAAAGTCTGAAGCTTTTCCATTTACTTTCTGTATGATCTTGAACAAATCATCTAGTCTTTCAGCTTCAGGGATTTCATCTGCTAAAATGAGACAATCATACTTGACTTCAAAGGTCTGCATGAGGGTTAAGTGGGGGTAATATATGGGGTAGAATCACTAAATAAATGTAAGTCTTCTATGGGTTAATTCTAAAAATACTTAATGAGCACCTCCCATGGGCTGGTGATTGTCCTAATAGTTTATTATGAAGATAGATATTATTCAAATAAAAACACTAATATACATCTAGATATAAGCATGGCTTGAAAGGTACATGGTTAAGAATATATGAAAAAGAAACCAAGGGTTCAGGAAAGTATCTGGGCTTAATCTGAAGGATGGGCAGGAGTTAATAAAAAATGAAATACAGGGGATCCCTGGGTGGCGCAGCGGTTTGGCGCCTGCCTTTGGCCCAGGGCGCGATCCTGGAGACCCGGGATCGAATCCCACATCGGGCTCCCGGTGCATGGAGCCTGCTTCTCCCTCTGCCTGTGTCTCTGCCTCTCTCTCTCTCTCTCTCTCTCTCTCTGTGACTATCATAAATAAATTTTTAAAAAAATGAAATACAGGGATCCCTGGGTGGTACAGCGGTTTGGCGACTGCCTTTGGCCCAGGGCGCGATCCTGGAGACCCGGGCATCGAATCCCACGTCGGGCTCCCGGTGCATGGAGCCTGCTTCTCCCTCAGCCTGTGTCTCTGCCTCTCTCTCTCTCTTTCTGTCTTTCATGAATAAATAAACAAAATCTTTTTTAAAAAATGACATGCAAAGTGATTGGGGGAACAGCAAATACAAAGGCCCTGGGGTAGGATGGCATATGTTGTCCAAGGACATGAAGGAAGCCCAAAGAGCAAAATGAAAGCAGTACAAGATGAGACTGGGGAGGCGGGTGGGGCCAGACCATGCAAGACCTTGGCAGGATTTTAGTTCTTATGCAAAAGCCAGTGGGGAGACACTGAAGTATTTTGGACAGTGCGTGCATCTGTGTCACAGCAGCTTTATGGTTCAGCAGAACCCTCTGGCAACTGTATGGAGAAAAGGTTGGAGAGGGTGGAGAGAAGACGAGGGGAGACCCGTTGGCGGGGAGCGGCATGGCCTAGATGGGAGCCCGGGTGAAGCCTGGATTGGGTGAGCAGGGGGGGTCTCGGCTTCACAGGAGGGCACCGCGGCGTGGGGGTGGGGGCGGGGGCTCCCAGGGAGAGCGCGCGCTGCATGGGCGGGTCGCGAGCTTGGTGGTGGATACGCCGGCTCCGCGGCCGGGCGGGAGCCCAGGGCAGGGGTCCTAGGCACCCCGGGGTCCGCTCTGGGCACAGAGCGCTGGGCTTCGGGGCTCAGGGACCGCAAGTGCTCGGCGCCCAGAGGACGGTCTTCGGGACAAGCTGCGCGCGGAGGCTTCGTCGGCGCCAGGCCCGAGCGGCTCCCGTTGCCTCCTCCACGGCGCGGCCGCGCTCCGGGATGTTTCCCGTCCCACAGGCCCGAGGCAGCCGCGTGCTCCCACCCGCTCCAGGTGAAGCGGTGAGTCCCAGCCCGGCTGGTTCCGGATCCGTGTAGCTGGCCGGTGGCCACACTGCGTCTCCATCCCGCTCATCCCGGGCGCAGGCGGGCACGCGCCCCCGGCTTGGGGCGGGCAGGCCCCGGGGGTCTCCGGTCGCCGAGGGCGCGGCGCGGTCCCCACCTGCTGAGCGGCGGCCGGGGCCTGCGCGGCGCGAGGGGAGCTGCGGGCGGTGAGGACGCGGACGGGCCTGCGCCGGCTCCCCTCCCGCCACGGCCTGGCCCAGCGCCTTGGGGCTGCCCACGGCCTCCGCGGCTCCCCGCAGGCCCAGGCTGCCCCGGACAGCTGCCCCCGGTCTTAGGACACCCGGATGCCAGATCCCGGGGGCCGGGCCACGCGGCCCTGGAGCGGAACCTGGGCTGACACGGCTCGGGCCCTGCTGGCTCCTGGCCGAGCGAAAAGGACTCGCCAACCTTCACCTAAGACGCCCGCGGCGCTTGAGCTCAGCCCCGGCCGCGGAAGAAGCCGTGGAGCCCGGAGCTCCAGGCCGGGCGGGCCGAGCCCCGGGGCCTCACACCTGCCCCGGCCCTCGGCTGAGCGGGGCCGCCTGCGTCGGGGCCTGCCTGCAAGTTCTTGCAGCCGGCACTGGTTCAGCTTAATGCCCATTAAATGATTAGATAAGGATGAAGGCGGAGGGGGGGCGTTTTGAGGTGATGGGCCTGCGACGTCACCAGGAGCAGAGACCCCCGGGGCGAGGGCCCAGGTGCACCAGGAGCAGAGACCCCCGGGGCGAGGGCCCAAGTGCACCAGGAGCAGAGACCCCCGGGGTCGAGGGCCCAAGTGCACCAGGAGCAGAGACCCCCGGGGCGAGGGCCCAGGTGCAGCAGGAGCAGAGACCCCCGGGTCGAGGGCCCAGGTGCACAGGAGCAGAGACCCCCCGGGTCGAGGGCCCAGGTGCAGCAGGAGCAGAGACCCCCGGGGCGAGGGCCCAGGTGCAGCAGGAGCAGAGACCCCGGGGCGAGGGCCCAGGTGCACCAGGAGCAGACCCCCGAGGCGAGGCTGGGGAACTAGGGGGCATTAGCGGGGATAGTCCAGGTAGAGAAAGGAGGTCAGCGGGCCCTACGGTTTCCGCTCCTCCACGGCCGTAGGTAGCCGGAGCTGACCCCGACACGCGGGGCTTCTCAGGGGACAATGAGCTTCTGTGGTACGTGTATAGAGCACGGACGACCGCAGGTTGAGGTTGGGACTTCATGCCCTGCAGAGTCCTCTTCTGCTCGGTTTCTGTTTTTCAGGCCTTCCAGGTGACTTTGTTTTGCCCCGGCTGAGAACGTTTTAGCTTACTAAGAGGATAGGTGAATGAAAATATGCAAAGATAATTTAAAAGTCTAAAAAAAAGTTGGTTTTTTTTTTGTATTGGGAGACTGAACATTCAACATTCTCTAAATATAGAGTTCTATGTAAATTGACACTCTTTTCATAGAAGTAACTTAAATAGAATTGAGTGATAGGATAGTCAAAATTATTTTTAAATGTTCCAAAAAGATGGAGCAAACTAGGAGGTTCATATGGACAGATAGGATTTTTAAAAATATAGTTAAATCATTCTTTTTTAAAATAGATAATACAAGCACATCTTTTTTTTAACTTAAAAAATTATTTTGGAATGATAGATTTATAGGAAGTTGCAAAGGTAATACAGAGTTCCTTTGTACCCTTCACCCAATTTCTTCTTGAAGCAACTTTTTAAAAAAAATTTATTAAAATTCAGTTAACTAACATATAATGCATTATTGGTTTCAGAGGTAGAGGTCAGTGTTCATCGGTCTTATGTAACACCCAGTGCTCGTTACCTCCGGTGCCCTCCTTAATGCCCATCACCCAATTACCCCATCCCGCCACCCCTCCAGCAACCTTCAGTTTGTTTCCTGCATGTCTTATGGTTTGTCTCCCTTTCTGATTTCATCTTCATCTTGTTTTATTTTTTCCTCTCTTCTCCTATAATCCTCTGTTTTGTTTTTTAAATACCGCATATGGGTGAGATCATATGATAACTGTCTTTCTCTCATTGACTTATTTCACTTAGTGTAATATCCTCTGGTTCCATACATATTGTTGCAAATGGCAAGATTTCATATTTTTTGATGGCTGAATAGTAGTCCATTGTATATAAATATCACCTCTTCTTTTTCCATTCATTTGTTGATGGACATGTGGACTCTTTCCATAGATTGGCTATTGTGGACATCGCTGCTATAAACATTGGAGTGCAGGTGCTCCTTTGAATCACTACATTTAATATAAGAAATCTTAAGTAATTCAAATATAACAAGCAATCCTGCCTGCCACCTCTGTCCTCTGCTTCTTTAGGGACCTTTCCCCCTGGGACAACCACTATCAACAGTTTCTTATGTATTTCTCCAGAAAGAGATATACCTAAACAAGTATGCGTGTGTGCAGCACGCTCTGTACACTGTTCTAAAGATTATATTTTGAAAATGTTTCTGTATCATTGCTTAATTATATTTAATAGCCAAGGAGTATTTTGTATACTATATATCTATACTATATATTTTTCGTACACCTATATTTGTAGATGTACTACCACTGGTAACATTTTGGTACCTTTCCTGTCAATCTTTCCTCTCTATACATTTTAGTATAGTTGTGATTTTATTTTCCCCATAAATTTCTATCCTGCTTTCTTTATGATAGCATACTCACATAAACATTTTTTTAAAGATTTTATTTATTTATTCATGACAGACACAGAGAGAGAGGCAGAGACGCAGGCAGAGGGAGAAGCAGGACCCATACAGGGAGCCCGATGTGGGACTGGATCCTGGGTCTCCAGGATCACACCCCGGGGCCAAAGGTGGCTCCATACCGCTGGGCCATCGGGGCTGCCCCTCACACATACATTTTTATTAAGTTTTTTTTTTTTTTTTTTTTTTTAGTTTGTTAAGAACTTTATAAGCATAATTTGAAATGGTTACTCTATAATGAAGATACATGTTTAAGTATTCATATTCTTTTTTTTATAAATTTATTTTTTATTGGTGTTTAATTTGCCAACATATAGAATAACACCCTGTGCTCATCCCATCAAGTGCCCCCCTCAGTGCCCGTCACCCAGTCACCCCCACCCCCTGCCCACTTCCCCTTCCACTACCCCTAGTTCTTTCCCAGAGTTAGGAGTCTTTCATGTAAAATGAGTGGGAAATATCAGAAAGGGGAAGTATTCATATTCTTTTCTGTCTTCCTGAGTACTTGACTTTCATCTTCTCCCATTGACCAAGGTACCTCCTCCTTGGTGTGGAAGTAATGTCCGGAGGAAGGCTGAGGTAATACTTAGCCTTTGACATGCAAATAGGATTAAGCTGCAGGGAAAAAGGATTTACTATTCCTTTGGCCAAAGCCCTCTCCTGCACATTACAATCAAGCCTGAATGACCCAGACCCGTCGAGTTCTCCTGCGGTGTGGAGATGCTCATTTGGGCCTCAACAGCAAAGCATGAAGCTTGCTGTGCAGTATATGCAGGGCTAAGTTTAAGACAAAGGAAGCAAAATAAAAGTTTGCTCTCTTTCTGCCCCAGACGCAGGTGGGACAGAGAGGAGAGGGGAAGGGAGGAAAGTGAAAGAATTAAGTGGAGGTTTCAGTTTACCTGTGCATTCTATAACTGGAGGGAGAAACAAAGCTCCAAGAAACCTACCTACTCCCCCACTCCCACCCCTTGTCACTTATGTTTAAGATTTTGGGAGGAGACTTCTGTGCATCACCAGGTAGAAGAAAATTAAGAAGGGCTGATGGTCATACGGCACCAGAAAATGGTCTGGTGCCACTTTCTGGAACACCCCTCTATTCCCAGAGGTATCCATACTGACTTGAAAGCCAGGGAGCCTGTGTGGTTTGTTGTGGTGAACAGGATAACCCAGGAGCAGCACCTGGGGATGGACTGTAGGCCAGAGGCTGGACGAGGACTAGGGCAGCTGCTTGGGGGTGTTCAGCCGTCAAAGCCAAACCAAGGCCCTAAGCAGCCAAGGTGCACATTGGGGCTTGGCAAAGCAAATGAGGTTGAGCTGAACTAGCAGCAGTCTCCATCAGTGAATGTTGGCAAGTCACAGAGCATCCTTGACACGCCTCCAGAGATCCAGAAGAGGAAAGGGCACTGTGCTAGAGGGCACCCCTTCATTTTTGCCCCCAAAAGGACACATAAGATGCCCCGATATAGCCAGATGCTATCTTAATGAGAGAAGCAAGGGAAGCAGAGAGCTGTGAGAGATTTAATCTTTTTATCCAGGGAGCCTGAATACCACCTAAATTATCAAAGCAGACTAAACTTTAAATCAGATCTGCCAAATCTTCCTCTCACTAATCAGTGGAGTAAAACCAGAGGAATTAGAGGTTTAATGAATTACGATTACAGCTTTTTGCACATTTGAGTCGAAAAGTGATTTATATTTTGTGATCCCTACTGAATATACTACTTCATTGAGTGACTGAATCATAGTGAATTTACCCATTCCTTTCTGGTCAGAATTTAAGTTTCTCCAGTTTTGCATTGTTAGAGATGTCATATGAACAACTTTATGCATTGAAACTTGTGGCACACAGGAGGCACTAAACAAATAGTTCTTCAATGAACCTTGAAATGACATTTTCACTGGGAATATAGAGTAGCTTACATATGAGATCTAATTCTCCCTATCACAAGGCAACACTTTGCTGCTTGTAGTAGATGTGCCCATAATAAAATGGATTGGTAAGAACTAGAGTAAAAAAAGAGATATTTGACCTTTTTGGAGTGTGGGATTGAGAGACAACAGAGATAAGGATGAAGCAATATGGTGGAAGATTGGAGTCCATTCTGAGAAGGGTCAAAGAGACTTCTAGGAATAGAGATATCAATCAGGGAATTTTAAGTTGCCTATCTGTTGTATATATCCTGGCATTGCCCCAAGCTTTGACAAAGTCTTCTATTCTCACAAATATCTCCCTGATGGTTTTGTTTTGTTGATTTGTTGATTGGGAGTGTTGAAAATTAAGCAAAGGAGTTGGATTCAATATCTGGGTCCGTATGAGGAGGAATTAGGACCACACAGGTGAAATGCCCTATGATGATCGTTGAAACATTTCGCTGCCAGTGGGAACTCAGAGCTGGAGGTGACTACAAGCAATTCAGAAATGTTACAGAGGCATGGAAATGTCCCGATTAGTGGAACAAGGAATTGAATCAATCTTGTATATTTATTAGGGGGACACCAGTTGACAAATTGTATTTATATACATCTTTGCCATCATCACACAGTGGAAAGAGGGATTCCCCTCGTTTTAGTGTTAGAAATCCCCATCCCCTCCAATGTCCTCTGTGGCAGACCACAGCCATCATCAGTCTATTAGAGGATCAAAACACTAGCAGGTTGGAGAGAGCTCATGGGAGAAACTACATATGGGGATATAATTATAGTATATCAGTATTTATTTTAGGTAGCATAAATTAATATGCTGACTCTTCCAAGACTGCTATTTCTCCCTATTCCTATCCCTTCCCTAAGCTGTTTTAATCCATTCTCATCAAGGAAGAAGCATAAGTTTTGTAGGAATCTTGAGTCTGCAGTTTGGTTCCAGGTTGAAATCGGCCTCATGGCTATTGAAACTTTAGTAAATTTCCTGGACTCCGTCAGTCTAGAAATTTCTCAGAACAAGTTGTTCTCTTTCTTCATTCAGCACACACCTCTCACTTTAGAGAAGAGCCCACTGTGTTCTCTAATGCGCATGAGCCCTCTCTAGCGGTCTTGCTTTGGTCACTTAACACATTCCTTTTGTGGTGGCCTCATAAATTGCCTGCCTGCCCCCAACTCTTCTATTTTCTCACCTTTTTGTTTCCTCTTTTTGCTTCATTTCCTCTCAATTTTGCTTAGGCTGTTTGCTCACCATCCTTATTGCAAGAGGTCAAGCCTGCCTGGCCCACATCTGTGTTCATTGTCAGCACAGTTAAGCTCATATTTGATCTTACAACACTCTTCATAGCAAAAATAGCTTACAATGTAGCACATAAGTGTCTGGGAAGATGGACTTTCCTCCAAGCATCTTAAACATTGAAAGGTAGGAAAGTCATCATGACATATGATTAATGGAGTCTGAGCAGGGCTATCAAAATAGAATGAACGAATTGCCAATGAAAGGAGATTATAGATTAGCACACACACACAGATGAAACCCAGTAAACTTAATCTAAAACATGACTAAATTTTATAAACTGCTGACATCCCTTAAACAGAATTTCCAAAGCCAGACTCCATTTCAAATTCCTTTACTCTTGATTTAAGCATTAGCCGGATTTGGCGAGCAGGCTGGGAATTTAAGGCCCTTCCCTGTACCACCAGATTCCTTATATCAGCCAAAAAGCGTGGAGCTGAAAACAGTCAGATAGCCTGACTACTTGACTGTAGGCAGTCTGAAGCTTGGCATAATTGTGTACCGTGAAGGCTCTTGGGAGAATGACAAGAAATGTAATTGGCAGACTGCCCCTGCCCTCCTAGAGGTGGAAAATGGGAATAGAATGTGAAAGAGAGGTGGGGGAGACCGCAAGTATATGCTGCTCTTGATGCTTTCACTTTCAGAAACCAGAAGTCGAGGATATTTGAAGGGTGGAAGCATAGAGAGAAAAAGGCAACAACAACAAAAGCCACGATTACTCTGTAGAGCAAATATTTGCAGGAAGTTTTCCTGGGTTGAGACACTCTGCTAGGTTAAGTTCAAAGGGGTGTTTTTCAACTGGTGAACTTCTTTTTTCCTTTCCTCCTTCCTCTTATCACAGCGCCTCATGTTTAGTGAATGCTCTGAAGTCTTCATGCTTTAATGTGCTTTAATGTTTCAGTTAATGCAACGTTTAATAATAAGATCAAATCCCATATGGACATTAGTAATATCTTTCGGTAACTCACGTCATCACAACAACCAGTAAGGCAAACAGGGCAGGTATTATCCACCCCCATTCTACACGGGAGGAAAGTGAGACTCAGGGATTCATTTCCTCAAGGTTAAACAACTCTAATGGATGGAACCAAAACCCATGTTTTCTGATTTGGAAGCACTTGCTTTTCTACTGTTAGATCTCTATTCATACAGCCTTTTAGCCCCAGATGAATTTAATTTAATTCAAAACATTAAAGAATTTAATGTTTTGAACTCTTTTCTTGACCTTAGTTGTATTTGCCTTAGTACAGAATATATAAATGTTTGGATTTTCTTTCTGTGACTGTGGCATCGAGCATTTATTCAACAAACATGTTGAACATGTGATAGAGTCAGGCATTGAACTTAGCTCTGGGACTACAAAGACCAAGAAGATACAGCCTTTGCTCTTAAATTGCTTATTGTTTATCTCTGGGGCTATGGCCATGAGAAGATAAATTACAAGATTATTTAATATATAACTGTAGAGATATATGAACAAGTAGACATGGAAACACTGAGGATACAGCATCTAATTCTGCTTGGGGGAGTTGGGGAAGGGGTGATATCACAGCTTTGTCTTTGAGGAGGAGAGGGGTCTGCTAAGCAAAGGAGAGGGGAAGAGTGTTCTAGGGAGAGGCCCCAGAGTATGTATCACATGGAGTGAAGAATGTGCACAGTGGGTCTGAGGCATGATGTATGTGGTAGGGAGGTGAGGCTGGATAGGGTAGGAAAGACTCATTAAGATCTTTGTAGGTCAAGCTAAGGAATATGTGTTTTATCATGTAGGTACCAGAGGATTTTAAGCAAGTAATTTGATATATAGAGGAAGAGTCAACAAAATGAGTATATTGGTATTAACCTTATGGGACTCACTATAACTTGTTTGGAAAAGTAATTTTTATACATGTAGTGTGGTGGTTCTCAACTAGTGATATGTACCGGAATTATCCAGAGGGCTTGTTAAAAGATGGATCGCTGGAATCTACCTTCAGAATTTCAGATTTAATAGGGCTGGATGGTGTTGGAGAATTTGCATATCTAACAAGTTCCCAGGTGATGCTGATGTTGCGAAGTCCAGAATCACATTTTGGGAATTACTGCTTTGGGGAAGGCTTTCCCTGGAGAGGACCTAGAAAGAGCAGGCCTAATTTATTAATAAAGCCAAATTAAAACTAGAGGTATTTATTTAGGCATTTGAAATACAATAAAGATTTTCTAAAAAAAAATCTGAATCAAGGTTGCAATCATCATCAAACAATATCAAAAATAGAAGTATGCATGAGGCATGGTGCTAAGCATTTAATTGGACATGGCTCCTTGCTCTTGGAAGTTCATGGTGATGCCTTGGGAAAGGCTGGAATGGATAACTGACCATCCTCCAGTTTATTTCTAATGGACCTTCTATTGTTTTTATTCCAGAGAAGACTCAGAAACCAGAACTGTAGCTGAGATTGAAGTTGTCCTGAATTCTGAGATTTTCACCAAAATTATTTTGTCTTATTGGTGAAATTTGGGGCTGGAGGGAGGAAATTTGTAGCAATCACAGATCATCTTATCATGTGACAAAATTGTCTTATGACTAAGAATCATTTGACAATTAATTGAGTGGAGATAAGAAAAACCAAGAGCTGAGTAATAAGAGGAACACCACTGTGTGGAGTGGGGAACTGGATCGTGTAATAAATGTAAGACACTGCAGGGCTTTCTGTTTTTTTCTAAAATAGATATCTCTAGAATTCTTTGCTTAAACCTCTGCTTTAGGATGTAGTATCCTTTGTCTCAATTGTAGACAGCCTCTGAATGTGACATCAGTGGGGTTTAGTCGAGCCTTCCAGTGTCTGTGGCAAATAACCCTCTCTTGACCTTCAGTCTGCTTGCTCATTCTGGGGAGTCTGTTTCATGAAATATTGATAAAGAAGATTGCTTCAGAAAACGCATACAGAATGAATGATGTCTCTTTGATGTGTTAAGCCATCTTCCTGCCTTAAAGATTGTGAGGGAAAAAATAGCCATTGGGAGAAGCCATTCTTAAAGGACTCCTCACTTGACTGGCACATGCACTTAAATGAACAGGACGGATTTCGGGCCTCTCTTCTCCTAAGTGGCACTAGCCTCGCTCTCTCCCTGTAACACCCTAACACCCTGGCATGGGCGGATTGCTCTGTGTCGGGTGTGTGAGAAGACACCACTGTTCATCTGGATTACTGTAGTCAGCTGATACCACATCCGCCTATCTCGGACTCCCTTTGGCTGTACTCCCTTCTCTTTAGAGGAGGTCGTTTTTGACTGCTGTGCCCAGGCACACAATGGACTTGAACCCATTATGGGTATAAAGCCAAACTTTGGTTCACAGGTGAAAATCATTTTTAGTTACAGCTAAATGGAACTACAACAGCAAGAGCAGCAGCAACAACCAACTCTTCTACAACCCTTCCCAGGTGCCAGGCACTGCCCTAAGCACTTGACATAGAGTAATTTACTTAATCCAAATGAAAGATCTGGTGAAGTATATTCTATTATTAATCCCCTTTTCAGATGTGGAAACTGAGGCCCAAAGAGGATAAATAATTTGCCTAATTTTGCAAATAGTAAAATGGCAGGGCTGCGCTTCAGAATTTGTACTCCTGATGGGACCTCCTCAGGATGAAATAAATGCTCTTCCATTTAGATGTTAATTAAGCTAACTCCTGCTCATTCTTCAAAATCAGCTCAACTGTCCTCTTCTCTGCAGCTCAGCCTGCTCTCCTTCCCACTCCTTCCCTGACAAAGAAATTGCTGCTTTTTCTGTGCTCCAGCAATACCTCATATACACCTCAATAATAATGCTTATCCCACTGTGGCTGTGGATTAATCATCCCGCTAGCCTAAGAGTGAGCCTGTGACTTCCTCATGCCTGTGTTCTTCTATCTCTGGCAAGGCCAAAAGGACTGTTGACCCTCTGTAATTCTTGTTGTTGAGTGGAAATTCTGACATCTCATGCATAATTTTTAGAAATTCTATCTCATTTCAAATATATTTTGATACCTGACCACTTGAGTTCTGAATTCATTTCATTAAATTATGCAAACAAGATGAACAGAATGACTAGTATACACTTAGACACTGTGCTAGGTTGAGGGATACAACCATGAGCAAAGCAGAGACTGTGCCAACATTATGGACTTTAGTGACTAGTGTGGGAGGCTAATTACCTATGGCAGGTACCAAATATTGTAATAATGTACAGTATAGGGGCTAGCTTGGCCTGTGGAGGGAAGCTTTTCCTAAGATCATGACATCTAAATTGAGGCTTAACAGGGGTTCAGAATTAGGTGAAGAGGGTGATAATTATACTCTGATCCTTATATACTTTTAAGACTCAGATACAATCCTGCTTCCTCCAAGAACTTTCTCTGAGTAGCTTAGCTTTACGACTTACTTCTTTTGAATTTCTATATTCAATAGTTGAAAAAAATAAATGTGAACTATAGGAATGGGTCCCATGCCAGGGATACTTCATTGTTTCACTGAATCTTCAAACAACTTCGAAAGTTGGGCATTAATATCTTTCTACTTTTGGATGAGAAAACTGAAGGCTCTTGATATAATAGCCCATCTGTGGACTAGTGGCATCACCATCACCTGGGAGTTTATTAGCAAAGGGAGATCTCAGGCCCTATCCTGGACCTATGAAATCCAAATCTGCATTGTAATGAGATTCTCAGACAATCCCAGATAACGGTCATTAAAGTTGGGAAAAGCTCTCATGGCCCTTGCAAGGTAGATCATGGAAGGTTGGCCTTCCTGGCCCCAGGATGGTCATTTCTGAGATTTGTTGGACTTTTGGGGGGAGTCCTTGAGGTTCTGAACTGAGCTAGATTTTCTTACTGACTCCAAGGAGGTCCTGGCGACCTGTGGAGACCTGACCCACAGTGGGGTTTTTGAACTGATGTCCAATATATAAAGGGCCCCACTAGGATTGCTATTGCCTGTGAGCTAGATTTTTTGCTGTGAAAGTTTTAAGCTACAGATTAAAATTAAAAAAAAAAAAACACCAACTTACATGATGAATTATAACATCCTTGTCAGAAAAAAAAAAAAAAAAGAGATAAATACTTTGCCCACATTATAGAAAGTCTTGGTAGAGCCAGATAATATTTTCCATGAAACCTTGAAAACTTGTGGCAGGTCTATAATTATTATCCTGTACAAGTGGCTCCCTTGTCTGTGTTCCAGCCGATAAAAGACCATAATAACATGACTGCATTTTAATGAGATCTGTCATCTTTCTCTTTATAGTTGACTATTCCCTCTCATCTGTTTGTTTATTCATTCATTCATGAACATTTACCGAATGTTTGCTCTGTGCCAGACACTAGCCTTTACCTGAGAAAATGATATTTTTTCTTCATCAGCACGGCAAAGACCTTAAAAGACTGAACAATTACATGTGGCGATAACCAGATGATTTCACTTATTTGAGAAAAAACTGGATCCTATTTCCTTTTCAGCTGGAAGGGAAGGACTTCACAAATAGCACTGTCGTGGCGTTGTGTATATTTGTACTTCTTGCTGGATGAAAGCGAGTGCTGGCAAAAGCACATGAAATAAACATTACATTGGGTATAGAGTCCTAGAGACGGGGATGGCCTTCTTCTCTGCTTGGATCAGACTTTCAAGACTCCTTTTCCTTAATGTGAACCTCTTCTACTTAGGTATCATGATGTGGAGTATATGTGTGTGTGCGTGCGTGCGTGTGTGTGTGAGACAGAGAGAGAGAGAGAAAAAAATAGATTATGCTCATAAGTCCACATAAAGGCCAAAAGTGTCTGAGTGGTTTGTTTTTATTCCCACTTCTTGTGGGAAGGGAGGCTCAGTGCCAGTTCTTAGTGCCAGAGCCGACAGCAGGTAGTGAACATTCATCTTCCTCTCCAGAGTTTAGTCTATGGCTGACGATTGTAGTTGTAACATTAAACAGTTTAAGTGCAAGTCTCTGTGCCAAGTACTATGACAGAAGGGCTTTTCTAGTACACACCCATGAGGCATGGGGTCCAGAAAGCGTTTCCTTGTCTTTTAAAATTAGGTCCTGACTAATTTAAGAGTTTTTGTCACTTTGGGTGACTGGGAGTTTTCCAAGTTGGCATGATGTACGGTTCTGAAAAGATAGTCGACTCCAAGCCTACTACGTCGTCTGTCTATGAGGTATTTACAGACAGAGCAGCAAACATGGAAATAATGAATTAGCTTGCAACTTGAGTTGTGCTTTTTGTTTTGGATTTTATGAGTGAGTATGTGTGTGTTGTTTTGCTTAGAGGCCTGTTATCAGAATCTATCTGTTGTGTTTTGTAACTAGAAGGTGCCTACCAGCCCCTTTGTGTAGCAACAGTGTCTCCGAGCTGGAAGGTGCTAATCTAACCCCAGCCAGGAGCCCCCGGTGGAGAGCCCCAGGAACGGGAACACTCCTGCTTCTGCCTTCCGATGTCTCTTCCATTCTCTTTCTTTTGTTCCTGCAACAACTCAGAGTATGAGCATTACTTTTCAAGCAGAGGAAGTCTAGGTCACATCCTGTGTGCACAAGCTGGCAGATGCTCATTCTCATTTTTTCCCCTTATCTCAGATCGTGCTACAGCCTTCATTGTTTATATAACTCACTCATTTAATCATTCTACAAACATTTGCTAGGTTTGCATGTACTGGGCATCGTGACAGAAGCTGGGGATAGGAGATGAATGAAGCACCATTCCTTTCTTCCAGAAGCTCAAGTTTCATTAAGGAGTAGGCATACAGACCCTACCAACAGAAGATTTTTTTAAAAAGCCTCCTTTTAGAGATATGTAGAAGTATGAACAGAGGAGGGAGCAGTCAGCTTTATGTAAGAGGACTGAGGAAGGCCCTACCCTTGGTGGACGGCCCTGAGCTAAATGTTGAAGAATGAATTTCAGTTTGCTGGGCCAAACAAAATCCTGTTCTCATTAGATGACTCTCCTATGGTAGTAGTCAATGAGACCTTGGAACGTCGCTGTATCATGCTTTCTTTTTCTCGTAGTCAAACAGCTCTGCTGCCCCTTGTAGAGACCCCTGACGGAGTCATTTCAAAGGCAGGCAAGTGCAGCCAGTGAATGGTGGAAAGCACAGCAGTAGGAGTCAGAAAGACGGGAATCATAGCTCTGCCACGTGTCTCCCCGACTTTAGGAAGTTTGCTTAACCCCTCAAAGCCTCTCTTTCTCCCTCAGTAAAGGGGTGTAGTAACACAAATGCCATATAATCAGTATGAAGCTTTAGTGAGATGATGAATAGAAAGGATTTAGCCCACTGGCATCTAGAAAGTCCTCAATAAATGCTGCTATTATTTTTCAGATACAAATGTTGTTACCTCCTCCCTACCTGCTCCTCTAATCACCAGGTGGTGTGCAAGGAGCTGCCTTTAGAACAGTCTATGCTGGCCTATGATGTACCCACTAGAGGGTTGATAGGATGCATCTGGAGTCAGTGGTTTCTAATTTCAATACCTAGTTAGGGATTTAAACTTTAGCATTTTGACAAATTGGATCACTTCACAATAATTCAATTTATACAACATGAACAAAATCATAAACAGATTTACTAAGCAATCAAAACAAACATATGCAGCTCATTATATTCTTATGTTACCATAAACAGGGTGCAAGAATGTAAGCTGAGCTTTCACCAGTTCCTCCTTACTTGGGAGTCAGCAGCTGATCGATGGCCAAGAATAATAAGTCTGAGTTTTAGTCTAATTCTTTGGCCTCTTGGCCTTTGGTCAACTTCTTTTTTATATGCCACATTATCCTCATTGATTTCACCCACTGAATTGACCATCTCCTCATGAGGGTATTTTTATTCACCTCAATGGGTCACTGTGGAACAGATACCCTTTCCCCCTTACACCATCCTTACAGACAGCTTCATTCATTCACCCACCCAATCAGCTGCTAATGAAATATCAAAGAGATAGAAAATATCTATTGCTGGGAAAGAGAGGATTCCTTGCCTTAAAGAGCTGACAGTTTGGTGGAAAAACAGAAAAGCTACCCAGTAGTTACCATGGAGCGTGGTGAGGGCTCTAGCAGAGGTGAGAAGGTGCCAGTGGGAGAGGGGAGACACAGCCAGCACAGCTCTAGAAGTCAGCAAAAGCCTCCTGAGCAAAGCCCTGAAGGAAGCAGGAGTAACAGTCAGACCGGCAGGGGCAAGGCAAGGACATTCCAGGCAGAGGGAACGGGATCGCAGATGTTTGGAGTCCAAGGAATAACGACTGGGGCATGAATAGTGTGAGTGAGCTGGTGTCGGTGGCCCCTGGGGTAGGGGGTGGGGAACGGAAGCTGCGAAGACGGAGAGGCAGGCCCGGACAAGACGACAAGACGGGCCACGCCAAGAAATTTTAACTTCTTACAAAAGATGATGAGACCCTTTTGGAGGATAATAGATGAGGTCAACTTTCTGCTTTGGGAGATCACTCTGGCCAGATGCGGAGGATGAACTGGGTGGGGGCCAGGGGCAAGGCTGCAACGGAGAGAAGCGGCAGTCACTCAGAGGAGAAGTGAGGAAGACCTGAAGTGAGGGCAGGAAGGAAAGGAGGGCAGGGTTGGGGCTGGGCAGGGGTTGGGGTGGGGGGTGGGGTGGGGGGGGGGGGGGGGGTGGGCTTGGAATGGGAATGCAGGGTGATCCTGGGGCTGTTGAATGAGAACAGAAACAAGAAGCAAGTTTGGGATGGGGAAAGAACAGAAAGGACTTCGATCTTTCCTTCTTCCTTCCCCCCCCCTTTTTTTTAAAGATTTTATTTATTTATTCATGAGAGACACAGAGAGAGAGAGAGAGAGGCCGAGACCCAGGCAGAGGAAGCAGGCTCCATGCAGGGAGCCCGATGCAGGACTTGATCCTGGGACCCCAGGATCACACCCTGGGCAGAAGGCAGATGCTAAACCACTGAGCCACCCAGGGATCCCCCCTTCTCTTTTCTTGATGCTGTTGTCTCTTCCTCTTTGCTTTTATACCCATTCCTCCTCTCCCTCCTCCTCCGTCCCCCTCTCTCCCCTTCCTCCCCCCTCCTCTCTCCTCCCTCCTTCCCCATCTCTCTCTCTCTCTCTCATAGTCTTTATTTTCCACACTCTGTGTACAAAAGATTTCTATGATAGCAAGAGCATGGGATTTGAATTGAGATTAGTCTGGATTAAAATGTCGACTTTGCTAGGACTAGCTTTCTAATCCTGGGCAAATTATTTCATTTCTCTCCTCCTTCCTTTCTTCTTCTGCAAAACAGTAACAACCATGTTATGTGGAGAGGAGGGAGAACAGCAAAAGAGATGCAGTTGTCCGAGAGGGAGTTTTTGTCAGGAAAATAGAAATCGCTCTGGATGTTTCAAAGAGTAAGGAGTTGAAGGCAGGAGACTGGATACTTAGGGAACATTTGGAAAGGCCAGAGGAGCAAAGTTCACTCTTTGAAACACTCTTTCTGGAGCTTTGAAGACACTATCCTTTCCTACCTCGGCTGGATTCTGTTACTTTTACTGCTATTTTTGTTGGTCTCCCTGCTGCTGTGTTTGCCCTTGTTTTGATTTTTGTTTGGCGTTGAGCATCCCACCCCACTCCCACTCCATTTTATGCTCTCCCTGGGTCATAAGGGACTTTAAGTCTGGGCAGCTCGGCCCGGCATCCCTTGCCAGCAGCGTTGTGCCTTCCGTCCCACCAATGGGACCTGCTCAATCATCTGTGCAGGATTTCGAAGGCAGAGGAGAAACAGGAGATATTTTTCCTCCAACAATGGAAGGCAGGTGGGGGTTTTATAGCAGCCTCCAACATTCTCTTGAGAATTAGCACCTCCGTGCAGCAGGTAAATGGCATCACCTCAAGAGTTTTTGCAATTTCTTGCAACTTCCTAGTTTTCTGACAGCAGTGAACTTGAGAGCAGCGTTTCCTGCTTGCTGTAAGTTCTGAGAGGTTTTGAGGTTACAGGATAACTTCCTGTATCTATACCTTCCTACTTATCTAAAGTAACGCCTGGTTTCCTGATCAAACATCAGCTGAAAACTTTCTGGCAACTATTTTTCAGTATCCATTGTCCACCTTCCCCTGACCACTAAAAGTCAGAGACTCTCAGGGATTTGTTCTAGACCCTTTTCAAGGACACTCCCTACGTGAATTTATTCAATCCTAAATCTTTCATTTATTTTCTATGGTCCAACAAGTCCCCAAACTACTGTATCTCAAGCCCAGAATCTCCTTTGAGATACAAACTTTTTTTTTTTTTTTTTTTTTGGTGAGGGGGGAGTTCATGAGCTAGGAGGGGAGGGGGGCAGAGGGAGAGGGAGAGATAAAATTCCAATGCAGGGCTTGATCTCACGACACTGAGATCATGACTTGAGTTGAAATCAAGATTTGGACACTTAACTGACTGAGCCACCCAGGCACCCCCATACATCCAATTTTATGTTCTGTGTCCACTTGACTGTTTCACAGGATCCTCAGACTCAGCTTGTATGAAACAGCTCTTGACCCTTCCCTCTCTCCTCACTTTCTCTTCCAGATTTCCCTAAGAAAATGACCTCACCCTTCTTTGCCCCAGGCTTCAACTAGAAACCTGAGACTCCTTGCCTCATCCCTCTCCTACACCCCCCTCCCCCCCACACAATCAGTAGTCCATCCTTCCCCAGCCTACCTTGAATCTGACCATTCCCTCCAGCCCCGCTGCCCCCACCCTCATCCACCCACTAAGCCTGATGGGCCTGAGAAGCTCGGTCTCCCTGCCTCCATGCCCACCCACTTCAGTTCATCCTCCACCCCAGGCCTGGAGTGATCCTCTGACACAGAAATGTGACCAGGTTATTACTCGCTCAAACCCTTTGATGGCCTCCCATGGCTTCTGGTGTATTGTTGACACCCTCACCCTGACCTCCGGGCCCTGGGCGGCCCCTGCCTCCCCACCCCCCGCCCCCCTGCCGGTCCTCCTCACTCCGGGGCACCCCCTGTGCTCCGTGGGGCGCGGTCTCCAGCTCTGCCTCCACCCGATTCCTCCTCCTTCTTTGGTCCTACCTACTCATCTCTTTTTCACTCACTGAGTTAGATCAGGTCTCTAATCTGAAACAACTTGTTCAGAGTTTCTGCACAGCACCCCCACCCCCTCCCCAGCTAGAATGTAAACTGCCTGCAAGCAGAAAATTCTTTGTCTTATTTATCATCGTAGCCTTAGTTCCTGGCACAAAGGAGGCATTCATTCCAGGAATTAATAGTGCTCGGTAAGTGGCCATTCATCTTCTCCCCTCCACCTTCTCCCTCATCTTTTCCCCTCCACCTTCTCCCATCTTCCTTCTTTCCTGTTTTGTCCCCTCCCATCCCATCAAGGGCCCAGGGCTGTGCTGCTACTGCGGGTCCTTTTCTCCCTGCCCCCCTCCCCCACCTCTCTTCTGTCCCAGGGCAGCCAGGCCTCACACTGGCCGCTGCGCATTGGCCCACGTTCTATTTGTCTTCCTGTCGTTCTTCTGCCTCCAAGTTTCCCTAAGAGGAGAAGCATTTATTCATCTCTCAGGATGCCCCAGGGTTGAGGTGGGAAGGGACAGATCTGCAGCAGAGCACCAGATAGGTCTCCCAGAAATAAGACAACCTCTGTCTCCTGTCGCCCTGCCTTTGTCTTAAAGCGGCCACCTCAATCCCAGGAATCGGCCATCAGTCAGACCTCGATGCTCACCCTCATTCTCCAGCAAAGAACACAGGCCTAGGACTTAATCTGTGTCCTGCCTTCTTTCCAAGATTGTATAAAGCAACATTACAGAGCTCATAAGATAGAACTATTGAGACCCTTCAAAGAGAGAAGGAAGCAAACGTACTGGACTTGGGGGCTAAGATAGTTAGTTGACTCTAAGCTCCCCGGCAGCCAAGGCAAAGGGAGAAACTACAAAAATAGGTCTCACGGTCAGAAAAGAGCAAACAGAGCGATTCATCAGAGCAGGATTTTAAGAAATCCCACCTTGAGCTCTTACTTTTTTGTGGTTTGCTGATCATCCCATGTGTTCAATTCAATTCAATTGCGCAGACATCCTTGAGTTGCCACTGTGGGTCAGGCACTGTACCAGGCACTAAGGTTCAAAGACAAACCGGACATCATACCCTCTTTTGCAAATGTAATCTGAATGATTGAAAATTCGAGTATCCCACGGCTCTGTCTTCTTTCATAGTTACTTTATAAATATCATTATGTTTATGTTCTCGAAGCACATGGAATGATGAAGTCCGGTTCTCTACCTCTTGGTAATTCCCCAATCCTACCACACTTGAGCCAGGAAAATCACTTGAAAATATAAATGTGACCATGTCTTGACTTGACTTCAGTTCCATCCATGCCCCCAACCGCTTTGGTAAATCTTCCACTAGGAAACAATAGTATGGCCTCCTACGTGATCTGATCCAGGCGGTTCAATTGTAACTTCACGTAGCTCTGTTCTCATCCCTCCTGCAGAAATCCAACAACTAGGAATCTAGGAAAAGGATTCCCAAGGGGGAAATGAGTTCTCTTTTGGAGAACTGCTTTTGCAGAGGGAAAATCTTACCTCCACCCATGCTGCCACTCTGCACTCCTTTGTGACTTGTCACTCTCCTGTGTTCACGAGGAGCAAGACATTAAAATGAGTCTCTTTTGCCTCAGTTTATATTGTGGCCCCAAGACAGTGGATGCCATTGCTCCCCAAACAGAATAGGGTCACCCAAGCAGGATATATAAAGAAGGGCTGAGACCCAGGTTTGCAACTGTCAGATGACCATCCAGCTCCAAGAAAGGAGTGGGAGACTACTGGCAGAAATTCTTTGGAGAGAACTGACAGTGGCTATGAAGTCTCAAGCTTCCCCATGGAGGAGGGGCGGGCATGAGTCCCTTCTCTTTAAGCCTGGGAAAAAAAGCGCCAAGGAAATCACTCAGAGAACTTGACCTCTGTCCCCTGGAGCCCCTGGGGGTACCGAGTTGATGCTGTACCTGTGACCAAGAAGCCTAGCTGTGCAAGGCAATGGGACCCCAAGAGAGACTCTGTGTGAAGTAAAATTAGAGGTTTGAGGGGTCTCATAAGCAAGTGCTGAAAGAGGAACAGCTTTCCAAAGGAACAGAGAGTGAGAAATTGCAGGAAATAAGAGGAGGAGGAGATGTCTCTGAAGAAACCACTGGAGTGTCCCAGAAAGAGGCAACTTTGAGCACCTGTCAATGCCAGTCGGCTCTAAACACCCATCACTGTCAGAGGAAGCCAATGCCGCTCTCCTCAGCGTCTGTCACATGAGGCCTTGCTTGCCTGCACATCTCTGTCCTCTCCCCTGGACAGAGTCCTCGCAGACATCAGTCCTGGACCAGCCCGGAGCATTCACGTGAGAAAAGAGGGAGGCAGAGAACTAAGGGAGCCAACCCCACCTCCCTTTTCTCACCTCAGACTTCCCACCCTCCACAGGTCTAAATCAGAAGGAAGGAAACTTGGATTTTGAATGAAATCTGAAGTTTTGGTTATTACATAGAATTGGACCTATTGATGACTGAAAATCAGACTTTCTCCAATTAAAAGCAAATAGAGGGCTTAATATTATCAAATGATAACAGAAAAATATGTGCCTAAGATTTCATAAAGAGGTAAGGAACAATCCAGGTCCACGAAATGTGTTCAAATGGGCTGTGGGGGAAGGGAAATTGTGCTCAATTATTCCTACGAGTCCTCTTATTCAATGCAAGCTTGGATGACCTTAATCCTAGTTTACTGTCCTCCTCCTCAGAATGACTCATGTCATCATCCTTGGTGACTGCAACATCGATCATCCGGCAAACATCCACCCTTTTCCCTAAACTATTGAGCTGGGTGTTTTGGCACCACATGACTTGTCTCCACCAGTGTAATGTGAGAGGACATGGTGCATATGGCTTTGGCTGGGCTTTGGCTGGGCTCTCACCATGGTGGGCTGCATGAGATGAACATACCCCAAGTTGCTAGTCCCTTTGCAGCAGACCTGAACCAAACCCAACACACTACCCAGCCAGGCCCAGCTTACATTAGCCAACTGTTTTCGCAGACCTGTGAACATGACACTAAATATTCAGTAGTGGTACACATCATCGAGTTTTGGGATGGTTTATTATATGACACAGTTGCCATAATAGCTGACTAATTCGTATGTACATAAGATACCCTGGCCTCTCAGCCCCTGACCTCCTTGCCTCTAATTTTTTTCTCTGTCTCACCTCAGCCATCCATTTCCGTGGTCATATTCTAGATTATGTTACCATCAATAACTATACTACCATGAAATTTTGATTTCAGGAGTCTCACTCTCTGACCACCTCCTTTCAGCTCACTTGCTCTGTTACCCCTACTCATGCCCCAGCCCATCACCTTATGCAACCTCCAATCCACTGGCCCAATAATGTTTTTACTTTCTAGCATCTCTATCATTTCTTCACTTCTCACCTAACCCATCTGAAGTTTCATGGCCCATTATCATAGTTACTCCTTTGTAAAAATAATAGCTAGCTCTTATATCGGATTTACCATGTGCCAGGCACTGTGCAGAGCACTTTTCATGTGGTCTTTACTTGGGTTCCCCTAGAGCTGAGCCTGAGCCAAAGACTCTATCAAGTTAAGAGGAAAGTATATTTATGTAGCTTAAGGTTCCCTTCAAATTCAAGGGTCTTCATAGTTAAAGAGAAATAAATGTACATGTTTCAAGATCCAGGCTAAATGATCAACAAGGTGAAGTTATAGACCTCTGGGGAGAGAGAAAAATCGGGCCAGGAGATTGCCATCTGAGGAGGAAGAGATTACACTCTTTCTCACCTCTTTTCCCCTGCAGTCCTATTTCACTTTGCTCCTTTTCACTTTCCCCAGGCCAATTTTCTGTGTATTTCCACTAGCACTCTACCAACCTATCCACAACTCTACCTACCCTTAAAGTCAGGTTTTCTGCAGTGAACTGACCCTGGGCATTTAAATTCTGACCTCTGGCTGCTTCTCTAATCTCTTTTGTCACCACACTGTGCTCCAGCCCTGTGGGCACTTCTGCTGTCCCCCACCACCCAAGTTCATGTTGGCCTCAGGTCTTTACACCTGCATTCCCTGTGCCTGGAAGCTTTCCCCTGATAACCAAAATACCTCCTAGCATTCAGATCTCAACTCAAATATTGCCATCTCAGACCTTTCCCTGACCACCTATCCAAAATAGCATCCCCTACTCCTTCTTTACTCTTTGAAAGGGCAGGATTTACCCTCAGCCTAGAACAATGCCTGAGGTCTTTGAAAGACCCCTGAATTCCCCCATGGTCTTCATTGTTCTCTCAGGGCTGTGAAATCCTATCAAGATAAGTCAGAGATCTGTCTTTGCTTTATTCAGTTTCTTCTACTTAGTAAATAGTTTATCATACTCTGATATCATGGCCCCTATAACAGTCTATCTAGCACACTACTGTGACAGCATACTTACACATCAGTAAATATACAGAGATGATAAGCAATACTTTGAAAAGCAATTGAATGACATATTTACCAGGAGATGAGGAATGAAAGTAAGAAGTGGCAGTCTACTCGTACATTTTTGGGAGAAAAAAGTTGAAGCTATTGGCTTCATTCTTATGTAATTAAATAATACCTTATAATTAATATAGAACACATAATAAAATATTTTAAATAAAAAACCTAAAATGTATTGAATTTTTTAAACATGTTTTCTGCATGTAATTCTGATAGATATCTACATGTGCTTGATGTCATTGACTCTTCCCAACAAGGTGTTCCCAAGGGGCTATCATTACACCTATTTTACTGATGAGGAAAGTGATTCCGTGGGTAAGACTGTTATGGGTTTAACAGGACTACTGGGGAGATTTAGTTATTTTGGCTTTCTTCCCTCTCACTACCTTGATTCATTTTCACTCAGTTTGAAAGCCCTGGTTCCAATTCTCAAGGAGGCTCATGGACCCCTTTTTTGACTCCTACATGCTTCCCCTGGGCTTCTGCACTGCACCTATACACCCATTTCTTCTCTCAACTCTGCTTGGTCCCTGGAATACCTGAGCTCCTCATTACACAGGGAGGATGCCTTGGTCTTCGTGGGCTGCTACAACACAATTACCATAGACTGAGTGGCTTAAACAACAGAAATTCATTTCTCACAGTTCTGGAATCCAGAAGTCCAAGATCAGGGTGCCAGCATGGTCAAGTTCTGCTGAGGACTGTCTTCCTGGCTTGTAGATGGCCATCTTCTTGCTGTGTTCTCACATGGCAGAGAGCAGAGAAAGAGAAAGCAAGCTCTCTCTTGTGTCTCTTCTTACAAAGACACTATTTTCATTCATGAGGGCTCCATCCTCCAGATCTCGTTACTCCCCAAAGGCCCAATCTCCAGATATGACCAGATTGAGAATTAGGGTTTCAACGTGGATTTGGCATGGGCGGCAGGGGGTGGAGGGTGGGGACCATAAACATTCAATCTGTAGCAGAAGACAACAGTGGATGACCAAAACCCAACTCATGGGCTTACCGAATATCTTCATGCTAAAATCTTTCCTGATATGCTCAGGACACTGCTGGCCACACCTCAGATTCTGAGGGACTGTTTGACATGCTTTTTGCTTCTGTTCACCTCTCTTTTACTGAAATTAAGGCTCAGCTTGGCCAGGGACTTTATCTCTCATTCAACACTATCTCCTCAGGACCTAATGCTTTACAAGCACTTAATTTCTTGGATAAGTTGGTGAGAAAATGAAGAAAATGAGTTTTATGGGTGGGAAGGGGCAGCTTACAGCACTGACAGCTGTTATGGGGTGCTCAAAGATGGTGGGCCGCCCTCAAGACCCTTCCTTGGGAATATTTTATATTGCTTAAGAGAATATAAAATAAAATTGTGATTAATTTGACTTTTCCCAGCAGTTTGATTTTTAGGATAATGAACAAATAGTACAAAACAACTGGAATTAGCAAATGTTTATTTACTTTTTAAAAACTTCCCAGAATATATTTTTAGACTGCTTTGTTGATAGGTATTTCACACATCATATCATTCATCCATTTAAAGTGTACAAGTTGGGATGCCTGGGTGGCTCAATAGGAAGAGAATCTGACTTGATTTCAGCTCAGGTCATGACCTCAGGGTCCTGACGTTGAGCCCCGAGTCTGGCTCTGCACTTAGAGAGTCTGCTTGAGATTCCCTCCCTCTGCCCCTCTCGGCATTCATGCTATCACTCTCTCTCTCTCTCTCAAATAAGTGAATAAATAAATAAGTTTTTAAAAAAATAAAACAAAATGTACAAGTTGATGTTTTTTAGTATAATCACAACCATCACTACAATCTAATTTTAGAATACTTTCCTTTCCTCCTGAGAGAGACCCATACCCATTAGCAATCAGTCTCCATTTCCCCTTTCTCCTCAGGCCCCAGAAACCACTAATTAGTTTCTGTTTCTATGGATTTGCTTTTCTGGACATTTCATATAAATGAAACCATCCAATGTGTGATTCTTTGTGGCTGGCTTCTTTCACTCATTGTGATTTTTTTTTAGGTCACCCATGCCAAAGTATGTTTCAATGTATGTCATATTCTTACTCCTTTTGTTGCCTGCCTGTTGTTTAAGTTTCTATAGCATATGAGATATCTATTGTTCATTTAATACTCATTTGCTAGGTAGTTTTATTAATTTTCTTCATCTCTCCTTACTACATTATAATGCTGGATACCACTGTGTGCATCCCCACCATAGCAGACATTGTTGGCTATGGTGTAGTGATCACTGGTCTTCATGGTGATTTTCCTGTAGCACTATAAAAATCAGAAGCCTCCAGAGAGATTCAAAGCTCTCAGAAGCTTGATGTGGATTGCACTCCAAGTTTGAAACTTTTCAGGTGCTGAAATGCCAGATGGAAAAAAGCTGAGTGGAACATTTGTGGTGTGAGAAAAAAATGATAAGCATTCCCAGGATGACACTTGGGTTTGTCTCTGTAGCAGGATGCTTATCTCTCTGCAGTGGTGAGTCACTGGCCATAATTGACAGCTGGAACAATTGTGGGTAGGAGAGATAGGCCAGCCACCCAGCCAGAGATTAAACAACTGGGTTATGATTATCTTCAGGGAATGTGTAAGGAAATCTGATGGCCTGGTGCGTTTTTATCATTGGCTTCTGCTAGCATTTCCTTTCCTGCTGCTCCTCTATTCCCTAGTGAGGATGGTAAGGTCAGAAGCTGAACTGGAAAAAAAAAAAGAAGCTGGTTGTTAATTATTAGCCATCACCTTGGTCATAGCATGGAGAACTGTTTTCTACTGGGAATGGACTCCCAACTTTCAGCAGAAACCTGGGTGGATGCCTTTGTAAGGATGATCTTTTTTGGCTGCAGGTGCTGTTTATTTTGGGCATTTCTCAACTTTAAGGGCTCCAGACCTCAAAAGATGTGTAGAGTATTTCTGCCTGATAAAACAGAGACCAGGGACTTGGCCAGAGTTGTTCTGGTTTCTCATATGTCACTCTCTACTTGGATTTTTTTCTTAAATCTTCTCAGCCCTCTCTGCTGGTGATGGACACCTAAGCTGACCAACCATTCTCACCACTGGATTACCAATATTTAGGTGCAAGTGTAGAACCTTGTATTTATTGACTATGTGCTGTAGCAAACATTGTAGTTGGTATTTGTAGCTATTATCCTTATGAAGTAGTTGCATATAATTTTTTTTCCTCCTTAGAGTAAGGAGATGAAGAAGCTAAGAAATGGGATGAAATCTCTTTGTAGGCCAAGTACTTGACTTGAAGGAAAGGTCTGAGAGCCCGTCTATCTGCATATCTTTACTCACCTTGCTCTGCACAGTGGCTGATACTCTTCCATCACTCTTTGAGTTTTAAGGAGGATCATTTTCAGAAATGATAGTAATGTTAGTGTGGGTAGAATGCTAATTAATCTTTTTAAAACTTCTTATTTGAGGGGCGCCTGGGAGGAGCATTCAATTAAGCACCTGACTTAAGGCTCAGGTCATGATCTCAGGGTCGTGGTTGTTCAAGCCCCACATCAGGTTCTGCACTTAGTGTGGATTATGTTATGATTCTTTCTCCTTCTACTGCTCACCCTCCTTGCATGCTCTCTCTCTAAAATAAATAAATATTTTGGGGAAAATGATCCTTAAACATTTTTTTTTATTTGGGTATAATTGTCACACATTTGTATTAGTTTCAGGTGTACAACATAGTGATTCAACTTCTCTAAAGGTTATGCTATGCTCACCATACGTATAGCTACCATCTGTCACCATACGATGCTATTACAATACCATTGACTAATTTAATTTTTAAATTAGTTTAATTTTTAACCCTAAGTATTCTAGGAGAAAAAAAAAACAAGTTTGTCAAAGAATTGAACAGCAAGTTTTCCATGAACTAAGGGGAATTGAGATACTGGATGTTTGGGTCTTCCTTTTGGGTGGGCCAGGCTGGAGGGTGAGATGAAGATGAAACAGAAAAGGAAAGATCTGGAAGCACATTGTTATGGAGCACTAATCACAATGGAAGTCACCATGGATATCTATTATTTTTGCCTGCCAGTATCTATTCTAGTTTGAGCACTCTGATTTTTCTTAGTGGGAACCCCTGACTCTCTTTGGATTTATGTCTGACAACCTCAGCGAAGGTGTCTATACTTCCCTGTCCAATATATACTCCTAGATTTGAATCCCGGGAGAGATGCAAAGAAACAGTTGGATCCCATCATCCCAAGAACAGCATCCTCCATTATATCCCACCACTCAGATTCCCAGAGTTGCTCTAGTTTCTACGCAGTCTGAAGCCCAAAACTCCAATTCTCCTTCAGTTACATGAATTAACCCATTTTCTTCTAGTTGTTTTTTCTTTGTTTTTGACTACACAAGCCAGAGTTAGTGTCTGCTTGTTGCAACCAAATAGTCTCCCTGACACTGAGATGTATCTGAGTAAGGCCTTGGGGAGGCAGGAGGCAGTGGACTGGCCTTGGGAGACCAAGGGCTCAAGGTGAGACACCTTGCCAGAAGGGTAAAGGGTCCTGAAAGAGGAAGAGGGAGGCACCAATGGCACCTTCATTCTTCACAATTTTGCCTAGCGGTGCCCCTGGGTGACAATCTCATTTGCCCTTTAATATCTTCCTCCTTGGGGTGCCTGGGGGCTCAGTCAGTTAAGTGGCTGCCTTTGGTTCAGATCATGATCCTGGGATCCTAGAATTGAGCCCTGCATCAGGCTCCCTGCTCAGTGGGGAGTCTGTTTCTCCCTCTTCTTCTCCCCCTATCCCATACTCCTGGTCTCTCTGTCTCTCAAATAAATAAAATCTTTTAAAAGGAAAAAAGAGCTTCCTCCTTGTTAGTCAAGGCATCACTTTTCTTTCTACCTGGCCTTAGAGGTCCCACTATGAAAGCTCTTTTGGTGAGACAAAATAATAATAATAATAATAAAAATAAAAAATGAAATCAAATGCAGAGGTTTTTTTTTTCTAAATTCATTCATTCTACAAATATTTACCCAGTACCTAGTGATTGCCTTTTGTTTAAAGGCAAACAAAACATAGCCCTTATAATTAAGAAACATAAGGTCTAAACCTATGTAGTCCAGTATGGCAGCCACTAACCCATGCATGGTATTATACATGTAACTAAGTAAATTTAAATAAGTTAAACTTTTTTTACTCAGCCATACTAGCCACATTTCAGGTGTTCCAATAGCCATATGTGGCTGGCAGCTACTGTGTTGGACAGTGCAGTTTAAAAGATTTCCATCATTGAAGAATCTTTCATTAGACAGCGTTAATCTGGACAGGTAAAAGGCAGGTACAATAGGGAATACTGTGTAATGCTATAAAAGATTTAAACCAGTACATTAGGGGATCACTCAGGATCTGACCCAGACTTGAGGAGTCTGGGTAGACTTCCAGAAGGTAATGACATCTAAAGGAGATCTAGAGGATAAAGTGAAGTGTCCAGGCTGGGGGAATGGGAATTATTCCAGATAGAAGCAATTGAATGTAGAAGGGCCCTGAGTTGACCAAACTGAAGTGCACTCAAATACTGGAGGGGAAGAAAAGCCCTTAGCACTATTGTGGCCTCATGCTCGATTTTTCAGATTAGTCCATTTTCCCAGGTTGAGGGCAGGGTCCTGAGGGGACTGTCTATGAGATCCATCCATTTTGATATGTTGAAGTGAGGGTTTATGTGCCCAAATTTTGGAGCTCTGAGGTCATATGAAAGTTATTTGCAAAAAAAGAAAGTTATTTGCTAGATGAGAAACTGATGGATTTGGGCAAAGGCAGCAGCAGATATGAATATGGAGGTCTGATTCAGAGCTCTGAAGGTGACTCCTGTGACCCTAGATAAACCATCTCTTACATCTCAGTTCTTTTTACTCCTAAAAACAGTTCGTTTTCTGTCCTTTCAAGTTAAAGGACATCAAGATATTTGTTTTGCAAATGGTGGCTTTCTTTTGCCAGTTGAGTGTACATTTGTTTAACCTAAGTGTGCTCACGTTTTGAGATAACTGGTCAAGTCTGGGCTAATTTGACTGCTATATATTATATTTAAAGTATAATGCTAGTTTGTATAAAAATGTCAGAAGAAAATGAGAGGCTTATCTACTAGATATTTATCCAGAGAAAACCCAAACCCTAATTCAAGAAATATATGCACCTTTATGTTTATTACGTTATTTGTAATAGCCAAGATATGGAAGCAGCCTAAGTGTCCATTGACAGATGAATGAGTTAAAAAGAAAAGGTATAAATATTCAGTGTAATATTACTCAGCCATAAAAAAAGAACAAGCTCTTCCCATTTGTTTTTTTTTTTTTAATTTTTTTTTAATTTTTATTTATTTATGATAGTCACACAGAGAGAGAGAGAGAGAGGCAGAGACACAGGCAGTGGGAGAAGCAGGCTCCATGCACCGGGAGCCCGACATGGGATTCGATCCCGGGTCTCCAGGATCACACCCTGGGCCAAAGGCAGGCGCTAAACCGCTGCGCCACCCAGGGATCCAGCTCTTCCCATTTGTAACAATGTAAATGGACCTAGAGTGTATAATGCTAGATAAAATGAGTCAGACAGAGAAAGAAAACTGCTTTATGATTTCACTTATATGTAGAATCTAAAAAACAAACAAACAAAAATGAGCAAATAAACAAAACAAGTAGAAACAGAGCCATAAATACAGAGAACAATCTGATGGTTTCCAGAGGGGAGTGGAGGGGAAGGATGGGTAAAGTGAATGAAGGAAAGTAGGGGGTACAGACTTCCAGTTTTGGAATGAATAAGTCACAGGAATGTAAGACACAGCATAGGGTATATATTCAATGGTTTGGTAATAATGTTGTCTTGAACACTATATTGTACACCTGAAACTAATGGAACATTGTGCGTCAACCATACTTCTATTAAAAAACACATGGAAGTAAAGGAAATACATAAGAGATTACCGTTTTAGAATGGATATTTGTATTTTTTATCTTAAAACAACTTAAGATTACGTTTTTTTTAAAGGTAACTCATTTATTTATTTATTTATTTATTTATTTATTTATTTAAAGATTTTATTTATTCATTCAGGAGAGACACAGAGACATAGGCAAAGGGACAAGCAGGCTCCACGTAGGGAGCCCAATGTGGGACTTGATCCCAGGACTCTAGGATCACGCCCTGGACGGAAGGCAGTGCTAAGCCACCAGGGTTGCCCATTAAGATTGCTTTCTAATTCAGTTTTAAAAGTTGCTTATTTGATGAATACTATAGTGTGAAATAATAAGAAATACATATATTTGTCTCTGCCCCCAGATCCTACTAATATTTGGTCATTGACCCCAGTTCCTGATACAACATCACAATTTCCTAAGTGATGGGAATGTCTATTACAGAAATCCTAAATCCCTAGGGATTTCTTGGGTGATGGGAATATCTTTCATTCTAATGAGGTGACTCTTCATGGTGGCCTCTTGGATGGGAGTTGTTCACTAGAAAGACTAAGCCATAATTAGAAACTTGGAACTTTCAGCCTCATCTCCATCCTTCAGAGAGAGGAAGGGGCTAGAAATAGAATGAATAATCAATCATGCATACATGATGAAACCTCCATAAAAATCCCAAAAGTACAGGGTTCTAAGAGCTTCCAGGTTGGTGAACACCCCCATGTGCAGGGAAGGTGGTATATCCCAACCCACAGAGACAGAAATTCTTGGGTTTGGAAAAAAAGAAAATGAGTGGCTTAAAAGCCTTTAAAAAACTTTTGATTCGATTATACTGTCATTAGGATAGACTGAATCAAAGGGAGAACCCTAAGCCCAAAGATTAGGTCCCCTTTGTCAGGAAAGGAAAAACTCCTACTTGTTGAGCATGTAGAGTCCCCACACACTTCATCAGTGGTCTCTCTAATCTCCCCACAATCTCCCCAGGAAGAGGAGGAGAGACAGAGCGGAGAGCCCACTTCTTACACTACACATTAATCTCACAGCTGTGAGAATAGCAGAGTGCGTATGATTCAGAGCCCCTGATCTGCCTGACTTTTTAAAAAAATATATACAATGTTATATTAGTTTCAGGTATACAACATACTGATTTGACAATTTTATACATTACTCAGTGTGTACCATAATAAATGTAGCTGCCATCTGTCACCATACAATGCTATTATAGTACCGCTGACTGTATTCCCTAAGCTGTCTCTTTTCATCTTTGTAACTTATTTATTTTATTACTGGAAGTTTGTACCTCTTAATCTGCTTTATCTATTTTGCTCCTCCCCCCACCCTCTGTCTCTCTGGCAACCATCAGTTTGTTCTCTGTATTTATAGCTCTGATTCTGCTTTTCTTGTTTCTTTCTTTCTTTCTTTCTTTCTTTCTTTCTTTCTTTCTTTCTTTCTTTCTTTCTTTCTTTCTTTCTTTCTTCTTTCTTCTTCTTCTTCTTCTTCTTCTTCTTCTTCTTCTTCTTCTTCTTCTTCTTCTTCTTCTCCTTCCTTCCTTCCTTCCTTCCTTCCTTCCTTCCTTCCTTCCTTCCTTCCTTCTTTTTTTAGATCCCACATATAAGTTAAATCATATGGTATTTGTCTTTCTCTGTCTGACTAATTTCACTTAGCACAATACCCTCTGGGTCCATTCGTGTTGTCACAAATGGCAAGATATTCTTTTTTATGGCTGAATATAGTCCATTGTATATATGCCATATCTTCTTCACCCATTCATCTATCTATGGATGTTGAGGTTGCTTCCATATCTTACTGCCTGATGTTTTTAGGGAAGCAGGCTGCTGCTGGGATGAGAACACTTCCGTATGTACATGACAATGGAACAAGGAATCGCCTTGCGGATGAGGATCTTTCCAGGGGCATTTTTTTTTTTTTAAGATTTTTTTTTTTTTTTTTTTATGATAGTCACAGAGAGAGAGAGAGAGAGAGAGAGAGAGAGAGAGGCAGAGACACAGGCAGAGGGAGAAGTAGGCTCCATGCACCGGGAGCCCGACGTGGGATTCGATCCCGGGTCTCCAGGATCGCGCCCTGGGCCAAAGGCAGGCGCCAAACCGCCGCGCCACCCAGGGATCCCTCCAGGGGCATTTAAAACCTGTACCTGACAGAGTTCCAGTGGGAGGAAATGTTCCTTAAACTCTGGGGCTTTCCAGTGTCCCGGGTACTTTAAGTGAGAAAAAGTTGGAAGTCTCTCCTTAGAGGAAAAAAAGGGAAATGAAAGATAAATTACATTTCATAAAGGTGTATATCAAGATCATAGAATTTTAGAGCTGGAAGGGGTATTAGAGAGAATCTAATTAAAAGTCTCTTTTTTTTTGCAACAGAGGCCTCAAGAGGTGGAAATAAATTGCCCAACACAGCAATGATAGAATTAAGAACTACGCTTAGATCCATTAATTCCTATTGCAGTGCTCCTTCTATTGACCTTATCTAAGTTTTTTTATTGCTTTAAATTGTTTCTTTGACTCACACTTATCAATGTGTTACTTAAATCTTTGACTCATACATATCAATGTGTTATTTAACAGGTAATACTAGAAAATCGATATGGATTGTTTTTATTTCTAGATAAAACCTAGTGGGGATTTGAGAGCTGCTCTGTTATCCCCAGCCCGGAAGACTGCCTCCTCCAGTGTCAGAATCACAGACAGAAAACCTGGAAAGAAAGAAACATGGGGATCCCTGGGTGGTGCAGCGGCTTAGCGCCTGCCTTTGGCCCAAGGCCCAATCCTGGAGAGCCGGGATCGAATCCCACGTCGGGCTCCCGGTGCATGGAGCCTGCTTCTCCCTCTGCCTGTGTCTCTGCCTCTCTCTCTCTCTCTCAATGTGACTATCATAAATAAATAAAATAAAATAAAAAAAGAAAGAAACATGGAATTAAAATCTTAGCCCCTGACAAATACAACCCGTCCCCAGTGAACTTGCATATTTAAAGAGATTGCACTGGTAAGTGGAGAGAAAGAGCAGGGGGTTTGGAAAAATGCCTAAATATTCTACTAGTTTGTTAATGTAGACAACTTATTTAACCTCTCTGTATCTCAGTTCCCACATTTGTAAGATTACAAATCATATGATCATTGATTCTCTCCCGAGATGAGTCTTTAAGGTCAAAGTGACTGAAATGGGAATGCCTCATACGTGTGAGCTAAGCTTACATCTGAAACCCCAGCCCTGGCACTTGGTAGATATATAGCACTTGTTGAGTGACTAACTGACCGACTGAACAGTACTGAAAGTCTCACTTCAGAGACTGGCTGGAAGTGTCAGATGGGTGCAGGGCGGTGTGGCTATAAAAGAGGAAACCAGAGAAGGGTCATTCAGCTTCCCTCTGTCAGGGTATGGCCTTAATACATGCTATGCCTCTTTCTTGTTCCTCATTTAAAAGGATAGAAATAGGGGTGCCTGGGTGGCCCAGTCAGTTAAGCATCCGACCTTTGATCTCAGCTCAGGTCATGATCTCAAGTTCAGGTCTTAATCTCAGGGTCCTGGGCTCAAGGCCTGCATTGGGCTCCATGCTGGGTGTGGAGCCTACTTAAAAGAAAAAGGAAAAAAAATAATGCAGGAGCATGCCCCCTCCTGTTGATAGCAGTGTTATCTACAAGGGCCAAAGATATGGAAGCAGCCCAAATGTCCATCAATTGATGAGTAAATAAAGAAGATGTGGTCTATACATATGATAGAATATTATTCAGTCATAAAAAGAACGAAATCTTGCCGTTTGCAATGACCTGGATGGAGCCAGAGAGTATTATGCTAAGTGAAATAAATCAGCCAGAAAAAGACAAATACCATATGATTTCACTCACATTTGAAATTTAAGAAACAAAACCAATGACCAAAAGGAGAAAAAAGAGAGAGGGAGATAGAAAAACCGAGAAACAGACTCATAACTATAGAGAACAAACATGATTACTAAGGGGAGATGGGTTGAGTAAGGAGGGCACTTGTGATGAGCACTGGACATGGAATTGTTGAATCACTATATTGTACACCTGAAACTAATATAACACCGTGTGTTAACCATTGAAATAAAAAATGTTTTAAAGATAAAACAATGGAGAAAAAAGAGACACAAGAGTAAATGAAATCAAACGAATGCAGTAAATACTAAAATGGTAATAAACATTCTGCTAAATGATGAGCTCTTTTCAAGAACCAGTCAAATCTGTTTGTTGTAAAAAAGGAGATGGAAACCTGCTTCATGACCTGTTCAAGAGGTGGTCATACTGGAGTTCTAGAGAAGGATTATTTCTGAGGGGTGGCACTAAAAGCAGAGAAGCAATTTGGAGGGAGGGTTCAATTTGGGGAGCATAGGGAAGAGTGTTCAGGGCTCGTGCTGGGGTGGATCTTTGGGGAAAAGGCAAGTGGAGCTACCTACCATCAGGGAAGTGCCTCTCCCACTGATTTCTCTCCATCTTCCTTCTTATCTTTATCCCATCCATACCCCACAGCTTAATTAGCCACCTTACAGCCCTAAACAAACCCAGTCCTCCCCCACCTGGCATTCCCTGACTTTGCTGCCTCAAAATGCCTACAGACGTTTGATGAAGAATGGGTATGTAGAAGCCTGAGAAACTGCTGCTTCATCAGGATTATATCTCTTACTCTACTTTGCTGATTTGACTGGGGTGAAAAGGACAGAATTTATAAGCCTCAGTCAGCAAGCTGGCGCAGTTGATCTGGAAGGGGTCAACTGATGGTTGGTCTCCATGGACAGCCCAAGCAGAGTGGTACACACAAAGTATGACCAGGCAGAAAGCAAGGATCCAAGGCGAGGGGACCTAGGGTGGCATGGTGTGTGGTTTACGGAACTGTGACCCACACGGCACGACGTGAAGATGAAGCTGGTAACTGTAGCAGAGTGTGGTAACTGTAGTTTGTCCGTCTAATGAGCTTTCCTGTCTGCTTCCTTTGGTGACCTCCTCCTCCACGCCACATCGCCTGAGTAAAGCTATCATCAGAGCACATCTCTTCCCTGCCTCATATCTTTCTTTTTTATTATTATTTTTTAAAATTTAAATTCAAATAATTAACATATAGTATATTATTAGTTTCAAGGGTAGAGGTCAGTGACTCCTCAGTCTTCTATAACACCCAGTGCTCACTATGTCCCACACCTTCCTAAATGTCCATGACCCAGTTACTCCATTCCCCCACCCCCTTCTCGCCAGCGACCCTCAGTTTGTTTCCTATGGTTAAGAGTGTCTTATGGTTTGTCTCCCTCTCTGAGTTCATCTTGTTTTATTTTTCCCTCCCTTCCCCTGTGGTCCTGTTTTGTTTCTTAAATTCCATATAGCTACCTCATACCTTTCTAGTCAAAGTCCACAGGAGTGGGCAGATGGCTCAGTTTGGGCAAATTTGTTGATCTAGGAATAGCCATACACCTAAATCAGGCCCTCATTCTTTTTGGACTATCTCTCTGGGAGCTGGCAGGGAAGGCTGCTAGGAGAACCATAAGAATAAAGAAGAGCAGAGACAAGCGGAGAAAAAGTGGGAGGATGGAGGGGAAGAACAGAGAGAGAGAGAGAGAAGAGAGAGAGAGAGAGGATGAATCGATTTTGAGCTTCTGAATCAATCCATGCTAGAGCTATCTCTTGACTTCTCAGTTACTTGAGCCAATGTGTCTTCTTTTTCTTTGCATAACTTAGAGTCTAGTTTCTATCATTTACAACCAAATGAGTCTCGATGAATTTACTTGCCAAGGTGGGCCAGAGGGCAAATGGAGCGAGATGTAGATGTTTGGGAACTCAAGCATCAAGTGCCTGGCATGTTTAGGGGTTCTTTATATTATGAACCAGAGATAGCTCATCAAAGGAGCCCCATGTTCTCAGACAGACACAAAGCTTATAAAACTCAAGACTATGGAGAGGAAAAAAATCACATTGAAATTTTCAAAGCTCACTCATTTGTCTGATTCTCCAGCAGCTATGTCTATCTACAACTGTCCATGCTATATGCAAACTGTAAGAACCATGTCATACTATTTTCATCTATCATAATGAGAAAGATCCAGTGAAAAACATCCAGTACTGGCGAATGCACATCTATTGTTGAAACGGGTATTCTTGTGCTTCTGTTAGAAGGGTAAATTGGCTCAGAGTTTATAAAGGTCTAAAGGGACATTTTGTACTGTGTGCTAGAAACCTGAAAGTGTACCTTTTCTTTTTTCTTTTTTAGTTTTTGAGAGAGATTGAGAGCACAAGGGGGGTGAGGAGGGCAGGAGAGGAAGAGAGGGAATCTTAAAAAAATAAAAATAAAAAATAAAAAAAATAAAAAATAAAAAAAAAATAAAAAAAAAAGAGAGGGAATCTTAAGGGTGATCCATGGCCTGCCTGGAGCAGGGCTCAGGGCTCCATGGCCAACACTGGGCTTGATCTCACAACCCTGAGATCATGACCTGAACTGAAGTCAAGAGTCAGACACTTAACCGACTGAGCCGCCTATGTGCCCTGAAATGTACCTGGTTTTTGACTCAGAAATTCTGGTGTTTCAGATCCAGTATGGGCTTCCACTTTCCCAGGAGGAACTCTGGGAAATAAACATCCATGTTAAAAGAACTCATTTTATATAATGTTAAAAGGATGCCTAAGTTGAGAGCATTTGTGCCATTTGTTTCCACAATTCTGGTTCTGCATTGGAAGGGTCTAGCAAACATTCAGATCCCTTATAATTCTAGAAATGATAATTTTGTATTTTTGGCTTGTACTTTGAGTAGTGAATGCATTCTGGAAAAGGTATACATTGCAATGTGTTGAATAAACCACACCTACCCTAACCCCTGCTGAATATGAGCTCCATGAGGGCCAGGATTTGTGTCTGTTCTGTTCACTGCTTTGTGCCAGCTAACTAGGACAGTGCCTGGCCTAACAGATACTCGAGTGAGTGAATGAGGCAATTTTAGAAAATGACTTGAAAAGATGGAAAATCACTACTTCCTTTTTCCTGTGAGTATTGTGAATGTAAAGCAATATAAGACTAGTGCTTTATACTTCTTAACTCAGAATTATGTATTGTGAATTAGTGATTAACAAGGAGAAGGTAGAAATTTTAGGTTAGAAGACAATACTTCTGGGATTTTTGCAGTTACCTATGTATTTTCATTGATCAGGGAAAACATAAAACTTCCTTCTTTCTAGAAACGTCATGGATATTATGTTGGGTTAGTAGATAAGACAGAGCTATTACATTCATCATAATTAGGGTACATGATTCAGATTCTTTTTTTTTTTTTTTTTCATGATTCAGATTCTTATGCAGGTGCTGATAAATCCACGCAGAGAAGACGGTTGGCTCATTATGAATGCACCTTTCAGGGGAGTGGCTGATATTTCACAGAAGACCAAAGATCCAATTTTAGGTGTTATGGAACCCTAGGCTTTTTCATTAAAGAAATATTCCCTTCATGGCAGGTTTTTGGATGGCCTGATTTCAATTTTTGGCAGAACTCCCTATTAAATGTTGAATGCCTACATTTATTTAATTTCAGCTCCATCTTGGGCACAGAAGGTAAGATTATGTGGCTATATGGGGCCTCTTCTACTCTGGTCTCTGTACAATGAGCTCTTAGTAAGTGCTAGGGGGTAATTTTACTTTGAAGCTTTCTGTTACTACATTTTTCTCCATTGCCCGGACAGGTCTTAACCAGACAGGTTATAGTAGGTGTAACCATATATTCTGTATTTCTGAGTCAATCATCTATAAGGTTAAAGCCACTTGCTTACTTCTAAAAACAAGTTTCTGGGTGGAGGAGGTGGTTGTAGCATCCCCTGGGGTAAGCCAACCCCAAGATGTCTGCTGTCTTGGTTTGGAACCACTTGTAGATCTGGAAAAGCAAAGCAAGGCATTTTCTGGTGTTTTACCAAGGATGCCTATTAGTTTCCGTACGTAAGAAATGTTAAAAGTCATCCCATAAGGGGGAGAGAGGAATGATATAAATGGTCCTGTAAAAGGTAAACCACTATCTGACATGATCAACTATATACAGTGGGTGCAGAGATCAACCCCCCGGAGTATTATACCAAAAGCCTCTTAACAAGTTCACAAGGTAAACAGTCTGCCCACCTCCTCCTCCACGCCCTGGATGTGTAGTATGTCAAGGATACGTTTTATAAGACTATGGTATAGAACAGACTTAAATGTGGTAGAAAAAAAATTACTTCTGTCTCTATACTATGGGGATGAAGAAAGCATTAAACAGCAATTCTTTACTTACAGAAATTTTCATTTCCATTTTTCATTCAAAAGGTCAAGCAAAACAGGTAAACTCATTTCTTTCTGATGGACTCCAAAGTAAACTGTTGTAATCTTATGCAGGGTAATTCAGCAGGAAAAATAATTGGATTTTTCCTACCTGTTAGATGATAGGACTGAGGGACCTGTGGCTGTCATGCTCACTAGGCATTCAAAGAGCATTAAAAAATTATTCTGTTGATTAAAAAAGCAGCCAGTCCATAGCCCCTCCGTCAGCACACTCCACGTTCACCAAGACATCTTTGAGCCTGGAGCCTCACAGAGCCAGTTCTGTGAGTCTAATGCAGGCTATTTGTTTATTTTATGGCTCACCTGGCCTGATTCATTCTGATCCTGAGCTGCGCTGAGTTACTTGGCTGCACTATAAGGCTTGTTGAACTGTTTGGTATCAATAATTCTCTCTTTTCTCAGTAGAAAGTGTCAGCCTTTTATTTAAAGCTTGCTTTCTATATCTGTCAGAGACCACCTGCAATATTAAACCACCTCTTTTTTGTGTGTGTCTTATCCAGTATCGGTTCTCTCATTCTCTCATTCTACAGACAGCTGCGGATTCAGACTTAGGCACACACAGACCCTGATTCTTGCCCTTACAGGAAATCATATATTGGGAGCCGCTAGCCCTTTGCTGTGCCCTTTGCTGTGGCGTCAGGCAGTTCGAAAGCAGTGTGGTCCCACCTCTATCTTTAATATTTTGAACTCCTCACCTGTTCCTAACATGGTAACTGGGTCCCCTTCAGCCTTTTTCTTGGCTACTTGGAATCCCAAGCTGTTTGGATTGTTGCTTGATCTGCATCTAGCTAGAGACTGGAATTTGATTACCATCTCTCTGTGCATGTATTTGATGGATTTTTTCTTTCTTTCTTCTTTCTTTCTTTCTTTCTTTCTTTCTTTCTTTCTTTCTTTCTTTCTTTCTTCTTTCTTTCTTCTTTTCTTCTTTCTTCTTTCTTTCTTTCTCTTTCTTCTTTCTTTCTTTCTTTCTTTCTTTCTTTCTTTCTTTCTTTCTTTCTTTCTTTCTTTCTTTCTTTTCTTTCTTCTTTCCTTCTTTTAAAGATTTCATTTACTCATTCATGAGAGACGGAGGGGGGCGGTGCAGAGACACAGGCAGAGGGAGAAGCAGGCTCCATGCAGGGAGCCTGACATGGGACTCTATCCCGGGTCTCTGGGATCAGGCCCTGGGCTGAAGGCGGCACTAAACCGCTGAGCTACCGGGGCTGCCCTATTTGATGTATCTTATACTCCATTTTAAAACCTTACATATTATGAGTCTTTTTTCATTTTATTAAACATTATTCATAAAATTTAAATTTATTTCATTGATTTTTATCCTATGAATATTCAGGTGATTTCTTTCTAGTCTTTTTCTGTATGTTTATAGTATGAACATTACAGTGTGAACATGAGCTTAATGATGTGAAGTTTTTTGGTGTTGGTAAATATTTCCCGGAATATAATTTTTAATAGCCACATCATATCGATGTATATCATAAATAATAATGTGTGTATTATTTTTTTTTAATTTATTTTTTATTGGTGTTCAATTTACCAACATACAGAATAACCCCCAGTGCCCGTCACCCAATCACTCACACCCCCCGCCCTCCTCCCCTTCTACCACCCCTAGTTCGTTTCCCAGAGTTAGCAGTCTTTACGTTCTGTCTCCCTTTCTGATATTTCCCACACATTTCTTCTCCCTTCTCTTATATTCCCTTTCACTATTATTTATATTCCCCAAATGAATGAGAACATATAATGTTTGTCCTTCTCCGACTGACTTACTTCACTCAGCATAATACCCTCCAGTTCCATCCACATTGAAGCAAATGGTGGATATTTGTCATTTCTAATAGCTGAGTAATATTCCATTGTATACATAAACCACATCTTCTTTATCCACTCATCTTTCGATGGACACCGAAGCTCCTTCCACAGTTTGGCTATTGTGGCCATTGCTGCTATAAACATCGGGGTGCAGGTGTCCCGGCGTTTCATTGCATCTGTATCTTTGGGGTAAATCCCCAACAGTGCAATTGCTGGGTCGTAGGGCAGGTCTATTTTTAACTGTTTGAGGAACCTCCACACAGTTTTCCAGAGTGGCTGCACCAGTTCACATTCCCACCAACAGTGTAAGAGGGTTGCCTTTTCTCCGCATCTTCTCCAACATTTGTGGTTTCCTGCCTTGTTAATTTTCCCCATTCTCACTGGTGTGAGGTGGGATCTCATTGTGGTTTTGATTTGTATTTCCCTGGTGGCAAGTGATGCGGAGCATTTTCTCATGTGCGTGTTGGCCACGTCTATGTCTTCCTCTGTGAGATTTCTGTTCATGTCTTTCGCCCATTTCACGATTGGATTGTTTGTTTCTTTGGTGTTGAGTTTAAGAAGTTCTTTACAGATCTTGGAAACTAGCCCTTTATCTGATATGTCATTTGCAAATATCTTCTCCCATTCTGTAGGTTGTCTTTTAGTTTTGTTGACTGTATCCTTTGCTGTGCAAAAGCTTCTTATCTTGATGAAGTCCCAATAGTTCATTTTTGCTTTTGTTTCTTTTGCCTTCGTGGATGTATCTTGCAAGAAGTTACTGTGGCCGAGTTCAAAAAGGGTGTTGCCTGTGTTCTCCTCTAGGATTTTGATGGAATCTTGTCTCACATTTAGATCTTTCATCCATTTTGAGTTTATCTTTGTGTATGGTGCAAGAGAGTGGTCTAGTTTCATTCTTCTGCATGTGGATGTCCAGTTTTCCCAGCACCATTTATTGAAGAGACTGTCTTTCTTCCAATGGAGAGTCTTTCCTCCTTTATCGAATATTAGTTGCCCATAAAGTTCAGGGTCCACTTCTGGATTCTCTATTCTGTTCCACTGATCTATGTGTCTGTTTTTGTGCCAGTACCACACTGTCTTGATGACCACAGCTTTGTAGTACAACCTGAAATCTGGCATTGTGATGCCCCCAGATATGGTTTTCTTTTTTAAAATTCCCCTGGCTATTCGGGGTCTTTTCTGATTCCGCACAAATCTTAAAATAATTTGTTCTAACTCTCTGAAGAAAGTCCATGGTATTTTGATAGGGATTGCATTAAACGTGTAAATTGCCCTGGGTAACATTGCATTTTCACAATATTAATTCTGCCAATCCATGAGCATGGAATATTTTTCCATCTCTTTGTGTCTTCCTCAATTTCTTTCAGAAGTGTTCTATAGTTTTGAGGGTATAGATCCTTTACATCTTTGGTTAGGTTTATTCCTAGGTATCTTATGCTTTTGGGTGCAATTGTAAATGGGATTGACTCCTTAATTTCTCTTTCTTCAGTCTCATTGTTAGTGTATAGAAATGCCACTGATTTCTGGGCATTGATTTTGTATCCTGCCACGCTACCGAATTGCTGTATGAGTTCTAGCAATCTTGGGGTGGAGACTTTTGGGTTTTCTATGTAGAGTATCATGTCATCGGCGAAGAGGGAGAGTTTGACTTCTTCTTTGCCAATTTGAATGCCTTTAATGTCTTTTTGTTGTCTGATTGCTGAGGCTAGGACTTCCAGTACTATGTTGAACAGCAGTGGTGAGAGTGGACATCCCTGTCTTGTTCCTGATCTTAGGGGAAAGGCTCCCAGTGCTTCCCCATTGGGAATGATATTTGCTATGGGCTTTTCATAGATGGCTTTTAAGATGTTGAGGAATGTTCCCTCTATCCCTACACTCTGAAGAGTTTTGATCAGAAATAGATGCTGTATTTTGTCAAATGCTTTCTCTGCATCTAATGAGAGGATCATATGGTTCTTGGTTTTTCTCTTGCTGATATGATGAATCACATTGTTTTACGGGTGTTGAACCAGCCTTGTGTCCCGGGGATAAATCCTACTTGGTCATGGTGAATAATTTTCTTAATGTACTGTTGGATCCTATTGGCCAGTATCTTGTTGAGAATTTTTGCATCCATGTTCATCAGGGATATTGGTCTGTAATTCTCCTTTTTGGCGGGGTCTTTGTCTGGCTTTGGAATTAAGGTGATGCTGGCCTCATAGAACGAATTTGGAAGTACTCCATCTCTTTCTATCTTTCCAAACAGCTTTAGGAGAATAGGTATGATTTCTTCTTTAAACGTTTGATAAAATTCTCCTGGGAAGCCATCTGGCCCTGGACTCTTGTGTCTTGGGAGGTTTTTGATGACTGCTTCAATTTCCTCCCTGGTTATTGGCCTGTTCAGGTTTTCTATTTCTTCCTGTTCCAGTTTTGGTAGTTTGTGGCTTTCCAGGAATGCGTCCATTTCTTTTAGATTGCCTAATTTATTGGCATATAGCTGTTCATAATATGTTTTTATTTTTTTTATTTTTATTTATTTATTTATTTATTATTTTTTTTCATAATATGTTTTTAAAATCGTTTGTATTTCCTTGGTGTTGGTAGTGATCTCTCCTTTCTCATTCATGATTTTATTAATTTGAGTCTTCTCTCTCTTCTTTTTAATAAGGCTGGCTAATGGTTTATCTATCTTATTAATTCTTTCAAAGAACCAACTCCTGGTTCTGTTGATCTGTTCCACAGTTCTTCTGGTCTCGATTTCGTTGAGTTCTGCTCAAATCTTTATTAACTCTCGTCTTCTCCTGGGTGTAGGATCTATCTGCTGTTTTTTCTCTAGCTCCTTTATGTGTAAGGTTAGCTTTTGTATTTGAGTTCTTTCCAGTTTTTGAATGGATGCTTGTATTGCGATGTATTTCCCCCGTAGGACTGCTTTTGCTGCATCCCAAAGATTTTGAACGGTTGTATCTTCATTCTCATTAGTTTCCATGAATCTTTTTAATTCTTCCTTAATTTCCTGGTTGACCCTTTCATCTTTTAGCAGGATGGTCCTTAACCTCCACGTGTTTGAGGTCCTTCCAAACTTCTTGTTGTGATTTAGTTCTAATTTCAAGGCATTATGGTCTGAGAATATGCAGGGGACGATCCCAATCTTTTGGTATCGGTTCAGACCCGATTTGTGACCCAGTATGTGGTCTATTCTGGAGAAAGTTCCATGTGCACTTGAGAAGAATGTGTTGAGTTTGGATGTAAAGTTCTGTAGATATCTGTGAAATCCATCTGGTCCAGTCTATCATTTAAAGCTCTCATTTCTTTGGAGATGTTGTGCTTAGAAGACCTATCAAGTATAGAAAGAGCTAGATTGAAGTCACCAAGTATAAGTGTATTATTATCTAAGTATTTCTTCACTTTGGTTAATAATTGATTTATATATTTGGCAGCTCCCACATTCGGGGCATATATATTGAGGATTGTTAAGTCCTCTTGTTGGATAGATCCTTTAAGTATGAGATAGTGTCCCTCTTCATCTCTCACTACAGTCTTCGGGGTAAATTTTAGTTTATCTGATATAAGGATGGCTACCCCTGCTTTCTTTTGAGGACCATTCGAATGGTAAATGGTTCTCCAACCTTTTATTTTCAGGCTATAGGTGTCCTTCTGTCTAAAATGAGTCTCTTGTAGACAGCAAATAGATGGGTCCTGCTTTTTTATCCAGTCGGAAACCCTGCGCCTTTTGATGAGGTCATTAAGCCCGTTCATGTTCAGAGTTACTATTGAGAGATATGAGTTTAGTGTCATCATGATATCTATTCAGTCCTTGTTTTTGTGGATTGTTCCACTGAACTTCTTCTTCAAGGGGAATTTTAAGAGTCCCCCTTACAATTTCTTGCAGAGCTGGTTTGGAGGTCACATATTCTTTTAGTTGCTGCCTGTCTTGGAAGCTCTTTATCTCTCCTTCCATTTTGAATGAGAGCCTTGCTGGATAAAGTATTCTTGGTTGCATGTTCTTCTCATTTAGGACCCTGAATATATCCTGCCAGCCCTTTCTGGCCTGCCAGGTCTCTGTGGAGAGGTCTGCTGTTACCCTAATACTCCTCCCCATAAAAGTCAGGGATTTCTTGTCTCTTGCTGCTTTAAGGATCTTCTCTTTATCTTTGGAATTTGCAAGCTTCACTATTAAATGTCGAGGTGTTGAACGGTTTTTATTGATTTTAGGGGGGGATCTCTCTATTTCCTGGATCTGAATACCTGTTTCCCTTCCCAGATTAGGAAAGTTTTCAGCTAGAATTTGTTCAAATACATATTCTGGCCCTCTGTCCCTTTCGGCGCCCTCGGGAACACCAATTAAACGTAGGTTTTTCTTCCTCAGGCTGTCGTTTATTTCCCTTAATCTATCTTAATGGTCTTTTAATTGTTTGTCTCTTTTTTCCTCAGTTTCCCTCTTTGCTATCAACTTGTCTTCTATGTCACTCACTCGTTCTTCCACCTCGTTAACCCTCGTCGTTAGGACTTCTAGTTTGGATTGCATCTCATTCAATTGATTTTTAATTTCTGCCTGATTAGCTCTAAATTCTGCAGTCATGAAGTCTCTTGAGTCCTTTATGCTTTTTTCTAGAGCTACCAGTAGCTGTATAACAGTGCTTCTGAATTGGCTTTCTGACATTGAATTGTAATCCAGATTGTGTAACTCTGTGGGAGAGAGGACTGTTTCTGATTCTTTCTTTTGAGGTGAGGTTTTCCTTCTAGTCATTTTGTTCAGTGCAGAGTGGCCAAAAGCAAGTTGTATTGGGAAAAGGAGAAAAAGAGAGGAGAGAAAGAAGGAAAGAAAAGAGAAAGAGAAAAAAAAAGGAAGAAAAAAGAGAAGAAAAAGAAAGGAAAAAAAGGGGGTGGGGGAAGGAAACAAATCAAAAAGCAAAACAAAACAAAACAAAACAAAAAACAAAAAACCCACGGTGGAGTATCTTCTGATTCTGTATACTTTAAGTCCCTTGGCTTCCCCTGGAAATTGTCCGTCTAGTTGGTCTTCTGGGGGAGGGGCCTGTTGTGCTGATTTTCAGGTGTTAGCATTTGGGGGAGCTGCTGTGCCCCTGCCTAGTGCAGGGCTCAGTGGGGGTTGTTTACCCCGTGAGGCCCCAGGAGGAACAGCCCCAGTGGCGGGGCCAGCTCTGGAGCCCTGGATTCAGCCCCCGCAGTGACTCCGGAGCTCTTGGTCTGCAGGGCCTGGAGGCTCCGGGGCGGGGCCGCTGATCTGCTCAGCTGGGGCAGGAGTGTCCTCGCTGTCCTGGGCCCTCCCGGCCTCTGCCTGTCCCGGGGGAGGCCGGATCCTGGGCTGTGTCCCGGCGCCCTGTGCTCCCGGCCCACAGCCCCCTCCACGGAGCCGCCGCCCGAGCCCCTCCGAGCTGCTGCTGGAACCGCGCAGCCCCCTCCGCACGGAGCCTCTTCCTCCGCCTGAGCCCCCCCGAGCTGCTCCGGGTCCCGCTGTGCGCGCTGCAGCCCTTAGGGAGCTCGGCGCATTCTCCTGGGCGCGCAGTTGCTGTTACTGTCCCAGGCAGCCCGAGGGCATCCCCTCCCTCCTGGGTCCTGCTCCAACTCCCTGCGAGCCCCTTTCCGCCCGGGAAGGTCGGTGCAGCTCCTGCTCCTCCGGGACGGGGCTCTCCTGTCCTGGGGACACTCGCCCCGGCCTCAGCCCGGCTCCTCGCGGGGCCCCTCCCCCTTGGAGGCCTTTGTTTCTTTATTTCTTTTTCCCCGTCTTCCTACCTTGATAGAAGCGCGAACTCTTCTCACTGTAGCGTTCCAGCTGGTCTCTCTTTAAATCTCAGGCCGAATTCGTAGATTTTCAGGATGATTTGAAGGTTTTCTAGGTAATTTGGTGGAGACAGTTGATTTGGGGACCCTACTCTTCAGCCATCCTGCCCCTCCCCCTCTGTGTGTATTATTCTTATACATAAAGTTCTGTCTGCACTTCAAATTATTTGTTTATGACAAACTCAGGTTTGGAATTATTGGATTAAAATGTAGAAACATTTTGAAGACACTGCATACTATATTGCCAAATGGCTTTTGGATAAATTACACAGACTTCCATTCTCAGTGTATGAAATTTCTTTCATCATAGTCTTATCAAGATTAGTATTATTTTGATAATTTGACAAATTAAAACGATTTTTAATGTTTTAATTTTTTTACTTCTTTGATTACATTGTGAGATTTATTTTTAAAAATTTATTCAGTAGACATTTAAAATTTCTTTTTCATGAATTGTCTATACTTTGTTCACCTAATATAATGCTTTTATGTTTTCATTTTGAATTTGGATGAAGTATGTAATATATTAGCAATATTTTCCCTTACCCTCTTGCACTATTGGTGGGAATGCAGATTGGTGCAACCACTCTGGAAAATGGAAAGAGGTTTCTCAAAAAGTTAAAAATAGAACTACTCTATGATCCAGCAATTGCACTTCTTGGTATTTGTCCAGAGAATACAAAAATACTAAGTCAAAGGGATACATGGAACTGATATGTAGTAGAATCATCTATGATAGCCGAATTATGCAAACAGCCCAAGTGTTCTTTATCCATAGGTGAATGGGTAGAGAAGATGTGTACACACACACACACACACACACACACACACACAAACACATACACTGGAATATCACTCAGCCATAAAAAAAAGAATGAAATCTTGCCATTTGCAACGACATAGATGGTGCTAGAGATATTATGCTAAGTGAAATGTCAGTCAGAGAAAGACAAATATACAATTTCACTCATATGTGGAATTTAAGAAACAAAACAAACGAGCAAAGGGAAAAGAAGAGAGAGAGAGAGAAGTAAATCATGGAACAAATCCTTAACCATAGAGAACACACTGGTGGTTTACCAGAGGGGAGGTCAGTGGGCAGGTGGGTGAAATAGGTGATGGGGATTAAAGAGTATGTTTTTGTGATGAGCACCTGGTGATGTATGAAATTGTTGAATCAGTATATTGTATACCTGAAATTAATATTACACTGTATATTAGCTAATTGGAATTTAAATAAAACTTAAAAAAAAAAGATTTTCCCTTTAGCTGCCAATTTGCCATACATTTCTTTTCAGTTTGTTGGGTGTATTATGGACATGTTACAATAATCTTTGATATACTGACATTTTAAATTTTTGCATGTTCAAACCTTTCTCTTTCTTTTATGATTTCTTTTATTGCTTTTTTACATGGATAGTCATTCCTTATCAGATATCAGATAAACTGTCATTTGGATTTCCTAGTTATTTAATCCACTTATACCTAATTTTTAGTGAATGATAGATCTCAGTTGACTTTTTTCTGGATAAAAGGTCAGTCAATTTTCCCAACAAGGTACACTACATAATTCATTTTTCAGAATTGATCATTAATTTATCTTTTATATACAGCATATATACTTGGATCTGTTTCTAAGCTATTTTTCTCTGTTTCATTGATTCTTCTATCTTTACTTATGCCAAGGGCTTAGCATTTTTAGTTATTATTGCTTCATAGTAGTTTAAAGGAAACTTCTTATTATGGCAAATATGAACCTATACATATAGGGTTATGCAAATCTACCCGTACCCATTGCCTAGCTTCAATAACTGTCAACTCCTGGCAATTATGTGTATATCTACCATCATACAGTTTTATTTGTAAATTTATCAGTATGTATCACTAAAAGACAAACAATATAATAAAAAATATAAAATATAAAATATAAAAATATAAAATATAATAAAAAATACAATCACAATATTTTTATCAAATCTAAAAATTTATAATAATTTTTAAATATTAATATGGAGTAAGGTTTAAAACCCTTACTAAATATCAGTATGGAGTAAGGGTTCAAACTTCTTAAATAGGGATCCCTGGGTGGCTCTGCGGTTTGGCGCCTGCCTTTGGCCCAGGGCGGATCTGGGCGTTTTGGGATCGAGTCCCACGTCGGACTCCCGGCATGGAACCTGCTTCTCCCTCTGCCTGTGTCTGTGCCTCTCTCTCTCTCTCTCTATCATGAATAAATAAATAAATAAATCTTTTAAAAAATTCTTAAATATAATAAATGTTTTAATTAGTTACTTTTACTTTGTTGTTTGTATTCAAATTCAAATAAAGATCACACTTTGCAATTAATTAATGTCTTTTAAGTCTCTACTGAATTAGGGGGGGACATCATATGTCCCCTAATAAAAACATCATATGTTTTTCTATGTCAAGTCTTTTTTAATACATATCGATAGTTTCCTTGATATTTGGTATATATTTTATTTTAATATTATTTTAGCTAAATTTTTTGTTGTTTCTGTTGTGAGCTGGAATCTTTTTGTCCATTATATCTAACAATCAGTGATTTCTAGTACATAAGGAAACCTTTGATCTTAGTACCGTTTTATTTCAATCAGATACTTTAATGAACTCTCTCATTTAATTTTTGATTGATTTTCCTAAGATTTCTAAGTATAAAATGTGTACCATTAGTGAATAAAGATAAATTCCATCTCTCTCTTTTCATGTCTCTCATTTCCATTATATTTCTCATTGCTCTAGAAATCATTTGCAGAGCAATTTCTTAAAATAGTAATAACATTCTTACTTTTGCTCCTGATTTTCGATAGGAATGGCTACATTGTTTCTACACTAAGTATGATATTAGCTATTTGTTTAAGGAAATAAATTGTTATGTTAAAAGACTGTATAAGTTAAAGACAGCCACAAATTCTTTGCTACTCTTGTCTAGAGGTGAGTTTAATTCCCCTCCCCTTCAATCGAGGCTGGCCTTCGTGATTAGCTTGGAACCAGTAAAATGTGTTAGAAGTGATACTCCTAAGGCTTGGCCAGAGAAGCCTGTAGCTTTTGCCTTAGTCTCTTGGAATACTCATTCTTCAGATGATCCTTCTTGGAAACCAGCTGCCACGCTGTGAGGAGCCCAGGCCGTTCCGGTAGACCATCTCTGCTGAGCCTCCAGCCAATAGCAAGTATTTGCTGCCAGCACTAGGTTAGTCCATGTGGACTCAGGCTCCAGGCCAGCCTCTGTAGATATGAGCTCCTGGCCTGTACCTGCATCAGGCTGACCCTGCAGCCAAAGGCAACAGTTCTGCTTTGGTAAAGGCTGGCCTTGTAGCCTCAGGCTCTAGGCCTATCCACATGGCCAAGGCTCCAGGTGTACCAGTGTTAGGCCAGTCCTCATGGTCCAAAGCTGTAGGTCCAGGACCAGGTCCCCCTACAAACCAAGGCATGTACATGCGCAGCCTCCTGGACCCAGATTCTAGGCATACCCTTGTAAACCCAGATTCTAGTCCCAAAACTGTGATCCCTGGCAGTAGGCCTATCCCTATGGACCCAGGCATCAAGCCCTCCCCAGTGGACCTCAGTGGTGTCAGGTTACCCCTGTGGACTCAGGACCAGGCCCATTCCTACGGACCCAGGCTCCAGGCTGGCCCTTATAAATTCAGACTCAATGCCTACTTCAGTGTGAAGTTAGTCTCCCTGCAGCCCCAGGCTTATATGATAATCTCCATTGACCCAGGCCCCAGGCTGGCCCCTGTTCACCCAGAAAACAAGCCTGCTCACCCACTGACTCAGGCTTCAGGCCAGCCTACTTGAGGACTCCAGAAACAAGCTATTCTTTTTGGGCATTTGTATTTGATCCAGTGAGTTAGGTAGATTTCCATGTTGTAAAATAATTTATCTATTAAGGCATTCTTTGTAACTTGTGTTTGAATCCAGGTTGAGACATATATAACTTTATGAGCTCTCTCTAGGCCTCAGGGTTTTATCTTATAGAACTTGAAAAATAATAACTCCTATTATGAGGTTGTTTGAAGATTAAAGAGATAAGGCATGTAAATCACTTAATGCAATGCAATCTCAAGCAGATAGTAAGTGCCTAATAATTAGAGCTAATAAATATAATTATTAACTCATTGATATGGTCCTTGAGCCTGTTTAAAAGATAAATCTTGAACACTTTCTCTTTATTTCTCATTGACTAAGAGTCAAGAACTTTTTGTGGGGGATCTATTCTTTAGATTCATAAATTTGGGTCCATTTTTATTTCAATTTTTCCAGGAAATCATCAATTTTATTAAGGTTTTTAAAAGTTTTGGGGCACCCAGATGGCTCTGTCAGAGGAACATGCAACTCTTGATTTCAGAGCTGTAAGTTTGAGCCCCACGTTGAGTGTAGAGATTACTTGAAAATAAGATCTTAAAAAAAATTTTAGTATAGCGTTTTATGTAATACTTACTCGTGATTTCTTTAAAATGTCTTTTAAATCTATCATTAAATCCATGTGTTTTATTTCTTTATTCATAATCAAATCATCTAGAGGTATTTTATCCACTGTTTTCTCCAAAGAGTTACCTTTTTAAATGTATCTACCAACCCTGCTATCAGAGTTTCATTTAAGTCTCTAGGCTGGAAACATAGGCTATGGATCAAAGTAAATAGAAGAGAACATGCACACTGTTAGGGGCCATGGATGTGGCAGTTGGGTTCCCTTTACGTCCTCCATCTGTCTTTTATCCAGTCTCTGTTTACACTCTTTAAATGGAATATCTAAGGAGTAACCAAATAGATCAATGTTGGTAGGTACTTTGAACTTTTACATTTTTGAAAAGAATTTGAAGCAAACTTTTACTTGTATTATTCTGGAATTTTAGGGCAGCATGAACATGTTGAGAACACCATGGTATTATGAGCATTAAAAATAAAGAATTGGCTACTAGATTTCCTTTGTAAAATGTGTAAGAAAATACTTTGTAAAATGTATGTGTATGTGTATGTGTATGTGTATGTGTATATGTGTTTTTCCCCTATGTCTCAGGCTTCAAAACCCATGAAATTTTCTACCACATGAACCATTTTAAATCACCTCCTGCCTGAATCATTTTGATGGAGACCTGATGAAGGGTATGTCATGAAAATTGGGAATGACACATTGAATGATGGATCTTGAGCAAATGTGGTTGCGTGAGCTGCAATTGCCTGCAATGGAGAATAGAAGCAATTCACAGATGGATGGAGCCTGTGATTCTGTTGCTTAAGACAATGAAAAGTCCCCATCTTTGCTAAGATTCTTCATATATTGCTGTCTAGGATATGCTGATGATCCTATTTGAAACACTAGAATCTGTACTGGGCCAAGTTCTCCAGATGGTAAGAAATGGATTTCACATGCTCTTTTTCTTTCTTCCTTTCTTTCTTTCTTTCTTTCTTTCTTTCTTTCTTTCTTTCTTTCTTTCTTCTTTCTTCCTTTCTTTTTTTTTTTTTTTACTATTATTTAGAATAAATTCTCCATCTACACTTAAAGAAGTTTTCCAGAAACCTGACAAATAGAGTAAACATCAAATGCCACATTATGGTGCTTCTGTCTAATTGAAGCCTTCACCCAACTGGGCTACAAATTCATTTTATATGTATGCTTTATATGTTTTCCCAATTCCTCTTGCTCATCAATAAAAATTCTTTGACTTTTAATTGAATGGTCAATATTATATTCAGGGTAGTACACGCACTATTGCCTCTAAAATGCATTTATTCCTATTTTGTCTTTTTACTTCAATTTTTGGTTCTCAATTTAAATATGTAGGGAAAAAATATGCCAGCCTGCCTGTTGAATATTTCCCTCCTCATATCTTAGCCTGTCGCACATGATGCTAACATTCTCATACTGCATATTTTATTTATCAAAATCTAGACCTGAACTGTAAAGCTTCAGAGTCACCAAGACTGTAAAATATAATCTTTAGAATAGAGGAGCACTATGGCTAAGTAGGTGATATTCAAAATGCCTCTTCATCATTTGAGTTACATAGAAGCTGCATAATAACCATTATATGCTTAGCATTTCTTATTTTATTTCTTTTTTTTTAATTTTTATTTATTTATTTATTTATTTATGATAGTCACAGAGAGAGAGAGAGAGAGAGGCAGAGACACAGGCAGAGGGAGAAGCAGGCTCCATGCACTGAGAGCCTGATGTGGGATTCGATCCCAGGTCTCCAGGATCGCGCCCTGGGCCAAAGGCAGGCGCCAAACCGCTGCGCCACCCAGGGATCCCTCTTATTTTATTTCTAATTAGTTTCTGAAAAATGAAGGCAAAGGAGTAAGAAAAAATAAACTAGGAATAAAGAAGGGAGAAACTATTTGAAATTCAGAATCAAAAACATCTATTTGCTACTTGTAGTATTTTACTGCCCTAAGCATTTTCAAGCAATTTCAGGAGAAGAACTTTAGCCCATTTCTGTTCAAACCAAATTCAGTGACAGAATGTGATACATACAATTGCCCTAAATAATTATTTCTCAAACCAAAGGTGTTGGTACTTTAGGGCAGAGCTAGCTTTATGAAAATTGGGAAGTGGGCAGTATTTCTGATTTAGTTTATGCTTTGTTTTTGAATCCCAGAGATTGTGGCCAATATATTCCCTTGACTTGAATATCCGCAAAGCTTTAGAGTCTCAAATACCTTAACATTTATATAAGCCTTCATTGTCCAATACAATAGCACTAGCAACTAGCTACATGTGGCTATTTAAATTAGTTAAAATTTAAAATGTATTTCCTTAGTTATGCTAGCCACATTTCAAGGGCTCAACAGCCACATGTGGCTGTGACTAACATACTGGGGAATGTGAATATAGGTCATTCCTATCATCAAAGAATGTTCTGTGGGATAGCATTTGGTGCATAGTAAGTGCTCAATGATTCATTGCTCCCTTTATTTTATTCCTCCAGGGCATGACTCACAGAGACTAGCTGGATAACAATTCTCCTGAGTTAATTTCAGATTCACTAATTGGGCTTATTCCCCACCCTCCAAGGTTCGTTTTCGATACCCCTACCTGGACTTAAGGCATCTACCTTTGTTACTTCCTGAAAGGTTTGGAGGATTATTTTTTTTTCAGGCTAGGATAAGTAGCAAGTTGATAAAGATTTCATGGGGGCCCCTCAGATTAGAGTTGTCATTGCATCTCTTCTTTCATAGACAACGTAGTAAAATTGCAAATTCACTCATTCAACAACTGCAAAGTAAATATATTTTCTTTCTTTTGTCTCTAACTGATCTAGACTTCCTGGTGATCCCCATTCACTATGCAGCAGGGAAAAAAAACTGAATTAACTTTTAGTCCTCAATCATTTTAAATTTAGCCTGAAAAAAAATTAGCCTGAATTAATAATTTAAGCAGCCCTTTGGGTAATTTTTAGTCTTCCTCTTTGGAATAAGTGCTTACTCAGTCATATTTTCACCTCTACATCCTCTTCGAAGGCAGACAGTGCAAGAATACATGGCTCTTGAGTATTTTTGCAGGCAAGGGGTGGTTTGTGTTAACTTAAGGTGGCAGAGAGGATAACTCGGGTATGCTGGAGTTGGGCCACATTGGTCTCCTCCTGGCACCTGGTGCAGATGTGTGATGTCCGTAAACTCACAGGTGTTCCTGCTCATCTCTCTCAGGGCTTGAGGGACCAATCCAGCTACTTGGCCTCACCCCAGCTCTTGAGGTACAACTTCTGAGTTTTTTCCATATCTTCCATCTGGCCTCCTGTCCTCCGTGGCTCATTCTATATGCAAACCACTAAAGGAGAACAGAGCTTCACCATGTATTAAGGTCGGAAATGTCTAAAAGGAACATTTGTTTCCTTCAATCTGCAGGGGGAAATGCTCTCTCATTTACAAAAGAATCTACACAGTTTACATGGTGGTGTGTCACTTGACACAAGCTGGCGATTACATTTACACTTTAAATGAGTAGCTTCTGTTTCCTATAATGTGCATCTATGCCCAATATGTTTGACAAGCTTTGTGATTATCCTGTGCTTTGCAATGGAAGGTTCATCCCTGGAGGATTAAACAAAAGCTTTGTGCTTAAAAGTTGATTATCTCCAGAGGCTTCTTGCTTCTCCATAAACATAACAGGTCATGGTTTGTTCAGATTCGCATTGTTTCCCCATCTGCCTGGTGTCTGAACAGAGCTCTTTGTGTCTCCGCTCCCGTAGGCACGGGGCGTTAAGTGTTGTAGAGCATCCTACTTCTTATCTTCTGAAAATACAACTAGCAACTTCCTTGAGAACATACAGTGCATGTGACGAAAGGATTCTTCCCTCCTACATTTTCTCTTTATGTACCACTCTTACCTGAACTGCAGTCTTGTCATTTTAACACAGAATCAACCAATGAATGTATGTTTTATTATTTTTTCCACACTGTCCAAATCTCCTCTTTCCAACTGCCTTCTTTCATCCAGCCACAATTCCTTGGCCACCAAAGAGGAGGGATTTCTCTCTCTCTCTCTTTTTTTTCCAAAGCTTTAATTTATTTATTCATGAGAGACATAGAGAGAGAGGCAGAGACCCAGGCAGAGGGAGAAGCAGGCTACATCCAGGGAGCCCGATGTGGGACTCGATCCCTGGACCGGGGATCATGACCTGAGCCAGAGGCAGACACTCAACCGCTAAGCCACCCAGGCACCCTGGATTTCTCTTTTTTTCCCCTCTACTCCATGGCCTTCTTTGGTCCAACTGCAGCTTTGTGGCTAAGCTTTGGTGGAGAAGAATCCTATACAGGCTTGGAGAAGTTGTGTGATCTAGGTCTTTCGGGTTTGGTTCTTGATATCTTAAAGAAATTTAAAACCTCTTCTGATGATGACTATAGCCTTGTGAGGACATAAGAGAGGCTGTCTAAATTCCTTTAGTATGCTTGCTTTATTCTGCCCCAGGACTTTTAGGACTTAATGTCAAAACTGGAGGGATGAAGTGAAACATTTCAGGGGAGGTAAAGTTTATTAATTGATCATTTGCTAAAATATTCTTACTACAGCAATAAGTGCTGGAGGTATTTGATCCTGGAGACATGATAAATTCCATTCCTTAATCTGTCCCAATAACTGCCTGGATTTCCATTGGAACTGGATGTGCCAAGAAAGTTTGTACATTTGATGCCGTTGGCCATTTTGACCTCATTGTTTAATTACATGTAAGACAGCTTGTAAGAAGGAGAAATCACTTGGCAGAAGGGGGAGAGTGTGATCCATTTTATAGATGGGTGATCTTTTTTGGAACCCTGAAGATGTTCTTATTTTACTTATTTTCAACTTCTTTGAAATGTCAACTCCTAGAGTGATTTTTATTAACAGAGCACGAGGCTAGAGGTTAAAGGAGAGCCAGAAGTAGTGACATTTTTATAATAGCAGTAGAGAGACCACAATCCAGGTAATTGTAAGCATTCATGCTAACTGTGGCATACTAGCACTTTATGAAGGACTCCCTTAATTGTTCCTTAAATGGAAGACCTTTAGTGTGACTCAAACTCATTATTTCCTCCAGCATTAGAAGTCTTCAAACAAGAGCCAGTTGAAGAGCTCATCTGTGTCCATCTTGGGACAATAGCCTGGGGTAAGTAGTATATATTTTTTGCTATTTTCTAAATACTTCAGGAGTAAATTTGTCTAGAATTTACAGGTGATGACATGTATCAGAGAGATGGAATTACTTGACTCTGTGACAGCATCAAAATTCAAACTCACAATTTGTTAACCATGCAGTGTAATTCAATTTGGGGATGCTTTTGGATTCTGGCTTATTTGGAGGCCGTTTGTTACTAATGGCTATGACTTATAAACTGGTTTGATTCCTGTATATTGACCCCTGTGTGCATGTGACCGAAATAATAAACCATTTATAGCTGGAAGAGATAGGAGTAATTATTTCCCCAAACCTTTTATTTTTTAGATGGCGCTGTTGATATCCAAGTAGTTAAATGAAAGGCCAAGAAGCGACAAAGCCAGGCACCAAATCCAGATTTCTGCACATTCGTTCTGTTTTCATTCATTAATTCTATTCCCTCATTTGGTATTCCAACTTCATCTGTTCATTTATCCATCCATTCACTCCAGTGCTCTGTGAATGGAAACATGACCATATCTGAGTCCATATCCTGTAATTAAATATAGGTAAACTGAGTGTGAGTTTGCAAAACATTTCTAAACCTTCGCACTGGGGCACTTTTCTGACTTAATACATACAGGCAAAAGAATGGACATTCTTATGTTAAAGTGTGAGTATAAAATGCTGCCCTTTACGATAGAGATGCAGCAGAAAGGCTCTTGCAGGATGTCTGACCCATTTTGGCTGTGTCTTCAGGAGTAGGCCGAGTCATGAGGCCAATAGACCAGGCCCTTCCTGAATGTCGCCTGACCTGAAGACCAGTGTGACTCAGTGTTGGCTGATCTCTGCTCCTCCAAGGGTGATTCCCCAGCTTGGGGCAAAGCGGAGGGGAGGCCTGCTTCAAAGCCTCTCTCAGCCTGTGGAAAAGCATAGTCTGGAGTGGGGCGGCTGCCAAGTCCACCACATGAATGTTCGTTTTGCTTGGCTTGTGGTCAAGCAACAGCAAAAAAACAGGTTAGGAGTGAGTAATGGGTTACCCTGGCTCTCGGAGTTTGTCAGCAGACAGAGAGAGATCTGGTCTGCAGTGCAGGCCAGGGTTCTAAGTTGTGGATCTGTTTTCCAGGCCAATTGTGATCCTAAGCAAGGATGCTTTATTGATTTCTATCTGAAATAGATCTAAAGGAATGGTTTTAAATAGGCCCTTGATTCTTTCCTTTGTGCCACTGAAAGATCACTTAATTACTATTCAACTGCCGTGTCACAGGCTGGCTGTCTCTCCTATGGGCCAAAATGGATAGAAATTTGAGATGGCTGATGAGCCCAAGATGGTGTTATTAATTCATTAATGGTAGCAGCAGCAACAGCAGTCATAGTAATTAAGGAGTGTAAGGCAGCACAAACAAAAGATGCCTGGGGAGGGAGTCCATCTAGAAGTGCCCAAACCCACCAAGGCCATATATTTTCAGTTATGCAGTCTAGGTGAGCTCTCAGCTGGCTTGTTTTTGCTGCCCCTTTTAAGGAAACCTGCCCACTTTCTCCTATACTCCCTCACTATGCAAATATAAATTTAGCCAGGGTGATAAAAATTGTCCTCCTAAAAAATATATATAGTTTATATGTCTAAGGCAAGGTAGTGAGAATATAGAATCGGGTCTTAAGCATGCTAAAATTCTGTACTAACTCTTGTGTTAGACAGTGATGTCTGCAGAGGTCTATTATCAGGAGGGAAGGTAATTAGAAGCTCCCAAATCATGACTCTGGAGAAAGAGAATTACTTAGAAAACAAATTTATGTGCTTGGAAGGAACAATGAAGTCCAGAAGAATGAGTGAATCTGTGTCAAGGAAGGAGCAGGAATGGAATGAGGGAGAGAAGAGTGGCTTCTCTCAGACATTTCTGAATGCCCAGGAAAGAGAAGCTCTTCCAGAGTTTTTTTTTTTTTTTTTTTAGGAGCAGGGGGGTACCAGGGTGAAATAGAGGAAAACCAAATCTCGGGGTAGACTTGAGACCCAAATAAGAGAGACCTGCCTTCCACCACGAGTAGGTGGTTAAATGACACAGTTCTGCATGGCATCAGCATGGAAATAACAGTGAAGGTGGGTTAACAAGGCAAACCTTCTCTTCCCAACCCTCCCTTTCACCCCCATTCTCCTTTATATTCCCAATGCATCTTTTGTGTACCTCACTCATTAGAGAATATCATACATAACTATAGTCACAGAGTATTTAGAGCCCAAGCTTTGGCATTCCATGGTCTGGTTTAAAATTCCAGCTATGAGAGATCCCTGGGTGGCTCAGTGGTTTAGCGCCTGCCTTTGGCTCAGGGCGTGATCCTGGGATCCCGGGATCGAGTCCCACACCAGGCCTGCTTCTCCCTCTGCCTGTGTCTCCACCTCTCTCAGTGTGTGTGTGTCTCTCACGAATATATAAATAAAATCTTTAAAATAAATAAATAAATAAATAAATAAATAAATAAATAAATAAATTCCAGCTATGACAACCAGGTATTGATTTCTAAAGACCCTTGCCTACTAAAGGGGGACAGCATTTCTTGGAGGAATGGTTGATTCCAGGTGTGGGACATGGAAAGATGCTCCTGGAATCAGTTACTTTGACAGAAAGCAGGGAAGGGCTCAAGGAATCATGAAGACACAGCCAAAGGCTAAGGACCTGCCTTGGAGTCCCTTTGGGAAGTCCAGTCTGGGAAACAGTTGAGCACTAAAAAACTGATGGTACTGGATTATAACATATTGATTTCACACACACACACACAAAAAGGAATCAACAAATCCATGTGAAGAGGAAGTGAGAGCTGGAAAGAGAAAGCTCTTTTCTTAAAAGAATGACATCTCATAAATTTAGAAGAAATGATAGAACTAGAAAAATCTCTGTTTGGCAGCCAACATATAATAAATTATTCAGGTAAGTATTATCAATGGGTACTGAATATCATTGGATAAAAGGTTTCTGAAGAACAGAATAAAGTATTTGGAAACATTATCCTGTAGATTACTTAAATATTATAAAAGGGAAAGGTACTTTTGCAATAGAGGCGTGGGCACCACTTGAACCACAGGATCAAAATTAGTATGTTTGGTATTGGGTTAAACTGATATTAGGTACCTGATTTGATACAAAATGAAATACACACTATCTACATAAACTTCTTGCCGAAATAAAGAAATAATCAGCCAGATCCAAAACGCAGCACATTCTCCTAAACAACTTCCCTGGCTTCTTCAAACATGTCAATGTCCTCTTTTCCGAAGAAAATGTGTAGATGGCCGATAGACACATGAAAAGATGCTCACCATCACTGATTGTCAGGGAAATGCAAATCAAAACTACCACGAGATATCACCTCACACCAAAATGGCTAGTATCAAAAATACAAGAAACAACAAGTGTTGGCAAGCATCTGGAGAAAAAGGAACCCTCGTGTACTATTGGTGGCAATGTAAATTGACACAGCCTCTATGGGAAACAGTATGGAGGTTCCTCAAAAAATTAAAAATAGAAATATCATATGATCCAGAAATTCCACTACTGGGTATTTACCCAAAGGAAAGGAAAACACTATTTCAGAAAGATATGTGGACCTTTATGTTTATTGCAGCATTATTTATAATAGCCAAGATATGGAAGCAACTAAAATGTCAATCGACACATAAATGGATAAAGAAGATGTGACACACATACACACACAAGAACATTACTCTGCCATAAAAAGGATGATATTTTGCTATTTGCAACAACTTGGATGGACCTAAAGGGTATTATGTTAAGTGAAATGAGACAGAAAGAGAGAGACAAATATCATAGGATTTCACTTATATGTGGAATCTAAAAAACAAAATGAATGAATAAACAAACAAAAATCAGACACAGACTCATGAATATAAAGAACAAACTGACGGTTGCCAGGGGTGGGTGGAGTGGGCAAAATGGGTGAAGGGGAGTGGGACCTTCCCGTCACAGAATGCATAAGTCATGGGGATTAAAGGTACAGCATAGGGAATGTAGTCAATGGTAGTGTAAAGGTTGTGTGGTGACAGGTGGTAGCTACGTTTGTGGTGAGCATAGCATAATGTATGGAGATGATGAATCACTGTTGTACACCTGAAACTAATGTGCCATTGTGTGTCAACTATACTTCAGTTAAAAATAGTCAATGGCATGAAAAATTAAGAAAGAGAAAGCAAAGGGACTATTCTAGATTAAAGGAAATGGAAATAAAAGTAACATGATAATCAAAAACAATGCATAATCCTTGATAGGAACATAATTTTGGGGGGGGAAACCCAGCTTATCTAGGATATTTTGAGCCAAATGTAAATTATGAGATATATTAGTGTAACAATAATACATTTCTTGGCTCTGATAATTGTGGTGGGTATATAAGAGGATGCCTAAGTAGGTACATGATGATGTATTTAGAGGTGAAATATTAACAACTGGTGAATCTAGGTGGTCTCTAATTGTAGTATTCTTTCAACTTTTCTGTAGAGTTGAATATTTAAAAAATAAAAAGCTGGAAGAAAAAAATGTTCTAACCTTGGGCAAGTTTTTAAACCTCACCAAGATTATCTCCTTTCCTGTAATGATAGCAGAAACCTTATAGAACTGCCTTGCTAAATAATATCACACTTGCAAAAAACAAATAGTGAGGGTTTAATAAGTATTGGTTATGTTCTTCTCCTCTCCACTTCTTCTGGATTACTAGAGGAGAATGTAAGTTGCTAAGGACAGGGACTGCGTCTTTTTCATTTCTATCCCCCCAATACTTGGTCTATGTTGAACTCAATAAGTGTTTCTTGATTTAAGAAATGAAATAAAACTGTGAACAAAATCATATTAAATTTTTGGTTTTAAGTGGAGGACACCACAATAACATTTGAAGAGGATGCACTGTAATAATCTACTTGGTAAATGATTTGTACCACCAGATTATTATTCCCCTGCTCTTGTATTCCCTAAACGGTTAGTTGTGCATTTTGATACTACGGCCAGAGGTTCTCAACTTTGGCAAACATAAGAATCAGCTGATGGACTTGTGAAAATACAGGTTTCTGGGCCTCATCCCTAGAGTTTCTGACTCAGTGGATCTGGAAGTAGGTATGAGAATTTGTGTTTCTAGCAAGTTCTCAGGTCATGCTGTTGGTCCAGAGGCTACTCTTGGAGAACCACTGCTGGTGAAGAGCTCATGGAGCAGGGGACGCTCAGGAAACACAAGGGAAGTACATAGCTCCTTTGGTGGACTTTTGTGGAGTAGAACTCCCTTAATCTGCATCAATGGAATTTTTTGGACGGTAACCCAAGAGATGAAAAGACCTGGATCCTATCATCCCATCAATATCCCCATGGTGTAAAATGATCTTTTCTCAGCATTTAGATGATAACATTACATAGAGGAAGCATGGTTCCTAACCATCTAAAAAATGATTATATATATGATATACATAGGATGTGGTAATGATAAATATGATCATTATATATGGTACACTTTCATCATAAATTTATACCCACATATTTGCAAATGTATATGTGAAATCTAACATCTTCCTAGCCTGAGCCTTTATAAAGCAAAATGGGAACTAAAGAGTGAAATAGAGAGAGAGAACCAACCTGACTAGTTTAATTGGGGTTTCCAAAGCAACAAGAGCATAACCACAATAGTAAATCCCCTGCATTAAATATATATTTCAACAGAGAGAGAAAACCAGGGCCAGGGAAGTTAGTAAATGATGTGGCCCAAATAGTAGCAAGACTGGAATAGAATGCCAGGTGTCTGGGCCTACAACTAGGTCATACTGCCTTGCTGCAGTTCCTGGAGTGTGATGGATTTTTTGCTTCGTCTTCCAGGCCTCCTTCAGCACATGGAATAGAAATGCTGCCCTACTTATTTCTTACCAACCTGCAGAACTTTGAGCAGAGTTTATAGTTAACACTTACATAATCCAGAAATTCAATTCTTGCTGAAAATGAGATGGTGAGAATAATGGGATTTTGATTCAGAATTTTCTAAAGCAATAACCCTTATGAATTATAATATCTATATTTACTATTCTTCAAAGGAAAGAAAATTACATATTTGGAGCCTTCCGAGACAATTTTAACTTCTCTTTTCTTGCTGTTTGTGACAATGTCCTTTCTTCTTAAGTTTGGTCACCTTTGAATAATAGAACAGAGGGATGAAGAGTGTCTTTATAATTATATACACAATCTCTAGAACATCCTTAAACCTGTTGCTCCTGGTTCTCCTAAGAAGAAAATGCCCTTGGCATCTCTTAAAAGAATCATGTGTGCCAATCTGCCTAAACATCTTCTTTTCTTTTTTTATGAGCCATAATCTTTATTTTCCAATACACTGATGTTTTCTAAGCAAATCTAATAAAAATAACAGAAGAGTGAATAAGAAATAGGACAATCATTTAGTTTTAAGGCATGTACCTATCCTAACTGTTATAATGAAAAGAAATGCCCCTTCCAAATCCCAAGAGTTCCTGAGAATGTGAACCATCCTCTATGGTATGCCTTTGGAATCTGGACAAGCTGAGAGCTGCCAAGGCTGAGAGACTCATTAAATAGTTGTATGGATTAAATACATATTGCTCTAAACATTGTAGTATAATTATAACCATAAACTCCTTTTTCAATTCCTCCATATAGTCACTTCATGGTAAGGATAACTGTATAAATAGACCAGTTCACACATTAATTTCATTATCTTTCATGGCTCCCCATTGTATATTGAATAGCAAATATTTCTATGACCCTTTCCAAGTGCCAAGCACTTCCACACATTAACTCATTTAATACTTAGAACAGAGAGGTTGAGTAACTTGCCCAGGATCAAATGGAGTAAGGATTCACAATCAGAAAGTCTGGGTTTAGATCCCATGCTCTTCATTGCTACCTAATATTGAGGGAAGCCCTGTGGGTTTGGTTTTTATTTCTAACCTTGACTTTCACTAAATTCCTCAAGTCCCTGCTGCTGCAGTCATATGGATTTACTTATTCTGGCCCACAGCAATCTTGGCACAGTCTGGGATATATTGCTGCAACCTGAAAGGCTAGGTCTTCCTTGTCTTCTTATCCTGTGTACGTACTTGCATACACACCACTCTGTCAAAGTCCTCCTCCTTCTTGAGTGCTCCAGATAAAGTCCTATCTTTTCTGAGAAGCCTTTCCAGATTGTTCAGGCAACAGTGTTTCTCCTTTTCCAGAGCATTATTGTTAGAACTCTTGTTCCTGCACCTACTGGAATTGTTTATATTTCTGTCTTCCCAAATTAGTGGAGTAAATGGTGAGATCCTAGGAACAGGGTCCTCAGTAGCCCACCCTGCACCAAACAGATAGCAGGCATTTACTGTAACCACTGAATTGAAGGCAAATGTGTATGGATGTTCAGTACATAATTATTTACATTTCCCTTGTAGACTCTCTATGTGCATATAGCCATTTACTTATGATTGTGTGTAGTTACCTATCTGGATATATGTGCCTTTCATAATGAGGGGAAAATGCAGAGGAAACATCAAGTATAGTCTCACATCCAATGTGGAGGCTAAGGATGACCTGCTCCATAGGTCATCACCTTTGTCTCAGCATTAACTACTGAAATAATGAACAAAAACTTAAATAATTCTTGAGAAATCCTGTAGAGCTTTCTGCACACACCAATCATTGGTGCCTGCCTTGGGCTACCTTCTGCAGTTGTATATGTGTCATGTTTTCCCTTCCTTCCTTCCTTGGACAGGACTGAGTCATTTCTTTGAATTCACTATGCCTAAAATGGCAGGTGCTTAAAATACAAATGTGTGATGTAGATGTTAGTGATAATGTCAAGATGGTATCCTCGAATACTGGAACATTGTGTCTTTAAAAATACCGGTATGAATGCATACCTGTAGATGGGGACTTAGAGATTATCTTATTCTCACTCATTATTTCATTATTCTAACTCATTCTAACCATTATTTCATTGACAGGTAATCTCATATCCAAAGAGTTAAGACCTTGCCAGTGGCCTGGAGACTGAGTAGCGATGAAGCTGGGATTCAAATCCAGGCAATTTGCTTCATTGCTCATGGCACTTGTGCTCATCTTCATGGCAAAATCTGGGCCTTTGTAAGGAAATAAGAGTTTCTTTTAAAATGCATTTAATTACAGAGACTGACACAGTCAAGGAACTATGTAATAGAGTTTTCTAGATAGCCCCTTATCCTCCCTAAATTATCCTTCAGCTTGCCACCAAAAATCTTTGGGAAATTCATCAGTCCATTCCCTGCCTAGTAGTATATTCTGAACTGTACTGAATCTTCCTTCAATAGTTTAGGTTTAGAATCTCATAATGCCTTGGGCTCATATTAGCAATTCCTGCCCAACAGTGTAATGGAATTGGTTTAGGAAGATGAGCTAAATTTTAATCTAAGTTTATAGAACACCTTAAGGATTAAAAACAACCATAGTTGTTTTGTCACCATTTGTTATTCCCACACATTGAGAATATGGTGGTAGCAGAGAGTTGGGGGATGGGAGAGGAGGAATCATTTAATTCAAAATTCTAATTAAGTGGATTCTGACTAGTTTAAATCTTGGAATTTTTCTATAATTTGCATATTGCAAAGTAATCCCAGGAATAGATGCACATGAAGTAAAATAAATATATGTGAAATTTGGTAGAAAGAGCAGAGGTTTTTGGAGTCAGACAGCCTTGGCTTTGTATCTCAGCTCTATACTGTCTGTGAGATGTAGGACTAGTTACTTAACTTTTTTGAATCTCATTTTATTTTTTGTAAGATGGAGATAATACATATCCCATAGAGTTGTCATGCAGATTAAATAAAATGTTCAGCTCATCCTAGGCATTCTGTAAATTTTAGTTCCTTCCCTAAATCCTCCACCCTCTGTCTTCCCAGTGAAATAGAAGGTAGATTTGTAATGTAATGCCATATACTGTTAAATAATGGTTAAAAATATATATATATATACATTGATTTTATATATAATCGATGACTCAACTACAGTGCTAATTAGATTAATATTGTTTGATAATTTTTTAAAGGATTAGGAAGACTTGGACATTTGTATAGAAAAGACAAAATATTAATGGGATATCTTCCTCGGTTCCATTAATGTTGCCATTCTTGACAACAAATGATGTATCTTTCGGAAGGAGAGATATTGAACAAGTTGATTCTACTTAAATTTTAAGTAATTTTTTTTTCGGGATTTTTTTTTTTAGAGAGACAGAGACCTTATGTAGAGGAATGGAGGGACAGAGGGAGAGGAAGAGAGAGTCTTAAGCAGACTCTGTGCTACCTTGGAGCCCAATGTGGGGCTCAATCTCATGATCCTGAGATCACAACCTGAGCCAAAATCAAGAGTCAGATGCTTAATAGACTGAGCCACCCAGATGCCCCTTTTAAGTCATTTTTGAGAAGCTGTCCTTAAGGGCATATGTGAATTATCCAAAGTTTCCAAGTAACTGGCTGAAATAAAAAGGTGATGTATATTTTTACTAATCAGCACAGCTATCCCATCTTGCTTTGATCCTCCCTTCTTGAGTTGCTTCTCTCTGCAGAGATGTTAAAGGAGTAGAATTCCAGCTTGGGGAAGAAGGACAGTCCTCGGCATCAGCCTGTTCTGGCCTGGATCAGCCAAGTGGATTCCTCTTTGGGAGAGAGAAGTCGAGTTTCTATGACAATCCATGGCCGCTCTGCCAAGACTGCCAGCCGGGGTGCCTGGCAGTGCTAATTGCTATGCAGACATCCGTTCATTAGACTTTGACCTAGAATTACCATCATCTTTCGCAAGGTAGGCAATGAATCATTGTTTTTGGCCCTTGCTTTGTCTCCTTCAGCCTAGGTTTGATTTGGATCAGAATTGCAATCTCTGTAATCATTACCCATCTCAGGAAGGTTCCTGAAGGGTAACTTTGATAAGGTTTTATTTGAAATTGAGTTAATAGTCTAAGAAATTGAGTTAATAGTCTAAGAGCTCAGAGGGAACCGGTTGTAACCCAGCTCCTCTACTCAATGGCCCCGTGATCTTGGACAAATTACTCGACTTCTTTAAATCAGTTATTTCCTCTGTAAAATGGGGATAACAATATTTTCATCCTCGCAGTAGGATTGCCATGAGGTGTGGGCAGGGATGAGGTGAGAAGAATCTCTGATACCTGTGTTGGCAGCTGGAAGGAGAATGTGCAATGAAATGGACGGATACCTGGATGTCTGGCACCTGAGTCCCACCACTCACAGCCAGCCAACCACATGGACCAAACAGCTTTCCATTTGGTTCTCCTCATCCTTAGTAATTCAATGTATTTCCCTTCCTTCATCCTTTTCCCTCCTCGAGTTTCAGAACACTGAAAGCTGTGAAGAAACCTATGACAACCAAGTAGCAGTGTGAATTCACAAGAAGTTTTGTTCCTTTTCTCAGTAACCAATACACTGAGTTCATTTTACGCTTTTATAGAATTCTCATTTTATACTCTAATCTTACTCTTAGAATTCTAGAAAGAACTGTAGATGCTGAGTGCTTTACTTTGGTTGGCTTGAGATGGAATACCGTAGGGGGAGCTAAGTTCAGGTGCATCCTACCTAAGGAGGTCAAACCCATGACTAAAAGTAAACACGTATTGAGAGCCTAAGCTGGGTACTCTGGACATGGAGATAGTAAGATAGAGACTGGGGCTGTGGAACATGACCTTCTATCAAGGTCACATCACAGTTGCAGGAACTAGGGCAGGTTTGAATCCCAGCTCTCTGATGTCACCTCTCTGAGCTTCACATTTGTAATCTGCAAAATTAGGCAATGCCTCTAAATGCTTGGCATAGGATCCGGGACTCTTAGTAAATAATAGCATTTATTTTCTTTTCCATGTACCAAATGTGAACATGGCTATTGGAGTCCAAGTATGAAGCCACTGGAAATGAGTGCTTAATTCCTCCAGAATTCCTCCAGAATTTAGTTCCTCCAGAAAACTTTGTAGAGTGAGGTGGGAATTTAGCACTACCAATTTGCCATGGACCACTTCCAAAAGGGCAATATGACCGCAGAACCATTTCCAAGTGGGATTTTACTAATATAAAAACAATTACACATGAACATAGAAAAAACCTTTGAAAGTTTCTGTATTTTGAAAAATGTAGTGAAAATACCTAAATGAAAATTAAGTTTTTCCCCTGTGGTTACCCTGAGACTTTGAATGAAACCAATTAATTCCCGCTGTGTCCAGCTAAACATCATTGTCTTATTAATGCTGGAGCCAAACACTGCTCCAACTGCAACTCACTGGGACCAGTTGTATAAGTGGCAGGATTTTGCCTTCCTGCACTAGCTGTCCCAGCCTTTGATTTTTCTCTGTGAATATGGGTCCTAGTGTCTGCTGAACAAGGGCATTTTTTTTTTTTTGCCACGATATTCAAACAGCCTACATGTGAAGTGTATTTTTTTTCTCTAGATGCATGAAAAAACAAAACAATTATTAGTCCTCTTCCCCATCCCCTTTTTTCTATAATTCTCTGTCTCTTCTACAAGGGACCAGAGACCAGCCCCTAAGAGTGCTGGGCAGGCAGCAAAGTCTCAACTTGTTGCTGGTGTGGGAGGGGATTCTGTGCGAGCAAGCTGGCTGCCACATCTGGGGGAGGCCTGGGTGATGAAAGATGGCAGCTGAGATGATGGGAGAGGAGTCAGTTTCCGGGAGGCAGGGGCAGGCTCCTCTCTTATTCCCCTCGCCTGGATCCAAATACCATTTGTGTGAATCAGCTGCCACTTGGCCTCAAGGGACTTTGCTGCCAGATGCTCCCCTTCCCCCTTCTTGAAGTGAGAGCCAAACCCCCTCCTGACCCTTCCACCTGCAGTAGAAGTCTTCTAGGACCACTGGACTGTCGCAGGGCATGCAGAACACAGCCGCAGACTTTTCTCTCATGCAGAACTTTGAATATAAGACTTTGAATGTAAAAATTAAAGGACTGGAGTTGCTCTGAGTCACATCAGTGAGCATCTCTGCTGGCACTTTCTCTAACATTTTCAAGCAGTTACTGTGTGTGGGTTTCTATGCTAAATGCTTGATATGCGCTATCTCGTTTATTTTCACAACGTCCCTAGGAGATACCTACTGTGCTCCCCTGGACTTTACACTGGTGACAGGGGAGGCAGGGTTTAAACTCCAGGCCCATTGTGCTGTATTACTTCCCTTTGCAGATAAAGAATCTGGAATGCGAGGTACAGGGAAATCCTGCTCTTTGTAAACCTGAATAGGTGGGTTGTAGAGAAACCAGAAGAGTCCAGAAGTTGGAGTCTTTCCTAGCCACTGGAGGGCAACAGGGTGATGCAGAAGAGCCCCCAAGACACCTGCATTCCCCCTACAAGTCTTCCATTCTCTGGGAAAATTGCCAGTAGAGATACCATGTCAGAAATGACAGGAAGGTTCCAGCCATGGCTGAGCAAGTAGCCCTCAGCTGCTGCCACTTGCTGCAACAAATACTGCCATGCCTCCCCTCTTGCTGTGGCTGGTTGTCCAGGGGGCTCTGCCTCACGTGTCCAGTATTGCCCTGAATAATTCCAGAATGCCTCTTTGGTGACTAGACTCCACCTTGTTGTTGCTGCCCTTACCTTGGTCTCAGCGGTGACTCAGCTGGTCCTTGGTACTGCCCTCACTCATAGGGCTGTCCTGGTTTGCCCAAAATGCTTCTCACAACCTGGATTAGCCCTCAAGAGAGCCTCTGTTAGCACATCCTTGCAGAACTTTCCATTGCACACCCAATCCTTACCATCTGCCTCCTCCTCCCCCTACACCATTTTGAAGCAACTTGGAAATTCTAATGAGCTTTGCATAAAGCTATAAACTTGGTATCTCTGTCCAAGTCCCCTTCATTTATCTTTCCTTTGTGGTTGCCCTTCTGACTATTAAACCAGAGTCACAAAATTACAGAGATGAGTGAACTGCAATGTATTATTTAGGAATGTTTGGTTGTGAGCAAAGAAACTAAGCCTGGCTAACTTAATACCATAAAAATTCCAGAGAGAGAGAAAGAGTAGAAAGGGAAAAGGAGGGCAAGAACACCAACCATTCCTGCTCTTCTGTCTTCCTAGATATTTAATTTTCAGGAAGGAGACTGATCTAGCTTAACCCATGTGCCCTTGGCAGGACATCTTTGTTGACCACTCACCAAGACCACACGCTATGGGAAATATAACCTACCCTAAAGGATTCCTGGATGAAGGGGAAGTGAATGCCTCCCAGGCACAAATAACAAATGTTCACCGAAGGCAGGTGAAGATACCTTGATCTCTAGACATTACCATGAAAACTTTTCTTAGGTTTAGTTTCTTTGTTTTCTTTGTAACCTAGGGTTTCAACTTTTTGGGTAGCAAAAATAAACAATTCTCTCTAAAAATAAAAGTTGCCAATAAATTCGTTTAACTCAAAATTTAATATTGCTGGTGGAGCTGCACTGTGACATTTATGAGCATAACCGAACAGGAACGTGTAAGAACCTGTGCACTCCAAGGCTGCACACAGAAGTTTTCTGTATCCTGTTAGTTTAGACAGCTTTAAGATGTTTAGACAGACATGCCTAAGGTTGAACCTCTCCATCTCTCATGAGTGCCCACGCACAGGCTTACTGTTTGCATTAGTAATTTTGCCTTGGGCAAGTATGGCCTTATGCTTAAAAACCAAAACCAAACAAAACCAAAAAACAAAACCAAAAACAATCCACCAAAGGACTGCAGTTTCTGGAGTCTCTCCCAAGATCTTGGGCATGGGCCTCCCCATTTCTGTTATCATGAGGGCCCCCGTGTTCCCAGGTTAGCCATACAAAGGTCTTTTTAACAGTTGGTGCGTTCAGCTTTCTTTCTCTGAGAAGCCAGGGCAGCATATACATTCTGCAGTCGGCTGGCAACACATTCTGACACAGTTCAGTAGAAAATAGAATTCAGCATAAACTTTGAATTCTCCTAAGAAGTCTCATTAGCAAGATGTCAAAAGAATCTTATTCTAAAAAAAAAAAAAAAAAAAAAAAAAAAAAGAATCTTATTCTAAGGTGGTTTTACCTGTCAGGCATGGGCTTTGAAGACAGGCTTCTTGGGAAGCTCCATACAGATTCCTCTGCAGACCTTTTTAGAATCTGGCCCTGTCTTCTGCCCTCATTTCCAGCCATTAGCTTCACCTACCTGATCCTTTCCTCACACTTCACACATATGTCTGCCCATCCACCAAACTTACTGGCCTCTGACTTTTTTGTGTATTCGTAGGCCTCTGAGTTTTTGTACATGCTGTTTTATTCTTATAAAGCCCATTCATCTACTTTCCCACCAAGTGCACGCCTTCTTTTCCCACCTCTTCACTCACAACCACCACCATTCCATCACCCACTTCTGTGCAGGCAGCTGATTGCTCCCTCCTTCTGTGCCTTGGTAGCAATCTGAGTCTACCTCTACCCCCGGCACTCCGTTGTTCATAATCATCCTTTGGGTTGTCTCCTCCACTGGACAATGAGCCTTGGCAAATAGTGCATGTTTAGTAAATCTGAATGATCATAACGGGAAAGTGGTTTAGGCAAAATACAGTCAACATAAATTTCTAGAGATCATGAAAGATCCAAAGTAATTACCAGAACTTAAAGCTACTAGTAACAGTATTTGAATTGAGATGCCTTACTCTAAAGAATTTGATGTTTCCTGTATTTTTTTTTCTTTTGGTAATAGGTAGTATTTATTAAGAGCTCTTTCATAGGTGCTGTGGTTGTAGGCTGAGGAACTAATGGAAAGAAATCCCAGCCATTGGTGTTCTAAAACTCGTATCCATAATGGCTACAATCACAATGTACTATTAAAGAAAGTGAACAATGTGTTGTGCTTCCCACTTCGCTGCTGGACCTAACTTTTCACTTTGTTTTACGACTCTGCTCTATGAAAGGAAAGAGTGCCCCTAAAAACTTGTTAGATATAGCCCATTGTGTGAAAATGCAGATGGCTTTTATCTTAGACTTAAATCTTGAAAACTGCTCCTTGAAGTTTTCTGGAAAACATTAGCTTCAGCTGGCAAAATTTTAGTACTCTAAAAGGAGAAGAGGAGGAGTGAGTTTGGGATTTAGTACAGCACAAAGGAATTCAGAGTCGTTTCTCTCTGATTCTGACATTTCTACATATAACCTAATGCCATCCTCATTTTAAAATGTAATCACTTTAAAAGCACCAAACCATCCCATTTAAAAATAATCACAGAATGATTATATTTGCAAAGTAAAAAGGCATTCATTCTTTATTCAAAGGCAGATTTTCAGACAGATGTTACAAAGATGTCTACTGGCATGTCTCTATCCCTCATTAAGTCAGATAATATCAGTTCAACACTCTCCCTCCTCCAGGCTGCTATTTCATGGTCTTTGAGATTCCAAAGATTTCCTTAGGATGCTTCAAAGTTCCAAAGAGCTTATTTCCTCTTGACCAATTCTAAGTCAATCTGATATAACCCTAAACCAAATAGGTTCGAACTCTTTCATGGGTTTCCTTTGTGGTGCAAAAACTCTCATTTCCAACAAGTATTTTAGGAGTAACAGGTTTTGTGATTTATCATCTAATTCCATTGGCTCTGCCCTCAGACTTTTAATCGTTCTCCCTCTTTTATTCTTTTCTCCCCAAACATTGTCCTTCAGGATCTTGTCTTCTATTTCAGATGGGCTTATCAAGAAATCTTCTCAAAAAGATGGGTACTACCCAGAAGAGGTTTTCACCTTAGGCCCTGTGTTATAGCAGGCCCTCTTGGCCCTTCTACAGCTGCACTCCACATCAGCATATACATCAAGAAGTCATAATGCCAGGGAATGTGTCTATGGGGAACCCACATCCTTTTTTTTTTTTTTTTTTTTTTTTTACAGTGTGCTTCAGGTACCTAGGATTTCCAAATTTCCTACCAGAACTTCCTCTGCACAGGGCTCTTTGACTCACCTCTTCTGTCTTCTTGACAGCTGATGTGCTGCTGATATGCTCACTGCCAGGACTGATGGCTGGTCAAGGGCCAGGTGTTGTGGGCAGGCTTGAGGGCAGAACTGAGGTGTTCACATGTGTGTGAATGAGGCTCCTGTGGGGTGGGACAGAGCCAGGGGTGTGAGGAGAAGGACCAGCGGACATAGTCGATAGGCCACAGACAGTGGCCAGCCTGGATCTCCTTGGGCCTTCACATTTTGTTGAGGAACTCCAAGTTGCCTGACAGTTCTTAATTCTAACCTAGACTCCCAGATCATCAACAAAGGCCATTTATCAAGGTGGACGTGGAGAGGATATTTTATTTAACAGTTTGTTAGTTTGATTTATAACTTTTAAATATTTAGATATATTTAGCCATATGTACACATGGCTTCCATGTGTACATTTGCCCCAGGCTGGCCTGCTGTACTTAAAATGTATTTTCCTTCTAGTTGTTTAGACTATAATAATTTTTTCCCATCTTGTGATATGTGGATTTGCTTAAAGGAGGAGACTCCTGGATGTGAAAGCAAGATGGGGTATTTATAAATAATCAGAGAATCTTGATGCTGCTAAGCTAATTGTATTTTTAAATAATTTATTAAGACCCTCACATATAAGATACATTAAAAGTACAAAGTATAATCATTGGTAAATATTCTATTAAATGAATCAAGAGAGTCTACAAAATGAATACTTATATAAATTATAGGTTATATAAATATGAGAAACCTTTAATAAAGTACTAAGTGAAAAAATAAGTTACATAATAGTGTGCAGAGTAAAATGGTACTTTTACTTTTAAAAATATTTATCATAAGAAAAAATGGAAAGGGACACTAAAATGTTAAAAGTCTTTGAATGGAATTCCTGATTATTTTATATTTAATATCTTTTGAACTCCTGTTTATTGATCATATAGCTTTTGTAAAATAAAATTAAAATAATTATACAGGAGGAAAATACTCAAAAGCCAAGGTAGTAAAAGACATTGTTGTTGTTGTTTTTCCCTGTGGATTATATAGCAATAAAATGGTTATGTTTTGTGCTATGTTCCACTCAAGGAGATTTTTTTACAGGGCCATATCTGTAGGGCCTGGAAGGTTTCTGCTGAGTTTACATAGTGTATGTAAACATACATTTCAATTTTAATTTAATTAAAATTTAATTTAATTTTAATTTCAATTTTACAGAAGGTCAAAGGATCAAGTCAATACACATTGATGCAATCAAGGAACCTTTTCGCTTTATCTGGACCTCCTGTGTTGGGGTTTTTGTCATCTTCTTTTAAATATAAAGAAGTTAAAGGACTCAGAATTTCACATATCATAAAAGAGCATCAAGTTTTCCAATATATTTAATTTATTTTGTAGTCATTTAAATGTTGGAGCATATTCAGATTGGCATTCTTTTTTGTAATTGTCACACAGATTTTCCTGAAACTTGAACAAAGGTTATAAATATTTGATTTGCTGAGACTGTTCTATAGTTCATAGACTCACTAACCTTTGCATGAGTAGTTATCATAAACAGATTGTTCATCAGTTTTGTGTTGTTGTTGTTGAGGATGAAATGCTTAGATTTTAAATTTCTTTACTAATTCTATCAACTCCTAATAGAGTTCAAGTGATTTTATAACTTGGTGACATCTTCAGCCATTGCATTTTATTGACTAAAGAATTTTCTGCAACTAGGATTTTTTAATGAACGTAAAAGCTTTGGTTCCAAAGAATACCTAAAAAATTATTGAGCCAGATGCTCTCCTCTTAGAGAGACCCTCAATCTCAATCTGGCTGACACATGGGAGAGCCAATTAACTAGTTAATTAGTTAGTTGATTTATTAATGTTGATCATTAAAAAAAAAAGGTTTCTCAACTTCCTGAATATTGCAGTATTTAAAACTCTCAGTACTTTCTTTTGAAGCAAAAAGCTCTTGGTGAGTATATTTTATGTTCCTATTACTATGCAGGCTGGAGGAGTTAGGAAAACTAGAAGCTAAAGGTAGCAGGACTTATAAGGAGAAATGGGGTCATGGCATGTGTCATGGGCTGATCTTGGGTTTTGGAATCAGGCAGACCTAGGTTTGAATTCTGGTTCTGCTACTTACTGGCTTGATTGTGTGACTACAGACAGTTTTTTTTTTTAGTTGTCAAAAGCTTTACTGAAAAGCTTAATAAAATCCACCTCCCAGACTAGGAGTGAACATAATGCATATGGGTATCTGGCACATGGTTGAGGGAAGCCAGGTAAGAGGAACACAGAGAGAAATGGCACAAAAGCAGTCAGGGGGAGGGAAGGGAAGGAGGAAAGATATGGTGGCTGAAAATGGACAGCAAACACTTCCCAGTGGGGTTTCAAAGGCTCTTTGTATTCTAAAGACCTTTATTTAAATAACCTTTAATTTTTCTTTTTTGAGATTACTAGTCCTTGGTCTTTAGTGTTTCCTTGCAGTCTCCACTTTCAACCACTAATCATCATGGTTTTCCTCTGTAGTTTTATCCTTCTCTCTCTGGGTATGGATACTGGGGGTGTGAACAGTACTTGTCCCCATGGAGAGAGTGGAAATAAGAATGACATCACTTTTGCTCTCCCCTTCTCTTTGTAAGTAGTCAAGAGAAAGAGAATTAAGCAGCAGAGGACAGTTCAAATATATATTCCCAAATATGTGTTACTGACCAAGCATGCTGCAGGGAGCTCACACAGTAGTGATTGCTAACATTCTTAGGGGGTTTACTGTGTGCCAGGCACTGGTCCAGGTATTTTACACACATTAATGTATTAACCTCATAGCAACTCAATCCAGTAGACACTAATTTATCTCCACTCCACAGACCAAAGTACAGAGAGGTTACATCCAAAGATACAAAATTAGCAAGTGACAGACCTAGGAGTTGAACCTACACAATCTGACTTCAGTTTGCTGAAAGTCCTTGTAACCACTGTGCTATTCAATCTCACAGTAGTTAAAGCCACTAGGTCTTGAATACTTGAATAAATAACTTGGAAAATATGTAGATATTTATTTGATAGGCTAGGGTAGGAGTGGGAATGGAGTAGTTTCAAGACAGGGGACCATAGCAAATAAAAGGTTGGGGGTGACCTGAGCTAACGGTCTCTGTTGTTTTGGAGAAGTAGAAAATAAGACTGGATTGACAATTTGGAGCCAAATTATTTCTCAGAATGTGTGATATTATAGTCTCTCAGGTGCAAGTAAGATAAAAAACAAAACAAACAAAAAGTGTTTAGATGAAAACAATATAGTCAAATCTTTCATGGTTTTGAGTGTGATAGACTGGGAAAGAGTGTGGGTACCTTTAGAACCAGAATTTTGTGTTGAAAGGGATTTTAGAAAAAAATCTAGTCCAACTCACTTAACCAGTTAGTCAAGAAAAACTAAGGCCCAAGAGATTGGCCTAGGACGCATGGGCAGATGTGGGCAATCAGGACTAGAACCCTGGTTTTCTTGTGGTTTAAGTGTATTACCCAGATGCTGGTCTTCTATGGCTTAGTAGATGCTCTCTGGAACTTAAAACATTATTGCAAGTGGATGCCATGTGGATGGGTGGTGTGTGAGGCCGAGACATTCAGGATGGTTGGTACTTGCTGTAGTCATGGCCAGCTATTTGACTAAAGTGGGAAATTGAGAAGAGGAACCATCTTAGGGAAAACTTAACAGATTCTTTTTTTTTTTTTTTTTACCAGATCATTTTTTGATGGGAGAGGCAGGAGTAGAATGCAGATACTGACTTTGCACTTGACAATTTCTTTGAATGTAAAAAAGAAGTGTCAACAGTGTTAAAGTTTGTTCTCAGAAGTAAGCAGATTTGGATAAATACAGACTGTAGTTTATTTTTAAGTGAGAGTGTTTTCATTTTAGAGATTCAGAACTTTAGATATGATGCATGCAATTTGACTAAGCTTTGATGAGATAATTATTCACTTAGAAACTCCATCAAATTCACTTTCATTTGCAGAGTCTGTTAATGAGTGATTTTCTGTATATCCTGATAATTCTGTATAATCCTCTGTTGAATTTGTGATACATTTTATCTTCTGAGATAATTAGGTGGAGTCAGAGGACAGCAATGGTTCTACAAGATTAATTTATGACTTTTCTTCTACATCGAAGCCTCAGGGTTTAAAACACTTCATAATTGAATATTTATTCCTTACTTAATTGAAGTTACAAGTTCTTTGTCTAAAATAAATCAAGATAAAGCATTCCATGGTGCCATGAAAGTTTCCTTTTGGCATGTGTTGGTGGGAACTTGGGCACTGGTTTTTCTCTATGGGAAAACAACATTTTATCTCATGCTGTGAACTTTATAAATTCTAATATAAAACGTGTTCATGATGAGAGTCTAACTGTTGTAAAGCCACAGGAACAATAAAATCAATTTTACTTTTTAAAGTATGTTACTTTTCTTTTTTTTTTTTAAATTTATTTTTTATTGGTGTTTAATTTACTAACATACAGAATAACCCCCAGTGCCCGTCACCCATTGTATGTTACTTTTCTTGACCACTGAGAAAACTCCTTTCCATACTGGCATGAAATTTACCATTTGATATTCTCTTCTTGTAGTTGATAATATCCCTTTAAAAGAGTTTTTAATAGCAGAAAAATAATTTTTTGATCATACAAAATTTAAGAAAGATGAGAAAAAAACAGCAAATGAAATAAGATAGTAACAATTGCCATATAAATTTTTAATAATAAATTAAGCTTCTGAACTTCCTCAAAAATCAAAAAAGAACAAAGTCTCAAATCTAGAACAACATTTATTTCCAATATTAAACCTAATGTTTGAGGACAGTCCTTTTCCCTTCGGGGTCTTTGAAGCAAACATTCACTTTCCACAGGTGTTTCTTCAAAGGAAATATTGTTCCTTTCAAAATCATTCTTTGAGAATTATTTGACTTGGATTTTAGCCCTATTATTTTTGCCTCATAAAATAATATTTTTTTCAGAAATATTTTTTAGGATTGGTTTGATTATTAATTAGAAAGAAATTAATCATAGAGAAAGACTCTATGATTTTTAAATCAGTTCTGGTTAGAAGAAAAGAAAAGATATCTATATAGCTGAAGCATGGAAGCTTCCCTAAATGAGTGGCAAAAATTTTAGCTCGTACATGATTAGGAAAAAGTAGAAATGCTTGTTCCTAAAAGTGTAAGGTTAAAAAATGTATCCTCACTAAAGTGAAACATTCTTTTTTGAAAATATTAGCAGGGTAAGTAGATGGCCCTTTTTAAAAAAATATTTTATTTATTTGAGAGAGATAGAGAACACTAGCAGAGAGGGTGGGACAGAGGGAGAAGGAGAAGCAGATTCCCCACTGAGCGGGGAGCCCAGGACAGGCTCTGTCTCAGGACCCTGGGATCATGACCTGAGCTGAAAGCAGACCCTTAACCAGCTGAGCCATCCAGGCGCCCCTACACAGCCTTTTTAAATTTTTTTTTTTTTTAATTTATGATAGTCAGACACACACACACACACACAGAGAGAGAGAGGCAGAGACACAGGCAGAGGGAGAAGCAGGCTCCATGCACCGGGAGCCCGATGTGGGATTCGATGCCGGGTCTCCAGGATCGCGCCCTGGGCCAAAGGCAGGCGCCAAACCGCTGTGCCACCCAGGGATCCCCCTACACAGCCTTTTAAGTACCACACTTTTTTGGTAATAGTTTATTTTCCTGGCTAAACAGAATCCAATTGAGTAGAAGTAACACTACTTCCTTGGTTTTTAAAAAAGAGCTTATTGAATGGTTTGCTGTAGCTTTTTTTTCTTTAAGATTTATTTATTTGAGAGAGAGAGAGAGAGAATGAATTGGGGGGGGGGTGCAGAGGGAGAGGAAGAGAGAATCTCAAGTGACTCCTCACTGAGCTCAGAGCCCTCAGGGGAGCTCAGTCTCATTCCTGAGATCATGACCTGAGCCGAAACCAAGAGTTGGATGCTTAACCGACTGAACCACCTAGGGGCCCCAGTTTGCTGTAGTTTTTAGTGCATGGGTGGGAAATTGTGAGATGGCACTGGAGAGCCCTGCCAAAGTAGAGGTGAGTTCTTTGAGTCATTGAAATTCTCTCCTTTCTTGATTTTTGAGAGTGCAACTCATGTATTAGAGGAAAGAAAGAAGTAAATTACGTGCTGTTGGTGGTCAGCAGCTTTGATTTTAAATTTTCTCCTATGGGCTCAGAATACAAGAAGGGTTTGAAGAGGTGAAAATAGGCATGGAATGCAGAAGACTTTATTGGTGGTGGATGTTACTCTCTAGTAGTGTTCTAATGAAGGCCTTAGAGACTATTTGTTCTAGAAAGTGGCAGTATGAGACAATCCTGGGAGTCATAGGAATAGGGGAAGGAGCAAGAGAACAGTGAGGTGTAATAGTATTGAGGGGTCAGGGGGTAGTTGATGTCACTGGTATTAACAGAAAGAGAGGCTGCTCAGGGGACTGGGGGTGTCATGCCACTGACCCGTAGCAGTTTTAATTAAACTGCTAGTTTCTGATGCCTCTAGAAATCATTAGATCTGGGGCACATGGGTGGTTCAGTCAGTTAAGCATCTGCCTTCAGCTTGGGTCACGGTCCTGGGGTCCTGGGATCAAGCTCCACATTGGGCTCCCTGCTCAGTGAGAAGTCTGCTTCTCCCTCTCCCTCTGTCCCCACTCCCCACTTGCACATGCTCTCTTTCTCTCTCAAATAAATAAATACAATCTTTTTTTTTTTTCTTTAATAAATCATTAGGTCTGATGCTGTCCTAAGCAGGTAGAGGAGAAGTATAATTTGGAGAGGACAGAGTTCAAATGTGCACATGGCCAAAAAGTGAGAATAGCAAATATAATTTATACAGCTAAGAATAGCATACTTTATTTTGGATGCACATTTTTATAAATCATTAGTCATTGAGCAAAGTCAGAGGGAGAGTGCAGATTCTGACAAGGTAAAGCTTTTTATCTGTCGTATTTATTACTGAGTCTCTAGCATTAGAAAAATTAGATGATCAATAAATATTTGTTTAATAAATGAGTTAATTATCACAGACCAATTTGGAGCCCTAGAAGGGAACACATGCACCTAGATAAGGAAAATAACCCCCTAAAACAGAATTGAGATGGGCCTGTAGCTACTTCACAGTGGATTTCCTAATCCCTGAGGAAGGAGGGCTTACAGTTCAGCAAAACTACACCTGTAGGAGATATATGGAATGGGCCTTAATGAATATTTTATGACGCATGTATGCTTTGTTGTTGAGTTGCTTCAATAATTTTTCACTAGATTTTTTTCCCCCCCTCTAAGGTCCAAATTGAATGAGACATTTTTGTGCTCTGTAAATCAGATATTGATTCAGGGCTGGCCCTAAATGACTACCTGGAAGTCACTTACAAGTGCTTAGAGCAGGGGTTTCTATCTCCACCCTGGGGACAGTGTTATAAAGGGCATTCTCACAGGGACGAGCATTGAACCAGTCCTCTGGTGGGCACTGACCTGCGTTCTGGTAACAGAGTGACAGGCTGTAATTAGTGTCCAATGAGTCTTACCCTTGACCGTGTATTTACCTCTCTCTCAACTGTTCTCTAAGCTGATGGCTCTTGGCCCCTGTGTTCCTACCCTGATTCTCCTCAAACACAAATCTCACAGCTTCCACAGTCTCCAGGAAAACTCATTTTGGTATTCTTCAACTCTTCTAATTACCCAGTTACGAAGCCTCAGAGTCTTTTTTTTTTTTTTAAGATTTATTTATTATTTGAAAGTGAGTGAGAGAGAGAGAGAACTAGTGTACAAACACAGTGGGTAGGGACAGAAGGAGAGGGATGGAGAGAATCTCAAGCAGAATTCCTGCTAAGTGTGGAGCCCAGTGCAGGGCTCAATCTCACGACCCTGTGATCACAACCTGAGCTTTAATCAAGAGTTGGACACTCAACTGACTGAGCCACCCAGAGGCCACTGGGAGAGTCATTATTAACTTATGTCTGCCTGTTGTCCCCACCAAGTCCAGTCAGTTCTGTAAAATGTTATATACATTGCTTTACCTTTCTCAGTCTTGGTCCTTTTCATCTTCTGCTCATTCAGTGCAGTAACCTCTTAATTGGTCATCTCACCTCCAAAAACTAACTTTTTCAGACGTACAGTTGTCAGAGTTTTCATCCCAAGTTCCTACTTCGACCATATTCCTCTCCTCTTCAAAAACTCCCAGTGGCTTCTCTGTACCCTTATTCTATCTCGCCTTTGAGAGCCCCCATGATCTGGCCCCTTAAAACAATCCAGTGTTGCCTCCTGATACCATCCATCTGGTCCAGCCAGTCTGCTGCTTATTCCCTAGCCCTCCAACGAAGCTTTGTTTGTTCTGATTTCTGTTTTTACCCATGTTATTCTCCACTTGGAAAGCCCTTCTTGCTTCAGGCCCAGGTCAAATCCTACCTCTTTTATAAAGACTTCTAAAACGATTTCATTTTTCTTTGATCTCCCATTTCCAACATATTAATGTCTTTATTATCTACATAATTCTTTTTGGTCCTTGCTCACAGGTCATTTCACAATATGACTTAACTATTTCACCATCTCCATTATACATTATTTGCTTCTTTATACATGTTCTTGTCTCAGTCTGGTGCTATATAAATATAAAGGGACTCAATAACTATTGATGGACTTGATGAATACAGCTGTGGTTTAACGGAAAGAAACCTTTACCTGGAGTTACATATTTTGGATTTGCTTCTGAGCTCTGCTGCTCCACAGCCAAGTGGCATGAGAAAGTCACAAAACTCCACTAATTTTGAAATTTTATTATTTTAAAGAATCACCTGGGTCTTTCATTCAAGGGACATAGAAATTACAGCATCGCAGGACAAAGTCTGAACAATTGAAAAGATACCCAATCCTTTGGTTGATAACTGTTGAGATTGGTGATGAGTATGAGGGGTTTAATAACTATCCTCTCTACTTTTGTATAGGTTTGACATTTTTTCATAATAAAGTCAATCATCATCATCATCTTGGAGCACTAATGAAAAATGCAGAAATTTTTATATCCCCCATAAATTTTGATTTTGTGGTTTGAAGTAAGGTTTAGGGATCTTTTTTTTTTTTTATAGTCTTGCTGTCATATACATTGCTTTACCTCTCTGAACCTTTTTTCCTAACCCATATAATTGGGGCACAGTATCTACGTCATGGGTCTACCATAAGTAAAACAAGCTGAGTGAAAGCTAACGTTCGGTTCCTGGCTTGTAATATGAAACCCAATACATGCTTAAAATAACATAATCCTGGACCTTTTAGGAAGGACCCTGCTCTCATAAACGGTCAATGACCACTTATAACCTGAAAGATGGATTTAGACAACCAAAGCCAAGAATGAAAAAGAATTTAAAAGAAGTGAAAGAATGTGATTAAGAGTAGTCCTGATACATCCTCTCTTTCTCGTGCTCTGCTAAGTGATCTGACCCTTTCTCCGAGTGAAATGCAACCGTATTTAATTTGAAGAGTTCAGAGATAACAAATTGCCAATAAGCAGGGCATTTCATGGATGGTCTCACTAGGCTGGTGACTAAGCTGATTTTCAACAGCTGGAAGGACTTATCTCTCTCACACAAATCATGTATAGTTCAGACATTATGGAGAAAATCCCTCTGAAAAATAAACAGACTCTACACCTATAAGTGAAGTATGATTTAGGATTATTGAAAAAGAATTCTGAGACTTCTATTAAACATATTTTTAAGTCACATTTTTATTTGCTCATGGTAATTACTTATTAATACTAAATACTAATAGCATTTAACACTACAATTACACTAGATACTTTATCTTTTATAGCATTTTTGGAATGACTTTTTTTTTTCTTTTAAAGAGAAGAGAGAGTGAGTGAGTGCATGCAAGCAGAGGAGGGGCAGAGGAAGAGAGAGAGAGAAATCTAGGCTCCATACTCAGCGCAGAGCCCAGCATAGGGCTTGATGCCACGACCCTGAGATCATGACCTGAGCTGAAATTAAGACTCGGATGCTTAATGGACTGAGCCACCCAGGTGTCCCAGGAATGATTTTGTTTTTAAATTGGATGGATCATACTATTTCTAAGTTATATCAGTCCCCTGTCTCCAGCTACTATTACCCCCCTACTCCCACACTTTTTATTCACCCTTTCTAGGCTGCTGCTTACATTCTTCTCAAAAAATTTAGAGAAAACTTTCAAAGTAAGGTAAATTTAGGCAATAGAAAGTTAAATACTATTCTTTACTTGCACAAGAATTCTGGAAGTAATATGAAAACCTTATTTGGCTTAAGACTAGAGATAGCAGGGGCTCCTGGCTGGCTCAGTTGGTTAAGCATCTGCCTTCAGCTCAGGTCATGATCCCAGGGTCTTATAATTGAGCCCTCCAGGCTTCTTGCTTAGTGGGCAGTCTTCTCCTCCCACTCCCTTTTATTCCTCCCTGCCCCCACTCATTCTCTCTTTCTCTCTCAAATAAATAAAATCTTAAAAAATAAGGACTAGAGATAGCATGTCTACTCATTTGTCAATAAGTATTCAGTGAGCTTTTGGGAATTTCTAGATGAACCAGACACGGTTTCCTTAAGGATTTCTAAGACCAACGAAAACAACCATAAGATGGGTAGAAATCATACTGGTGGGGATGGCTTGAGTGGCAGTGGTCAGGCAAGGATGAGGTTATCACTCAGTATCAGGGAAGGTCTTCCTGAGGAGGCAGCCCTTTACCTGGGCTTGCAGGAGTCTAATGTGGGCAAAGGGATGTGCTCCAGCCTTGCTGAACCCCCCTACCCATTCATCATATACATTAGCTATGGATCTGGCTTTAGGTTAGAGCCATATTTTGTGGCCATGGAGCATAGTGAGGCTTGCATGGCTGTTGTAGGAACTGAGTCCACTGGCAACACTTATGGAACAGCTGCTTTCATTTGCCACAGTGTGGAACTGGAATGAGATGGCAATTTGGTTTTTAATCCTGCTGCAAATGGACCATTGCTTAGCTCATTCTTGAAAGATCCTTTGAAAAGTGAAATTCAAGGCTTGGATTTCCCCCAGTTTATCTGCAGAGCATGAGAACATTGAGGAGAAGTTTTGGCTAGAAAATCTGGAGGGAAAGGCAGATTAGAAATAGAGAATATCTTTAAACCTATATCTCGTTTGTATCAGTTTCCCCATACAGTGAAATATTATCTATACCTTTAAATGCAAAGAAGTGGAAAAGGGTAGTTAAAGCCAACTTCAAAAATAATTATATTATTATCTAAAAGATATATGAGAATTTCTTCACTAATACAATTTTCTGGTTCTTTAGAGTTGAGGAATACTTTTAAATCTATAATGAAACTATGGCCACCTTCATATACACTCCACAAGACATTATTAAGGAACAGTTGAGCTTGTACTCTCTGAATGTGAGAGATGTAATAAGCATGAGAAAAGCAATTATTAGGCAGAGATCTGGTACAGAATGTCCAAACCAAATGCAAAAGTGACCTTCTTGATGATCCTCATTCTGGTGCCAGAGACCCTCTGGTTTTGGGTTGGCAACATCTGCCTCCTTTTCATTACTAAAAATTAAACTGGTAGCTTCCATGGAGGTATGGGGCCACAGTTTTTTACCATCTACACACAGATAACAGCAAGCTTCTTTCTTTTTTTAAAGATATATTTATTTATTTATTTATTTATTTATTTATTTATTTATTTATTATTTATTAATAAGAGACACACAAAGAGAGGCAGACACATAGGCAGAGGGAGAGGCAGGCTCCATGCAGGGAGCCTGATGCAGGACTCGATCCCAGGACCCCAGGGTCACGACCTGAGCCAAAGGCAGACGTTCAACCACTGAGCCACCCAGGTACCCCCAGCAAGGCTCTGTAAAGAGAGATTTCAGGCAGTGGCCACATCCTCCCTGGAACTTTCAAATAAGACACATCAAAATGAAAGGCACTGATAGACAGCCAGCAGCCAAATCTCATTCGCTTTGATTTAAGTAATCCAATTCCCCAAGAGTGTGATGGCGACAGGCTGGGAGCCCAGGGCCCTGGTGCTAGTATCGATCACCTGTCTTCCCCAGTGGCCTGGGGCAGCCCCTCTGCCATTGTTTTGTGAGAAAGCTGAACCACTCAGCGCAGAAGCACGGCTGCTTGGGAGATTCTTGCGGAAACTGGGAGGGCGGGGGTTTCACTGTGAATCACCTCCCTAAGGACGGTGTCAACATTCTGGAGGTTCTAATTAATGCCTTCAACTCTTTTTGCTTTATTAAGTTGCATCAGTGTTCACTTTCGGGGGGTCCTGGGGACACTGTGGAAGTGATTCCTGTCCCTGGCTCTCACAGTGATTAAGTGGAGGGAAGGAAGGGGACATGAATGTGGAGATATCAGGATTCTAGAAGAGAATAGACTTCATTTTGCTGGCTGCTCTTCTAGGCCCAGGGCAGACCTCAAGAGAAAAAGGCCTTCTGAGTCGTGTCCATCTAGCGATCTTTCCACCTTTGTACCTGTTTGTAAGTTGACTCTAGTGTCAACTCTTGGAAGCAGTTAGCATTAAATATAAAAACACCACCACATAGAAACATTTGGGATCTTTGTGCCATTTTTCATATCCTCGTCTTACCATGGTAAGTAAATTTTTGCAGAGATTTAGTATGCAACTCTCTTCTACTTTTACTCTGTGACTCCACATAAACTTTAGAAGACTGTTTTACACTTAGAAAGTGCTAAATATTTGTTAAATAAGGTCAGTGAATCATGTTTTATATATCGTCAGTTCTTTTTGGTAATGGACGATAATTTTTCATTTTTTGGAATGATTGTTCTTCCAGTATATACTGACAGTCAAAACATGTAAGAATAATTATCCTATTTTTTTTTTCAGGTCTACCATTTCATATTCTTCTCTCTTTAAAATAATCTGAATTATTGTTTTCTCAGAGCAGGCCTCCTTAGACTTACCCCTTTCCTTCTTATACCCTACGGCTATATTCTGATCTAAACAGCCCTAAATTTTAGTTCCTGAGAAATGTCAGAGAGGAGAGAAAATAAAGAGGAAGAGTACATGAGTTATTTCCTAAATCTAGGATATTTCTGTAAGAACAACTTAAAAGTTGTAGCCAGCAACAAACCAAATAGTTAGAAACAGAAATGGTTATTATGTTTTCATTCTGGCCAGATACATGATGTTCTTCTCCTGTTGCCAGTGAGTCTCCCTTTGTGTTTGTGTGTGCAATAAAAACCAGTTTATAGTTTTACAGGTAACCTAATGCCAAGATTGCAAAATAGAGCATAAACAGTCTGCAAAAATATATAAATGTGAGAATGTCTGTCTGGGTGCACATGTGTGAGATTAATAAGGCACATTAGATTTCCATTTTGGTGCTTTTTAGCATTCTCATGTGAATTCCCCAAAAAGCTGGCGAGCCTTTTTGTTAAATCACTCCTGCGTTGTCATAATGAATCTGATGATCAAAATAGATACCCACAAGTTTTTTAAAGCACAGTACTTCAAACCCCACGTCACTCGGGAGCATTACATAGGACAACACAATAAAGCAAAAGTCTAACATCCGAAAAGAATAAATGGAATACTTAAGAAATTTTAAAAAACATTTAAAGTTGTAATATTTTAAAAATACAAATAAAAGATTAAAACAGCATTATTTTACCAAACATATTTTGATTCTTTTCCTGATATTTGAATAACAATAGTGGGGAATTTCATTTATGTAAATACTGAAACTGTACTTTATGACTGAGTTTGCATAGGTGTGGAGCATTCAAACTTGGCTGTGTATAAAGCCATCTTTTTGGAGTCTGCTCTCGGGAATCTCTCTGTATTTTCCATTTCCAGGGCAGCAGAATGTCATCATCATGATATGTGTGGATCTTGGCATCAGTGTTTTGGGGCTGGTTCTGCCACTTAGGGCTACTTGAATTTAGGCAAGAGAGCTGAGCATTCTGAGTCTTGGTTTCCTCATCTATAAAATATGGAAAATAATAGCATCTACCTTAGAGAGATTATGAAAATCAAATAAAGCAAAGCATGGAAAGCATGTAGTTCAATAGCTAGCTGTCAGTGCCCATAAGAACTCAATGAATAGTAGTTGTGATCCGATCTTAGGCATAACTAAATATGTTAGCTCTCTCAGGTAGTTCCTAATTGTGTAATAATGGGTTTTAATTGTTAAAAGACATTCAAACAAAAATAAACAAAGTAGATTTTTTGTTTGTTTTGGGATGGGGGAACAGGGATGCTTTCTTGTAGTCTCTTCACATGGGTAAAGCCAATTAGTCTAGCAGTATTGCTTTATTTTCTCAAGGATATTGTTGGTGGAATAAATCTGGGATAAATGGAACTTTAGCCTTGCTGTTCTCCTCTCAGAATTACTGTCATCATGTGATTCATATCCTGTTCACTTCATTTATCCATCTAACTGCCCATCCACCCATCCATCCACCCATTCGTCCATCTATCTATCCCCTACTAGGTGCTAGGCATTGGAGATATGATGTGAATTAGATATAGTCCCTGTTCCCAAGGAGCTCATAGGATGGGCAGGGAGGAAATTCAGGGAAGGTGGCGGTAATTGTGGTATTAGACACTTCAGGAGATAATAATTCTACAAGGAACTCAGTATAATGATTGTGATATGCATAAGATTTTGTAGAAATGGGGACACCACAAACTTCCCACATTGGATATTAATATTCACCATCTCAGTATGAAGAATTCTCTGACAGTTTATTTTTATCAACATGCAAATAAAAATGGAAATGTTCCACAAATTAGATCAAGGCCCTTAGTTGCTTACAGGAATACATAGTCATTTAGCTTTTCTCTGCAAGTCCAGCCTTCTCAGTCATATTTAAAACATAATGTGTACATGAATTACTGCTAATATTTGACAGCAGACTAATGTCTAACCAGGGCTTGAGGGTTGCAGTATGTTTAATGTGAACCAGACTGAGCAGATTCAGCTGAGGTGCGGTTAATTTGGTGAATTAAATCTTTGCAGCTTCATTGTGTGTGTGTGTGTGTGTGTGTGTGTGTGTGTGTGTGTGCATCCGCAATGGAAAGAGCAGGAACACTTATAATTTTCATTTATTTGGATTAGTTAGCTAATTAGTAATTTATTAGTCCATCCAACATGACTTTGGGTCATGTTCTCTTTTTTTAAGATTTTATTTATTTATTCATTAGAGACACACAGAGAGAGGCAGGGACACAGGCAGAGGGAGAAGCAGGCTCCACACAGGGAGCCTGATGCAGGACTCCATCCTGAGGCTCTAGCATCCCACCCTGAGTCAAAGGCAGGCGCTAAACCACTGAGCCACCCAGGCATCCCTAGGGTCATGTTTTTATGCTCCTTTCAGGCTGCTACTATGGAGGCTGTTTGTGTGATAAATTATCTCAAGTAAATTTCTTTTGTTAGATGCTGAGTGATAATTTGTATGAGGGCCATTATCATCATCATTGTCCTTGTTATTATTTTTTATCGGGGCTTAAACATGTCAGAAGAGAAAAGGAAATCCTGTGATCTTAATGAGATCCTGCTCAGTTATACCTAAAAGTATTCAAATTCACACTAATTTGAAAAAATACATTCACATTTATTGAAAGAATGACTCCTATAGAAATCTCACTCTAACCTATCTTTGCATGGTTCTCTGGTATTTATTTTAAAAATGGTATCAAGGGATCCCTGGGTGGTGCAGTGGTTTGGCGCCTGCCTTTGGCCCAGGGCGCGATCCTGGAGACCCGGGATCGAATCCCACATCAGGCTCCCGGTGCATGGAGCCTGCTTCTCCCTCTGCCTGTGTCTCTGCTTCTCTCTCTCTCTCTCTCTCTGTGTGTGACTATCATAAATAAATTTAAAAAAATAAAAAAAATAAAAATGGTATCAAATTACTAAAAACTTAAAGCCTGTGTCCCTAATGATTGTGAAACCAAACTACATTTGATTGTAGTTGAAGAAAATTAACCTAACAGAGAGCCTGGATTTGAGTTTGCGGTCCACAATATTTATGTTTTTGCATTTTTAATGCTTTCATGAATAGATCTATCTTTGATATGCTTCATAGCATCGATGATTTAATTCTGTGACATAAAAAAATATAGAATAAGGAATTTTTTTGTTTTCTGAATTTCTTGGTGGTAGACAGATATTGGTGCTTTTGTAAACAGTTGACATAATAAAAAGAAAAAAAATTGGTGAGGATTGAGTGATAGCACAGATGATAGCAACAAATGAATTTATGTGGCTTTTATCTCTTGTACAGTCCTTTGGTACGTTAGGACTGATGCATAGCCTAGTGAATTCTTGAATCCTTACTTTCTGATTATGATGTAATTCAGAATGTGGAAAGAGACCTAGTGTGTGATACCCATTATCTACTGCTGTCCTGTCTTTCCTGTTTCCTGAAGCTCAGAATCCACCCATGCTGTTTCCCATTTTCATACTACATAGGGCTGAGGTGAAGCTCCAAACCCCAGAGCAATGCAAGAGAGAAGACAGGGTGCCTGATATGCAGCAGGGCCCAGAAGGGCTCACAATACACAGGAAGGGCCTTCTCCTCATGTGGCCTGACAGTGACGCCTTGAACGCTTCCTGATGTTTTTACTGCCAGGAAGAGAGGGCAGAGAAAGTAGAAAGAGGCAACATAGCTCATTTGTTCATTCCTTACTCACAAGTAATATTCATTAAATGCTTACGGTGTCCCAATCATCAAGGTTGGTTCTGGGAACTTGAAGATGAATAAGCTACCATCCTTGCCTTCAAGGTGTTTCAGTCTAGCGGGGAGAGATTTAAAGCAGTAATTAAACTCGCTCAAGTAATTATTATAATGGGGAGTAGCTTTGAATACAAATAGCACAGATTGGAGGCCAATCACACTCACCCTGTTGTGAGAGCTTCATAACCCAGAAGAAGAGGGTGCTCACTGCCTTTACTCTTTCTTCATCTGTTAGGGAAGGGCACATCATTTGCAGTGTTTGTCCAGTGTCCAGTGGAAGGCTTGGCATTGGGTGAATGTGGGTGTGCCTCAGGAGTTAATGCAGGTCTCAGGGCAGTGGGTCCATTGAATCCTAATTCCCAAGGCCCATGTGCAAAACTGGCCTTCATGGGAACGTGGGCCGAGCACTAGCAAGGAGTTGCTACTGAACAGAATTTAGTCCTTATCCCCCCTCTGGTCATTGTCATGAGGTAGTAAGATTTTAAAAGAAAAGGACTTTGGCTGACAGGTCGAAAAAAGCCTGTTTTCATTATTGTCCAATTTCTGACCCTTTAATGAGTTCCACATGACTCGCATATTGCCACTAGCTCCTTGTTTACTTGAAGATCCCTGAACTTCTCACCTACTTTCTCTTCTAGGCCCTTCCATAGCTCTTCCTCTTGCCCTTCTCTCCACTCTCTGGTTCACTGCATTTGAGGAGCATTATGTTTTGAAGTAATAGTATATATATTACATTATATATGAATTGTAAAAAAAATTAAATACAATTTGGTCATTGCTGTATTTTTGTGAACTAAAAGCTATTGGTTCATATTTATGGAGGTCTTACTAAGTGGTCGGTACCACATGTTTTATGCATCATATCAGTGCTTCTCGGACTTTAGCATAAATACGTGTCATCTGGGGATCTTGTTAAAAGGTAGGCTCGGATTCATTCAGTCTGGAGGTAGAGCCTGAGAGTCTCCATTTCCACCAAGCTCTCGGGTGGTGCTGCAGACCTATAAACTGCGTTCTGAAGAGCAAGGTATTGTATTATCTGATCCTGACAACACTATCTATGAGGGATTATTTTTCCCATTTTTCATATATGGAAATGAAGGGTTAGAGGCATTTTCTAGAGGTAATTTTCTTAAGGTCATTTTAGTAGAACCTAGCCACACTCAAGCTCTAAGTCCAGCTCTGCCTCTTGATATAGTGTATGTTATCTGGGTTTTGGACATGTCCTTCAAATACCAAGGGTGATCTAATGTTACATAAATGGAATTTATGCTTCTAGGGCTTTTTTAAATGCAACTTCTTTTCCAATTTCTCTTTATGCAGGATCATGTATTACATGGTGATTTAGATGTGTTTTATTTCGTTTCTAAAAATACGTAGTTTAGTATGATTTATTTGCCAAAATTGTAGTTTAGGAAACATGGTGCCATTGATGTAATCTGGATTGAACACAAGGGGAAATTGCTGGGGAAGGATGCATGTGAGGAAAGGAAATCCTCCAGCTGATTTATTGTTTAACACCCGTTACACAGGGTGCTACGATTTTCACAGGCTAATGGAAAAGGACACAATCCCTGTCCTTAACAGATCAGATATACTTAAAATTTTTTTTCACCTTCGAATGAAATCAGATGGGTTCATAATAGAAAATTTGAGCTACCGAAGTGCCCTACACTAAGAAAAATCTAAAATCCCATTTCATTTTTTGTCTTTATTTTCAAGATTTAAAATACTACATCTGGAAAGGGAGAGCCACGATCACATGTACAGAACAGGGCGAGTTCAACGTGCTAGGCTCTTGCCATCAACAGCTTAAACATGGTTTCTGGTTTTGAGGGGCAGTGGGAGTAAAACGGGGCACCCCGGAGCCCAAGGACGGAGGGGACGTGCCTGCGCCTCCGGGTCAGCTCCGGGGTCCCGGGGCCCCGCACCGCGCTCGGCCGGCCGGCCTCGGCGCATGCGCGGTCGGCTGCCTGCGCTCCGGGCGCCCCGCGGGCCGCTGTCTGCCGCCGCCCGCGGGGCCGGGGGCAGAGCGGGCGCGGGGCGCGGGGGCGCGGCGGGGCGCGGGGTGGGGCGCAGGCGTCTCCGCACACTTTCCCGGTGTCCAAACACCCTTCCCAGCAACTAACTCGGAGACCGGGGACTTCTCCGCAGGAAGAGGGTTTAGAGGCCAGGCCGGGTAGGGGTGGGGGCGCCGATCCGTGGAACTTCAAGCGCTGCGTCCTCGAGGTGCCCTGGGCCCTTGTATCACTTCCTGGGGAGTCCTGGGGCCCCGACCGTCTTTCGCTGCCCTCGGACCCTTTAATAGAACGGCCGTCGCCCTCGAGGCGGGGGTCCGGCGCGAAGTCCGCAGGGTTGCGGTGCTCAGCCCCCCTCCCCGCTCCCCAACCCGGCGGCCGTCCCGACGGAAGACCTCCGGGCGCGCGCGTGTGTGCGCGTGTGTGTGCCCGCGCGCGTGTGTGCGTGTCTCCGCGCGTGTGCCCGCCTGTGTGTGCGCGTGCGTCCGTGTGTGTCTCCGCGCGTGTGCACGGGGGCGCTCCTCCAACCTGCGGGCTCGAGGTGGGCGGGGGCACCGGGTCCCCCCTCCCCCCCGCCCCGACCCCAGGCGCCCCCGGGGACTGGCGGCCGGCGGCGGGCCGGCCGGCGCGCTGGGCATGCTCAGTCGCCGGGCGCCGGGCTCGCGAGTCGGAAGCCTGTGCGCCGCCGCCGCCGCCGCCGCCGAGCCGGCCGGGGCGCACGGAGAGCGCGCGGGACTCGCTGCAGCGGCGGCCGGGCGGCGGAGCAGCCGGGCGGGGACCCGAGCCGAGCCCCGCGCGCAGCCCCCGAGCCGGCCGCCCCCGCGCCCCCGCGCCCCCCTCCGGGCGGGGGCCGGCCGCCGGCGTCGGCGGGGCGCGGAGGAAGCGCGGCCGCAGCGTCGCCGCCTGCCCCGGCCGGGCCGCGTCCCGGAGCCGTCGGGCATGGAGCCGTGGAAGCAGTGCGCGCAGTGGCTCATCCACTGCAAGGTGCTGCCCGCCAACCACCGCGTGACCTGGGACTCGGCGCAGGTGTTCGACCTGGCGCAGACCCTCCGCGACGGGGTCCTGCTGTGCCAGCTCCTCAACAACCTGCGGGCGCACGCCATCAACCTGAAGGAGATCAACCTGAGGCCGCAGATGTCCCAGGTAGGGAGGCCCGCGCCCGCCCCCCGCAGGCAGCCGCCCCCCAGCCAGACCCCCCAGCCGGCAGCACCCCGCAGCCGGGACCTCCCCCGCCGGCAGCCCCCCCGCCCCGCGCCGGGACCCCCCCCCAGCCGGGATCCCCCAGCCGGCAGCCCCCCCAGCCGGGACCTCCCCGCCGGCAGCCCCCCCGCCCCCGCTCCGGGACCCCCCCAGCCGGGACCCCCCAGCCGGCAGCACCCCGCAGCCGGGACCTCCCCGCCGGCAGCCCCCCCGCCCCGCGCCGGGACCACCCCCCAGCCGGGATCCCCCAGCCGGCAGCCCCCCCAGCCGGGACCTCCCCGCCGGCAGCCCCCCCGCCCCCGAGCCGGGACCCCCCCAGCCGGGACCCCCCAGCCTGCAGCCCCCCCAGCCGGGACCTCCCCCGCCGGCAGCCCCCCCGCCCCCGAGCCGGGCCCCCCCCACCAGCCGGGCCCCCCCGCCGGCAGCCCCCCCCAGCCGGCTAATTTCTTTGTGTAAATGCACACATCTGGGTGCGGGGCCGGGGCCGCCTTCGCCGGGGACCTCGGCCCGACGGGCTGCGGCGCGGGGCCCTGGCCGACGCCGGGTGGGTGCGGGCGGCGCGGGGCCCCTCCTGCGGGCCTCCCGGACGGCGGCGGCGGCGACCCTCGCCGGGTGCCCGTCCCCTCCTCGGTGCGCTCGGGAGTCGCGCAACAAAAGGAGTTTGCTCCGGCCTTTCTGTCACCGCTGCTGAGGGAGACACTGAGACGATGGGGGTGACTGCGTTTAGTCTGCTCTTTGCTTTGCGGCCCGTCCCCGTGTCTTCTTGAAAGAGGAACCACGACCCGAGGGCGAGCGTAGGAAGCGCAGGGCGTTCCGGGACCGTTACGCGTGCGGCGGCGGCCCTGGGGGCGGCGGGCGGTCCCGGGAAGCCCGCGGAGCCGGCGGCCAGCTGGCAGCCGCTGTTTGTGGCGCGCCCGGCCTCCCCAGCGGCGACGGGAAACGAGAAGTTTCGCTAGAGATTGTGCTTCCTTCACCCGGTGCTCGCCCAGGTGGCCCGGTGCAGCCTAGCGCCCAGGGGCCTCCTCCAGGGGTTTCACAGACCGAACCAACTCGGACTCTGGGGGCCGTGCGCATCTGGAGGCAACTCCAAAGTCCCAGCTCCGAGGCGCAGTACTTTCGTGCTTCTGTCAGAAAGGTTCCGTGCAGAAAGATCCTAAACCCCATTCAGCACCTTTGTTTTCTCTCTGTCCTATAGAAAACCGTCCTCAATTTAAGAGGGGGGAGGAGCCCCTCCAAGACACACGTTAGTTATCACTAATCCTGAGTGATAGGGCCTCAGCTACCGGCAACTAGAGCACTGCCTTTTACAATGGAACTGACTTCATAGAGTTTAATAATGATGCATTTAAAGTTGGAGCACGCACATTCATCTTCTCTTCTTGATGTCAGCATTTCACCAGAATCCCTGTGCACCCCACGTTCTGCGTCCCTTGCTTGTCCTGTCTGCCTTCAGTCAGCTGGTTAGCAGTCCCCAAGACCGAGCAGGCTTGTAAGTGGTGAGAACCACATGAATTTAGAAGGGCTATAAATTATTTCAGACTTTCCCATAATCCCGGGTGATGATTGCTAAATCTGTGGACCCCTTCAGAGTTGTCTCGATTCTGGATATCCCGTGAAGCAGTCTAACAGACCTTTCCACTGACCTAGAAGTTGCTATTCTGAGCAACGTTCTATAGGGAGCTGCAGTTGGTTGTCCAGTTTTTACAGATCACCATTTTCCACCTGGCCTATGGTCTCAGGAGACAGTGCGGGTCAGGATGCCTTGGTCCAGCAGCAGGGAATACAGTATTGTGTGCTCTTCCTGAAACTTCAGTTTCCTGGAACCCTCAAAGCTTGTTCAATAAGTTGTTCTCAATAATCAATTTCTCTGGACAGCTGAGGATCTCTCGCTTTTAATCTTCTAACCTTTGTTTGGATGTTAACAATGGATGAAAATCTTTTCAAACGGGTTTTTGCCCTTTGTAGAAGATAGTCAATGTAACTTAATCTTTTTGATCACTGAGGAGCATCATTATAAGCATCATTAATGGAAATTGAGCACATATGTGCTCTAAGAATCCTATTCCCTACTGGGGGTCCCACAATGAACACATCAGGATCCTAGCCCTAAAGGAATTATTATACTGTGCTATCAGAGAAGCCATCAGATTATAAAGAGGTAAACAGCTGAATGACTTTCCTTAGGCTATTTTGCGTTTGAATTAATCTGTCCAGTCCTGAGCTTTCTAGTTTCAAATTCATTGCAATTTTCTCTGTAATGTCCTGTGAGGGAGGGCTCCTCTCAAAAGTGAACCCCTGAAGGCTAGTAGTTGGATATGGTGATGTCTGTCTCTGCTTCCTTCTTGGTCCTGGACCACATTGCAGAGAGGGAAGGCAGCCGAACAGCTGCTGGATAGAGGAGTTTGTATTATAGATTGTCATTAAATCCTTAAATGACACTTACTAATGGTTTCATTAAACAAGGTGACCTATTTAGCAGGCCTACAGTGTCAAGCACTTAATAGGTGTTCAGTATTAGTAAAATTATTTAAAATGTTTTTTTTCCTACTGTCATATTAATAGGTTACAATCAAAATTTTAAAATAACTGCAAAATATGTAAACCCCTTTGGGATGATATTTCTACTCCCATCTTTCTAGCTGCTTCTGGTTGGTTTTATAAGACTCCTAACCCCATCAGTGATATTCATATTGTATAGTGAATCACCTAGTAACCTAGCGAAATCCTGACCTGCTTCCCCGGGATACCAGAGAGTTGGGAGAGCTTGGTTCATGTCTCAGAGTTAAAGAATGAATCTCCCAGCAGAGTTGGCAAAGAGGTAGAAGTTTACTAAACAGAGATACAGAGAAAGCTCTCAAAAGTGAGAGGGGTCCTGACAGGGTTGCCATTGAGGGCTTGTCTTTTGTAGGAAACAGACCGGGAACTTGGTAAACTTCTTGTCAATATCAGGGTGGATTTGTCAATATCTTGTCTATAGCTAGAACAAATAAGATGGACTCCTAATTATCATAATAACAAACAAGCTGTTCTTGCAAATGTCATGAGCCCAACAAGGTGTTCCCTTCCCTCTGGTTAATATCTTCTCCATGACATTTCTCTACATCTAGGATTTCTGTGAGTCTAGTCAGGTAGCCAGTGGCATTCTTGTGCCTCTGTGGTTTGAGCAGGGACTTAATGACCTGTGTCTTTGTAGTCTGGTGAGTTTCTACTTAGTAGCCATTAAAGTGGGATACTCCCTGACATTTTGGAGCTAGGGAGCCAGGTTTATTTTTTCTGTTTTTACTGTCTTACCTGTTTTGTTGGGCTGGGCAGGAGCCTGACTCTGGGGCCTTTCCCTTATCTTTTCCTGCCTAGCCCCATCTGCCCCTAACTTGTTCTTACATTGCTAGCAGACTTTATTCTTTATTGAGGCTCCCTGCTCAGTGGGGAGTCTGCTTTTCTCTCTTCCTCTGTTCCTCCACACCTTACCACCCCTCTCCCCATGCTCTCTCTCAAATAAATCTTTTTTTTTTTTTTTTGAAGTACTACTTTAAAGGCCCTGATTTAGATTTCATTTAAAATGAATTAGAGGGGGATGCCTGGGTGGCTCAGCAGTTAAGCCTCTGCTTTCAGCCCAGGGCGTAATCCTGGAGTCCCGGGATGGAGTCCCACATCGGGCTCCCTGCATGGAGCCTGCTTCTCCCTTTGCCTGGGTCTCTGCCTCTCTCTCTCTTTCTGTGTGTCTCTTATGAATAAATAAATAAAATCTTTAAAATACAGTAAAATGAATTAGAGGTAGACATTCATCAATATTTAGTCACCCATTTAACATGTTCCTTTTATAAAGAATAAGTCTAGATGATTCATGGAAATCCAAGAAACTTGGCATCTGTATATATTGGATTTATTTTTCATCCAAAAGGTTGTTAGGTAGGATAAAAAGCACACAGGCGCTTATCTCCCAGAACTGTTTATCTGTGAGAGTTGTATCAGGAGTGCATTGTGAAAGGGCGTAGGTTATAGCCTTGATGTTGTTTTTAGTGGTTAAGGTCTCTGAATGCATATAACCAACCATAGGTCTATCAATGAGATTATTTTAATCTTAACTATTTTGTAATGGAAAATTTGTTTTAGGATGAGAGTAATACATTTGATGACTTTACTTACTACTGTGTATGGTATAAGTAAACTTTGAATTGTCTTAAAATGAATTATTCAGGCTTTCAACAAATACTTGGTTCTATGTGTCAGGCACTGTTACAGATACTGGCTTGGAGCAATACACAAAGGCCACAAAATTCCTGCCCTAAAAGGATTTATACCTTAGTGGGGGAGATGGACAACAGAGAAATAAATGACTATATAGCATGTCCTATGAGGAGACTTCAACCCCGTAAGGGACTAGAGCAAAATGTGATTGTTTCATAGAAGGTAGTCAGGAAGGGCTTCTCTGAGGTGGTGACAATTGAGTAGGGACATGAAGAGAGTAAGGGAATGCAGGAATATGGATGTTTGAAAGATTTTCGCTGGCAGAGGGAATACCAAGGGCATAGGTCTTGAGGTCAATTACATGCTGTGTACACTGGAGGAATATAGCAAGGCCACTGTGGCTGGAGGAGAGTGAGTGTAGGAAGGAGTGGCCATGGTGAAGTCAGAATATGGGAGCCAGATTTTTAAGGCTAATGTGTCCTTGTAAAGACTTTGATTTTTCACTCTGAGTGAAATGGGAGGGCTCCTGACCTTTCAAAAGGGTCACTCTGGCTGTGTGCTGAGAGTAGGTTATAGAACAGCAAGAATGGAAGCAGTCAGGCTAATACAGTCCCTCCAGCAAGAGATGAAGGCAAGATCTGACCAGAGTGATAGCAGAGCAGATGGTGAGAAATAGTTCAGTTCTGCGTATGTTTTGAAGAAAGAGTCAGCAGGACTTCTTCATGTTGGAGACCACATAGGTGTATGAGAAGAAGAGCCAAGAATGACTCCAAAATTTTGGCCTGGGAAGTTGGAAAGATGGAGTTGCCCTTACCGAGATGGGGAAGACTGGAGCAAGGATAGCTTTTGGTGGATGTCCGAAGAGAGCGGGGAGGTGTGAAACCAGCTATGTTTGAAATGCCCTGTAGACGTCTCGGTGGAGATGCTGAGCAGGCAGTGGAGAAGGTGGGTTGTAGGTGTGAATTTTGGAGTCATCAGTGTAGAAGTGGTATTTAAAATCATGAGTCCGGGTGATCTCACCTAGGGAGAAGTGTAGAAAAAAGGTCAAAGGAGTGAGCCACTGGCCTTGCCCATGTGTCAAGGGTAGAAGGATGAGAACCTATAAAGGAGTTGAGAGGGAATGGCCATGAGGCAGGAGGTGAAATCAGCAGAGTGTGGTTTCAGGAGACCAAGTGAATAAAGTTTTTCTGGGAGATAGCATTTGGGATGTCTGCTCACTCTGCTGATGGGTCAAGTAAAACGAGGATGGACTGTCAAAAATGAAATTGCTTGGTGATTTGACAGAAGCAAATTTGGTGTGTGGTGGGTAAATACCCCACTGGAGAAGAGCAGCTAGGAGAGGATCAATGCAGACAGCTATACAAGTATAGACCCGTCTCTGGGAGTATGGTGTCTGTGATGGTGGCTATTGGAAAAGACAAGAGATCTCGATAATTATTTTCTTGTCCAATAGAATTTTAATTTTATACTTACTGAAAGCTCTTTTAGTTTTAGATACATATACAAGACTGCTATATGATAAAATGTATATGTAGAAAAAATAAATATATAAGAAAATATAAAATTTCATGTGTTCCTAAAACTTCTCCCTCAGATTGCTCCTCTTCATGCCATTTCCTCTCATTGATTTCTGTTTTTTACTCTGAGCATCAAGTGTAGGTGATGCAGCATTTCTAAAAGAGTACACCACTATTGTCCTCAGGATTTCCTTCCAAGCTCTAACGTGCAGTTGGATTTTGATGCTGTTACTACTTTTTCAAAAAGGAAAAAACAAAAGAACAAAAAAACCCCTTTATTTTTGCTATATATAACTGTCCGTTTTTTTAAAAGCTAAGATTGTATTAGTTTTAGCATTAGGGTGGGCATTCCAATACGTCTACACTCCTTGCCCCCCAAACACGGGGGTGCTGTGTGAAGATGACTGGGTTATTCTGAGGAGGCAAAAAAGGCAGTCATTGTCCAAAAAGAGTGGTGTGCACAGTTACAGCTTTAGTGAATCAGTTCAAAATAATGTCCTTATTAGTCTTCTCAGGAATCAGGAACCTCTTTGCCATTTGTAAGATTATTCTCTTGAATAATCTGTCAGCGTGAGGTTAAACTTGATACCAATTGATCTTTTCATATAAAGTAGTTAAGTCCTGTTAAGGCATCTTGAGCACTTGTCCTGTAGGCATTCTTGATGACTTACCCTGGGCTCTCTGGGAACCGGAGCCTGGGATAAAGGATAAAGTGCTGAGAGGTCATTGGTGAGGTAGGATCCCATGGCTGCCAGGGTGAGCAAAGTGGGAAAGTATGGGTGGGTTGTTTCTGTTTTGTGGGTGGGGGATAAATGTATCACGTTTGTAATGCAGACACCTTTCAGTAGGGATACCAATTTCCTGGTTTTCACATACAATAGACTCTTTCCCAATTATTTTTCTTAAACTCTCTATGGTATTTGACAGGGCCTCTTCTGTTCCTTCTGAAACCCTCCCTTGGTTCCTACCGCACCGCACATTCCTCATTCTCTCCTCACTTTTACTATCCTCTCCTGTTTCTTCGCTGGTTTTTCTTTAAACATCCCATAGAAACTTGTATCGCCTCCTTCATTGTCTTTGTTCGTATTCCCTTTCCCGCGTCCTTTCAGCTCACTGTAACGTTACCTACTTTTCATACCTCGGTGGAGCCCAGATTCATACTGATAGCCTACACCTGCCTGGTGGCGTCTCTGTCTCTGTTGGTGCAACCATTTCACGGATTCCAGCGGTGACCATCACAGGATCCGAATTCACTGCAAAGCTCACCCCCAGCAGGAGGAAGGATGAGCGTGATGGGCTCACCTGGGCCTGAGCAAGGCTGCTCCTGCAGTTTAGCCAGGGGAGGAGGTGGCCGGTGACTGCCATGCCAGAGAAAGCGTGGGACACACAGGGTAGAGAAGGACAGAAAGTTGGACTTGCTGGAGAGTTGGGATGGACAAGGCTTTGGGGCCTTTCCCACGCAGTGAGAGTTAGGAGTATCTAGAATGAGCCTGTGTTTCAGGCTTGGGTAATGGGGGACTTGTGAGGGGGCGGATAGAGGACGTGCAGATTCAGAGGGAAACAGCACATTCAGTTTGGCTGTGAAGTTTGAAGCTACTGTGAGTTACTTTCTGTATTCCCTGTGTCAAGCATCCTGTTCTCTTACTACTGTTTCTTTCTGGCTTACTCAAACTCCTAAAATCCAACAATCTTTTGAACTCTTGATCCTGTCACCTCTTCACCATCTTCATGTCTTTATTTCCTTCCTCCTTGGCTTAAATACTGCAGGCATTATAATTCTGGCTTCTCTTGATTTGTGGTACTTATTTGAGTAAAGTGCAGCCCTGGTTAAGTCCTACTCCACTTACTCCTGCCTGCATCTTAGCTGTTGGATCTGTTGGAGGAAAACCTGGGACATTCAGACTGTTCTCACTTTAAATTTATGATCCTTAACCTCAGTGGGGCACCCACACTACCCAGCCATCTGATTGCATTTCTCTAGACCAGAGGTTCTCAAAGTATGTGAACCTTTAGGAGGTATATCTAACTCCTATAGTATATCTACCATAGATAGATACCTTTAGGAGTTCCATAGGTCAAAACTCTTTTTTATAATTAAGACATTATTTGCCTTTTCTTCAGTATTCTTTTTTTTAATTTTTAAAATTTATTTATGATAGTCACACACAGAGAGAGAGAGAGGCAGAGACATAGGCAGAGGGAGAAGCAGGCTCCATGCACCGGGAGCCCGATGTGGGATTCGATCCCGGGTCTCCAGGATCGCGCCCTGGGCCAAAGGCGGGCGCTAAACTGCTGCGCCACCCAGGGATCCCTTCTTCAGTATTCTCATGGTGTATAGTGAAATCTCCAAAGCCTGCATGACACTGCTCATGTCTTTGCTGTGATGGACCACGGATTATGTGCTTGTAGATATTTTAATAGTTTCTCAGTTGAGAATACTAGTATATTAAATGTTGATAGATATAATCCCCATAAACAGAAGCTGCTGGGGGTTCTCAGTGATTATTGTTTCCCCAATAATTATTATATTATTGAGATTTATTTGAGAGAGAGGCAGAGACACAGGCAGAGGGAGAAGCAGGCTCCCTGCAGGAGAGCCCAATGTGCGACTCAAGTCATGGAACTCTGGGATCATGACCTGAGCCAAAGACAGACAGATGCTCAACCACTGAGCCACCCAGGCACCCCATCCCCCAATAATTATTTTAAGAGTGTAATAAGACCCTGAGACCAAAAAGTTACAGAACTGCCCTAGACCATTTACTTTGACTCTCCCTGATGACTACTTGTACCTTGTTTTAATTTTTTTTATTTTAAAAGATTATTTATTCATGAAAGATAGAGAGGCAGAGACACAGGCAGAGGGAGAAGCAGGCTCCTTGTCGGGATCCCGATGTGGGACTTGATCCCCAACTGGGATCATACCCTGAGCCAAAGGCAGACACCCAACTGCTGAGCCACCCAGTCGTCTCCCTTCTTTTTTTTAAGTGTAGTTGACACACAATGTTACGTTAGTTTCAGATGTGTGACTTAGTAATCGCCAAGTCTACACATCACATGCTATGCTCACAAGTACAGCTAGGATCTGTCACTGTACAACATTATTACAATACCGTTGCTTATGTTCCCTATGCTGTACCTTTCATCTCATCCCTGCGACTTCTTTCATAAGCGCCGGCTTGCATCTCCCATTGCATTTCACCCATTTTGCCCATCCTCCCACCTCCCTGGTACTTTTTCTTGTTGAGTCTCCTTCACCTTTGTCTCCACTCTTCCCTCTCATCTGGTAACCTTGCTTCCTATTCTACTGAGAAAACATACTGTCAGAAAACTTCCTCAGATTCTCACCTTCTTGCGTCCGTGCCCATAGATGATGCTTTCTCTCCTGTTCATTGGGTGGATTATCAGTGCTCCTAGCGAAGGCCAGTTCCATTGTCACTCTACCCCATGCTTTCCTGTGTCACCTGTTCTCTTCTGGAGCTTACCGTTTGCGCAAATGCTGTCAGTACCCTCATTTGATTCAGAATATATTTTCACAGTAGAGTCACAAAGGCTTGCTTGAACACTGGGTGTGGTGGAGAGTGACTGAGGATTCCTAGGGTTTCTCTGAACTGCTGGGGAAGCAGTCAGGTAACTGGAGTCAGGTAATTCCTCAAAACTGGAGGTTCCTGGTGGACAAGGGGCTAAAATCCAGATTCCTTAGTAAGCCTGCAAGGACCTGTTGTCTAGTCTGCTAGAGGTGTCTGCTCCACTTCTCAAAGTTTTCTTCCACTTTGCTTCCTGTGCTTTTTGTGGCTTCTCAGATGAGCTGTGCTGTTAAATGTCCTGTCTTACTGCATGTGCCCGTGTCTCTGCTTGAAATGCCCTTACATGTGTGATTGAACATGTAGTTCAAGAGTCACCCTGGCTGATAACTTACTGCTTTGTGCCACACTGTATAGTGTGTATAGGTGGAGCGTGACCCTCCTTGCACTGTTTTTGCAATACTTTGTGTGCATTCCAGGCTGTGACCTGCGTGAGGCTGCCATGGGCTTGTTCATTTACACAGCTCCAGAAATTGATGCCAAGACTCATACATAATACATGTAAATAGCCATAAACTAAATTCATGGATGGATGAGAAATGATAACTTTTTTAACCACTTTTTCAAACATACCTATAAATTTTAATAAGATGTACTTGGCACTCTGTCATTAAAATTCAAAAACATCTGTTCATTGGGTGCCATTACTAATAATAGATAATATTACTTTACCAGTCAGCCACCTGAATGACTTTCAGAAAGTGTCTAGAACTGTATGTTGTTCTTCCTCATATCTAAAATAGGCATAATAAAAGAACCTACCCCCCTAGGGTGGCTGTGAGGACCAAATGAATTAGCTCTGTGACAGGCGCATAACAAATTCACAAATGTTGATTCTTTTTTTTTTTTTTTTAAACTATGATGATTACTACTACTTCTGCGGAAACCTACAAGGCAGAGTGTTAACGTTTTGCATGAATTATCTCCTTGTCACACTACAATGAAACCATCACTGTTACCAGCATGTGATAGCTGCTCTCCAAGGCTAAGAGGAGTGTAGTAACTTGTACTAGCAAGTGGTTCAGGGTGGAGCCAAGATCAGAATTAGAATTCTGTATAAAGCCACCTGACTTCCTTCAGCAAGACTATTGGAACATCTGAATGTGAATTGTAGTGAATCCACACCCCCCTTCTATTGTTCTCTTGCAGTCTTTGCTTAGAAGAATGTTCTCAGGTTGGTTTTGTGGTTATTTACAATAGCACCTCCATCCTAGTCACTGAGTAATAATTTTGGTTTCAGGGTATTGAATGTATCAACTGGATGATTTTATACACACATCATTTTATGCAGTGTACAATAGGAGATAGACTTCTGACAGGTATATGATGGTGAAAGGAAATAAAATTGGGTAGAAAAATGAGGAGAGTTAATGAGAGAGCAGGAGAATGAGTGTAGCTCATCCTTTTTGGCCTTTTAATGCTGTGCCTCGTTACATGTGGTCCTGCGCACAGGTTCTGTGCTCTGTTCCTGAGTGAACTCAGGAGTGCCTACATTTCCCCAGGCAGGGGAAACGTCATTGTTTTAAATAGCAGGCTTTCAAATGGTTATCTTTTTTTTCCCTTTATTATAACCATTCTTCTTGTAAATGCATGGACACCTATTATTAGCTGTTATTTAGCCTGATATATATCTTCACGCAACCCTGTTAATATAGATCCTGCATTGTGGGAAGGCCAGTCACAAGTTGGCATTTTGCCTTTCTCCAATCTTAAGTATTTAGTGGACAGAACCATGAATAGGAAAAGTAGTAGATACTTTTGGTATTCATAGAAAATTATTTTAGAATTTTGTGCTGCTATCTGAACATGCTTTCAAAATTTGTGTTGCAAGAATTGTACTCAGCCTTTGAGTTGCTTGCTTAACAGGAAGCCAGCAGGATATGCTGCTCACATGGGAGTTCTCTAAAGGGTCAATTAATATGGAATAGTCAATGAAACACTTGATACTCACCTTCCATGATTTTTCAAAGTGCTTGCCTTAAAATAGATCAGTAACAGCTGGCTTGAATAAACAGCATCATGCCTCTGTGCCCACTAATGTCAGCCTTTTCCTGGGAGCATGGGGCAATATGGTTTAATGAAAAGGCTTCAGGCCAGGAGTCAGGGGACCTGAGAAGCTCAGCTGTGTCTCTAACATGAGGCCTTACCAAATACCTGCTTTTGTCTCTGCCTTCCATGCTTATAGCAATAATAGCAAATACTGACATACCAGTAATATGCTGAATAGCAGCTAAAATTTTTTACGCATATTTACAGCTCATTAAGGAGGCATTATGGTTGCATGAAGAGGGCTTTGGGACGAGTCAGATATATTTGAATCCCAGCTCTGGCGAACTTGATGACTTTGGGGAAAATTACTTGTTGCGTCTCAATTTCTGCATAGGCAAAAAATTGTAATACCTACTTTGCAGGATTGTGGTGAGAATTAAATAATATTTGTAAAATGCTTGGGGCATAGTAGGTACTCAGCAAGATTTTATTTCCTTCCTCTTCTCCCACATCCTTGATCCTCATGAGTCTAAGAGCCAGGAAGAACAAGATCTTATCACTGCTCTACAGAGAAGGAAATGGAGGTGTGCACTGGCTAAAGGACTTTGTTCAAGGTCACACAGACAGGAAGTGGTGAAGACAGGACTTGAATCCAGTTGTCCTAATTCCAAATGCTGTGAAGTTTCCCATTCCTGCTACCAAGCTGAGTGCTTGGATGGTGAATTGTGTGAGGAAATTACTGGGAATATGTTTGGGAAAAGCCAGGCCTGCCCTGCAAGTACAGAATGACTTTGTAATTCCTTGTACTGAAATTTACTGTATTTCAAATAGAAATGCCTAAACTAATGAAATCGGTTTACATTTATTTTAGACTCTGATGATCTAGTTCATGGATTATTTGCTTTTTGTTAATTTCTTAGCAGCTCCACTTTCTATTTCATTCTATTTTTACAAGAATTTGTGCTTATGAGTTCATTAAGTCATCAATTTGTCTACTATATATTAGGTTTTACAGTAGATACTGAGGATTCAAAGGTAAATAAAACTCAGTCCCTGACCCAGTGTGGCTTTTAGTCTACACAGCCTGGATTTTGCTTCAGAAATGCTTTTATAAAACCAGAGGATGGGGAGGGAGACTACAGTTAGAGTGAATGAGCATGGCAAATGCTTGGTCCCGGGTAATGCATTTTTGGATGCATTGGTAATTTTGCTGACTTGCAGTGTATGACATGTGCATGGGTCAAGGTATTTCTGTCCTTTCCATAGATATCTGTCTAGAATCTTCTATGTGCAGGGCACTGGAGTCCTAAAGATAAATTATAGGAACTTTCTGCATTTATGGGGCAGGAAGAAAGCAGATTTAGCCCGAGTCAGGTTTTTTTTTTTTTTTTTTGCAAAATGCAGAACGGAAGTAAGTCATTGGATGCTACGAGGCAGGTGCAAAAGTGCACATAGCTGGGTGAGCGAGATGACACCAGGAAGAGGATAGAGGCATGAGTGGTTACAGGAGAGGAAGAAGGCTTGAGAAAGAAACTGGGTGGGGAGAGAGAGTGTGTGTGAGATGAAGAATGTGCAAAGACATTCAGATCTCAGTGATGTCCCCAACAGGACAGTTATTCTGAGCAGTGATGAAATACTCTCCCTGACATTAATATTGGAATATGGCCATGGCATTTGGCACGAAGATGTTAAGTTACATGACTTTGGTGAGTGGCCTGTGATATCCGATGATGGACTATTCTTTTGAGGATATTAACCATTGTGGGAGCAGAGACCATATAGAGAGTCAGACTACATAACGGGGATGTAACGTAACAGTGTCTAAGGCCTGTTCTCTTTCTGCCTCTAACCTCCTGACTTGCCACCTCTCACTCCCTCCCACCTACCTAACCATTCATGGTCTTCCTTGTGCTACTTGTTGACTGATACTTCTCCTTTCCTTGGTCTGTTTGTTCTTGGCTGCATACTCCTGAGTCCTGCTCGGATATGTGGTCAGATTTTCTACATTCATCCCCAGTTCCTTCACCTGCTGTGACATTGGATGGGCCGGCCACCCCTGCCCTACAGTACCATCCTCCACAGGCTTTCCCACTCTTGCTTCTGAGCTGAAGAGAGCTGTTGGAGAAGCTCACTCACCAGCCTGCTTTTACTGCCCAGCTTCACTTTAGCTGGCCACTGTGTTCATCACCTCTTTGCAGTGCCTCCTGTCACCCTCTTGGCATCTTATTCCCCGAGTCAGACTCCAGCTCTGTAAATCCCAGACAGAGTCCCCAGCTTTGCTGCCGTCCTTGCAAGTTCACTTAGATTTTATCATTACTACCCCATCCTCCTCAGTCTTGCCCTTAATCTGTCCCATCTACCCTCCATGGTGGTGACCACTGTTACTGTTTCTAGAAATAGCAACTGTCCCAGACTTTACAAGGTGTGCATCAATATGCACATGTTTTTGTTGCTTTCTTGGAGAGCTTTGGGTCTTGAAGAGAATATTTAATAAATTAGAAGCCCAGAGAGAACCAAGTGTTATGAAAACTTTGATTCTGAGAAGTTGGACACTATACACTAGAGGTATTCTTTTTGGTTTGTGGCCTCCAGAGCCCAGGGGTGTGCTTGAGTGAACGTCCACCAGTGAACCAGAAACCAGAAAGTCCCCCTTTTCAGTTCCCTGTGGCAACAGGCTGCCTGCCCCTTTTGCAGCCAGCTTGGAGCATCTGTTTTTTACAAGCTTTTTTTGGGGGGTGGAGGGCGGCGGGTGTGGGTAATGTTATCATTCAGGTAAGACAACTTTCCTTAATCGTGTGTGCAGTGCTTGACAGAGAAAGGATAGTTCTGTCACACTGATACTCCAAAATGTAGATTTAGCAGAAAGTTATTAAATTCCCTGGCATTTGACCTTCAAATATGAGAGAGCATTTGTTGGCTAAAGAAAGTTAGTAAGCTTAGGCCACAGTCAGCCACACAAGAAGTGCTTGATATTATTTATGATGAGAGTACTTGAAAATAGAGCCTTGTGTTTTCCCATAAACTGTACTTGGGGATTCAGTAGAATGTCGCATTTATCCTCATGAGGAGGAAGCAGGGAATCTTTGGAGTTCAGAATGAGCGCTCACATGAAAGATCTGGGTGCTTCCAGAGACCCCATTTAAGGAGAGAATGTGTCATAATTGCCGTTAACATCAGTTTCATTTCTGTAAGTTCTAAAATGTGAAGTTGGACTCTTAGGAGGGTTTATGTGGTGGCTCTGATAGTTAAATCCTTATTGAATTCTCAGTCTTTCTGATTGAGACCTGATCAGATCTCAGTCTGATTTAATGACCTTAGCAAAGAGAAGAGTAATTAGAAACTTGGTAAAGGATGTAATTTTTTCCATGTTTAATAAATGGTTCACCAGTTTTCAGTGATGCATATAAATTAATTTCTCACCTATCTAGCTAGCCCTAAGCTATTCGGTAAGCTTACCTTTTTGGGAATTACCTAAAGCCTTGCTGGGCTTTATATAAAATAAAGCTAAATGAAAAAATACATTTAATAATAGCATCATCTCTTTATAGAAGAGAGAAAATAATTTTCTATATTCCATGTAAATGCAATAAGCTAAACTTCTTTTACACTAACCATTAGAGAGTTCTTAGATTCTGACTTAAGGACTTTTCCCATAAACTCATGAGGCAGCATTGTGTAGTTGAAAGCACCTGGGCCTTGAATATATTAACCTGGCTTTGGATCCTCGCTATGGCACTTAATAATCTTGGGTACCTTGGGCATTCTGCTCTTGGGTTTCCACATTTATAAAATACCTATATGTAATGTTGAAGGGATGAAATTAATTGCAGTAATGCATATTTGATATTTGGCACTTAGTAGGTACTCAGTAAATGTGCCAATCCTTTCCCTTAAGCCTATTTTTTAAATCCAGGGAGATGACAAATTGCAAGTTAAGATGAGAAAGAGGGACAGCTGGAAGTGAAATTGACAATAGTTAAACAACCCTATTAAACCATGGACTCAAAAACTCAAAAAAAAATTAATCTTGAATTATGGAGAATGCTGCCGAACTAATCAACATACTACACTACGCTCTGGGGAAGAATAGGTCCTGTTTAAATGGACCAGTATAGCTACTGATTGTATCGTTCAAAGAGTCATACAGTTATGGAGCTGGAAAAGTCCTTAGAGGTAACTGTAGCTCAGCTCCTTGGTTTTAAAAGTGGGCAGCCTGAGCTCTCTGATACATGCAGTGATTTGCCCAAGGTTACTTGGTTTCCTGAGTAAGCGTACATTACTTTTCTCACAACAGAATACTTAAGACTCAAGTCCTCAAGAGAAGTTAAATCCTATTAGTCCTTAAAATTTGGGGAAAATTGGGCAGCCCAGGTGGCTCCACGGTTTAGCGCCTCCTTCAGCCCAGGGCATGATCCTGGAGATCCAGGATCGAGTCCCATGTCGGGCTCCCTGTGTGGAGCCTGCTTCTCCCTCTGCCTGTGTCTCTGCCTCTCTCTCTCTCTCTCGCTCTCTCATGAATAAATAAAATCTTTAAAAAAATTTTTAGGGAAAATTGGAAAACGATGGAGTTCAGAATTTTTCCTGTGAAGTACTTCTTATAGAGGCCTTGCTCTCTTGCCTTCAACTCTCCATCCTTTCCTGTCTACCTTGGCTCTATCCATCCATCCCTTGGATACAGTAGTATCAGGGAATCTGTGGGAATAGGATACAAAGTGTCAGAATTTGAAGCTCAAAGTCTGGGGACAATGGACAAAACATTGAAAAAATGATTACAGTTGACTCTTAACAACATGGGGCTTAGGTATACTGACTTGCTGTGCATTTGAAAATCTGTGTACGATTTGTGACTTCCCAAAAACTTAACCACTAATAGCCTGCTGTTAATCAGAAGCCCTGCTAATAACTGTTGATAAACACATATTTTATATATGTATTATACTGTATTCTTAAAGAATAGAAGAATGCCAGATTTTGTGTCCCTCATCTTAATCACAGGATGCAAAATACATACATATGTGCGTGTGTGATGTATGTATATATGTATATGTATGAATGTATATACAATTCATACCTTGCCAGTTTTCTTGTAACAACAGGCAGCATGGTATATTGAAAGAACATGGACTTTAGCATCAGACAGGCCTGTGTTCAAATCCCATCCCACTAGATGAGCAACTGCAGGCAAATCCCTTAGTCTCTCAGCATCTTAGTTTCCTTGCTTGTGAAATAGGGATAGTTCTTCCTGCATAGTGTTGTGGAGAGCAAGTGAACTCAGGCTAAATGTCTAGCATAGCCCCGGGCATATGGTAGGTACTTCGTGATAATTTGGGACCCTTTCCTTCTCCCGCCTCATCTAATCTTTCCATGGTATAGGGCTTTTCCCACAGTCCTTTGGGAATGATAACATTCTGTTTTGGCAAATTTTCTCTTCTGTTGTATTCTTTCTGCTGATGTTTTATTTAGGGTAATAGAATCTAAAGGCCTTAGAATATGATGACTTTATTCTTTTTAAAGATTTTATTTTTGGGATCCCTGGGTGGCGCAGCGGTTTGGTGCCTGCCTTTGGCCCAGGGTGCGATCCTGGAGACCCGGGATCGAATCCCACGTCGGGCTCCTGGTGCATGGAGCCTGCTTCTCCCTCTGCCTGTGTCTCTGCCTCTCTCTCTCTCGCTCTCTGTGTGACTATCATAAATAAAAATTTATTTAAAAAAAAGATTTTATTTTTATTGATTCATCAGACAGACAGAGACACAGGCAGAGGGAGAAGCAGGCTCCCTGTGGAGAGCCCAGCGTCGGACTCGATCCCAGGACCCAGGGATCACGCCCTGAGCTGAAGGCAGATGCTTAACCACTAAGTCACCCAGGTGCCCTGACTATTATGACTTTAAAAGTGATTTAGTTTCCATAGTTATATTTACCTGTTGACAACTGTGATATAGTAAAAGAGAAAACAATCTACCAGGAATCGGGAGATTTGCATTCAAATCGTGGCTATATCACTAATTAGCTTTGTGATCTCTGAGGCTCTGTTAGCTCAGTTTCTCTGAACCTTCATTTTCTCCTTGATAACCAGGGGTTGGCTTTGCATACTGAAAAGAACGTGGGCTTTACAGTTAAAATTTAGGGTGTACTACTAATAAGCTGTATGATCTAGGGCAGACTCTTTCACTTCTCTCTGTTACCTTAGTGGCCTCCAGAGAATAACACTGTCTATACTTTAGGTTCTCATGAGGATTGGACGACATAAAGTATGATGAGTTCCTGCCTCTCAGGTTTGTACATTGTGAACTCTTAATCAGCAAGTGGCAATAAGTCCTTTCACTAAATATGATTATGGTTAGTATTAGTAATGCTTGTTTCCATAGAGAGTTGAGAGATTCACTAAGCATAATTATTATAGCTGAATTTTAGGAAAGATTCAGTAATTTTCTCAGGATCATGTTGGCAATGATAATGGAATAGTATGCAGCTGTGAAAATAATGAATAGTCCCCTTGATATGCTCCCTGTTTATAGAGTCACTTGGATTACTTCCAGTTCTTTTATAGATAGCTTGACAGTAAATGTCCTTGTATGTATTATTCCCCATCTTTGGGTTATGGCTTTCAACTTTATTTTCAAAGTGAATCTTCTAGGTCAAAGGTCATAAACATTTTGCAGCTCTTGTTAATATGCTGGCCGATGGTTTGCAGAAAAGTATTTCTAATTGTCATAAGAGCAAATTTCTAAAGTTTTGGTCAAATACAAAGACTTTGGTATCATTTAGGTTTGATTCTTATTTATTTGCTGAATGACTTTGAGCAAATTAACCTCATTAAATCTGTTTTCTCATCTGTAAATTGGGATGTAAGTAGCCACCTCACAGTGTCTGCCAAGTACTTAGTTGGTGCCAAGTATTTACTGCTCAGCCTTCACTGTCTTTCTTGAATCCATCTGTGCTCCCCAACCTCCATCACTTGGCCCACTGCCTCCTAATTGTGTATATTCTACTTTTTTGCCACTGCATTCTCCCAATTGCGTTTTCAGTAATCTTAACATACACACACCCATTCCCATCATGTGAACTTTTTGTAACTTTTAGAGTGCTTCCTTATCTCTGAGGGTAAAGAAGGCCCTTTGAGATCTGACCTTACTGTCCTCTCCAGCTTCAAAGCTCTTCTCTCTTGCTCATTCTGCTGCAGCCATGTTGGATATTTTTCTATTCCCAGAATTTGTCACCCTATCTTTTCCCTCTAGACTTGGAACTTGCTGTTTTGCCTGTTTCTTGGTTTTCAAATTCTCCATTTATTATGGCTTAGCATCCTTAGAGGTATTTGTTTCAGAAATTGATATTCATGCTACACCTAAGTCTCATGATGGCAGAGACCACATAGATTTATCCACTGCTGAATTCCTGGGGATGGGCACAATGCCCAGCACATAGTGCTCAATAAATTTTTGGGAATGTATAAATAAATATAATAGTAACTTAATAATAGGTACAGAATAACTTATTAGCAATTAACATAGGAAAGAATTTTAGGTATAGTTTGTTAAAAGCCTTTGTGACTTCAAATTACTTTGAAATTAAATATCAAAATCAAAGTGTTTTCCAAGGATTTTTTAAAAACCTAAATGTTTTATAATTTAGATCCTGTCTCTCTCTCTCTTTTTTTTTTTTTGTAAGATCTTGCCTACTTTTTTCTTATATAATCTTCTATATTAATGAGGGCAAGTCTGAAGAGAAGAGGGCAAATACTTACAGCAAGCATAGTTTAGCATCAAGTAGTCTTTCATCTTTGCCAACACCCTTCATCCAAGACCTATAATAACATTACCTGAACCATCCAGAAGGCTGGGCAGAGAATCCTCGTAACCCAAATTGCAGTAGTACTTAATGATGAAGATGAGCATTCCTAAAAGATTAGATTATGCCCAATACGTTTCCTGGCACTTGAGAACTCCAGCCATTTTGGTTTGCATTTCCCAGACATGTAACCTATTTTGTATTACATTGTTAGCCTCCGCAAGTTCAAAACTGTGTTTTATTCATTCGAGGTGAGTTCATTTTTTCCACTCACTATCCAAACAGTTGTTGAACTCCTGCTGTATTCAAAGCTCTTATTAGGCACTGAAGATCTAATGAGCTGACATTATAAGAGCAATACATTTTGGAGGACAAACTCTTTCCTCATACTTCATGTTTCCCTATGGACGAACTTTTGTTGAAGGATTAGAGTAATACCTGGGTATATGACTCAGCTTCTTCTGGGTGTTTTCTCTGAGCCCCTACTTACTTGCAGAGAGTGTGGTTGTTGTCTGGTGGATTCTCTGCTTAACCTACCAACTTAGGTAGGTTAAGCAGAGCAGATTCTGCCTTCAAGGGGGAGGCCTACAATCCCCCCCCCAACTCCAACCCCACTACAGGAGATGGGGCAGGAAACGGAAATGTGGAGGGGAACAAAGGAGAGTTGTCATCTGTAAGCCACATTTTCCGGTATATATTGGTGTTTTTCAATGAAAAGTTCACGTCTTCATCTGATTTCTGTATCTGTTGCTCATTGGGTTTCTCACTCAGTAGGAAGAAGAGCATTTACTACTTTGACCCTTAGGGACCAGGAAGCTTATTGTGGTCTAGTCCATAGGCAGGTGGATTAACCAGGGCACAGTTGTTTGTGATGGGCACTCAGGCCTTAGCAAGTGCAGGGTGCACTGATCCTAGCTGGGTTTTGTGGGTGGCCTGAGGCACTTAAACTTTGTATTTTGTGGGTTCTGCTTGGATTGGTGCTTTAGGTGAGGCTGAGGAAGGTGTTGATCTTTTTAGTCATTTGGGGTAGACTAGCATTTTCTGCTTTTGTGTATTTTAGCCAAAATTCCTGGCCAGAACTTTGTACTGCAAAAGTGACCATGTTTCAAGAATGCTGTTGTGTGAGGTTCCTCCTTTAAATTGTGTAAATGAGGACAAGGTAGGAAGTGATAAATTGGCTTTACCACATTCAGTTAATTTTATTCCAGGCCAAAGGAAGGCCCTGGAGGGATGAATCTTATGTAATTGTGTAGTTTATCTAAGATCTTTATAGACCACCAATCATACGCAGACCAAGAAAGCACCCTCTCTGCAGAGAGACTGTCTCAAAGTCAAGCAGATGAAGGAACAGAGCTACTTACTGCCTCAGGGCATAGAAGCATTACTTTAATACTCCCATCAGAAGCTCCTCTGCACTGAAACAGGAGTTATATTTGCTCTGGATCTGTTGATTTCTCTAAGTTCAGGCCATCCTAGAACTGTGGCTTCATGTATAGAAGAGTGGTAGATTTTATTATGAAAAAATAAAAAAGGAATGAGAGCCTCTTTATTTAAGAAGTTCTTGGGTTTAGATAGACAAATGAGTCTGTGAAATGTGAACCCAAACATGAAGAAGATGATTTTAAGGCCTGTGTCTGCAAATGCTCAGATTCTAGAGATCAGGTTTTTTTTTTTTTTTTTTAATTTTTAATTTTTTTTCTTTTTGGATTTTATTTATTTGAGAAAGTGAGTTGGAGCCTGAGCCAGGGGAGCGGCTGGAGGCAGAGGCAGAGGGAGAGGGAGAAGTAGGCTTCCTGCTGAGCAGGGAGGCCCCATGAAGGGCTTCATACAGCTAGCTCCCTTGAGATCAGGACCTGAGCTGAAGGCAGACACTTAACCCATTGAGCCAGCCACCCAGGTGCCCCCAGGTGTTGTTTTTGTTGTTAAAAAAAAAATTTTTTTTAAAGGAAATCAAGACGGAACTAGAGTGGTTTGGAGAAATATTGGTCTTCTGAAAAGAGCAGTGGCAGACTGAAAAGACTAAGCCAAGAGAAAGGTTCAGATATGTGAGATATGAAAGGAAAAGGAGATTCATTCTTGTAGTACTACTCAGAAAGGGTAAAGGGCTTATAGAAATACAGCAAAGGATCTGGAAGTTTTTCACAAAAAAATCCAGGAAATTGCAAAGTGCCCCTTTAAAGATTCAGCTAGAATTTGAAGTAGGAACAGCTTGGAAACTTGCATCCTGTGTACTGCATAAGGATTTTTGCCAGTAGAGATTGAAATGCAGTGGACTTTCTTTTCGCTGTGGAGCCTGGCCATTGTTAACGTGTGCCTCGAGAAGGCACCTTCTTTTAGTATAAAGTGTTTTCCTGTACCACTGGGCTTGTGGTGGTGGCCCTGGGATAGTAGTACCAACCAGTAACAGAGAATTTGCATTTAAGAGGGAAAGCCCTGAGATAGAAGCATAGAATACTGATGAGTTTACTGAATTTCAAGGTGACGAGTTGCTGTCATTAGACAAACAGGTATCACCTGTACCCTGAAAGCTCATGCCCAGGTTCTTCATGCAGCTGGACTTGCAAGGGAAGGCCTGGGAAAGGAGGCACATTCTAGGTTAGATGTGGCCCAGTGGGAGTCATGTCCTACCTGGGGTTATCTAACTTGGGAAGCTAGTTGTTCATTTCCCCCCTGCAACTATGATCATTCAAAGGTCGAAGAGAAGAGGACCCTCTGAGTCTTTCTAAAAAGAAAATTGGATTGGCACAGAAAAATTTAATGTGAGGGGTTAAGTCCTACTCCTGGTAAAAGTAAGGTACTGAGGACCTGGTCATAAAAGCATACAGGGATTCTGTGTCTGGAGATGTCCATGCAAAGTGTAGGTCCTCACAGGCCACCAGGGGCATGGGTTTTAGAAAGAATGGGGAACAGATCTGGAATCACTTGTTCAGATAGAACAAATGTGAGGACTAAAGGATAATCTTCCTTAGAAGATAGTCCTCGTAGCCCACAGCAATCACACAGAAATGGTGGTTGCAACATATGCTATGGCGCCAGACTAAGCACTCCTGATTATGAAAGCTTGTGGAGGTGCTGTTGACTTTACCAGGCACCGTACATGTTCAGCACCCGAGTGCCAGGAAGATGGGCCTCAGAGGGGAACTGGAAGATCAGAAGTTTTGAATATGCAAGTGTGGAAAGAAAGAGTCTGTAGTTACGGCCTGAGGGGACTGGGGCTGCTACCCTTGCAAAGTGATAAATTTGGAAGAAGGCAGTGATAACCTCAGTGCCGCTCTTTGAGAGAGAAGACACTATGCATAATTGGATTGTCCATCTAGTGTGCAAGCGCATAGGGCCAAAATTAACCTGCTTGGAGGTGTACCCAAGCTGAGGGTTTTTATTTATTTACTGAAATTGTGGCAAAAGATACATAACCTCAAACTTACCATTTTAATCCTTTAACTGTACAGTTCTGTGGCATTAAAGACCTTCACATTGTTGTGCAACCATAACCACCATCCATCCTCAGAACTTTTTCTTCTTCCCCAATTGAAACTCCTCTGTACCCGTTACACAACAAGCCCCCCCACACCCCTGGCCCCTGCCCCAGTCCTTGGCAACTCCCATTTATTTTCTGCCTTTCTGAATTTGACTATTCTGGGTCCCTCATGTAAGTAGAATCGTACAATGTTTGTACTTTTGTGACGGGCTGATTTCACTTAGCATAGTATCCTTAAAATCCATCCGTGTTTTAACATTTCCTTTTTCAATGCTAATCCATTGTATACACACCACATTTTTAAAATCCATTTATCTATCAAGTGGTACAATTATGGGCATCCTGGCAAAAGGTTGTGGCCTTTTTTTGTTGACCCTCCCATTTTTCGGATGCCCTGGAGTTTCTGCCAGTGTCTTTAGAAGCATGTAAGTGAGTCTTGATTATGCCAAGTTCTGGAAACACTTTTGCTTGGGGTAGCTGCTCCAAGGCCTGAGGATTGACTTTTCTTTTCAGTTTGATATGTGTGGGGCCAGTGACTTTGGCTCTTCAGAAATGGGGGCAAATCAAGGAAGAAGGGACATGAAGCTGAATCAGTGTCAGATGCCCCAAGGGGAGTAGATTCTCTGATTGAATACCCAATATGTTGGGCACTCTTGAGGTCATCAAAGCTACTTCCCTGCTATGGGACGCCTGAGATATTTGAGATATTTGAGCACCTCATGGTCTCAGTGCTATGAGATAATCATACACAAATGCTCTGGGTTTATCTAAACAGGAAACATGGAAGAAAAGAGCAGCCATTTCTGGCCTGGGCGCATCCCCGGGCTGGAACTCACCACTTGAAGTACAGGGATTGCTCTTCCCTCCATGCCTGCTTCCTCTTTTCTTTCTCCTGTTCCTTCCCTGTCCTAACCACAAGCCTCTTTCTGAAGGGGACAGTTTTTTCCGTCTTGAAGTTTGGTTTGCAGAAAAACCTTTGTGCTGATGGTTATAACTAACTGCTGCAGTAACTAGCTGCACTCATGCAAAGGCCTGGGGGCATGCCTTCCCCAGTTATCATGGAAGGATCCAGTAAGTCGTGTGCTGGTTTCATTCCTGCCTCTATCAGTAACATCTCAAGGGCAGTGGTGTTTTTTTGGGTAAATAATCTCATATTTTGTGATATGTTTTTCAAATCCGCAAATACTGTTATTTGCGTGGGTTATATGTGTGTTAAGAACACAGTTATAGTATGAATGATGGACCTTTCCTCCCCAAGGTGGTGATGGTGGTTGTGTGTAGACTCTGTCTCCCTTGCTTGGCCTTTACCCATTTGTTTGTGAGGTGTGGCAATCTGAGTAACCACTGTGGTCCTCCCATTGTGCACAGTGTTTGGAAATCTGATTGGTAGCATGAAGAAGGCAGTCTAAAGGAGGCATTCTCAGTGTCCTTTTTAGTTCTTGTATATGAAGTCACAAGATCAGCAGGGGAAGGAGTGGTGTGTGATGTGGGTTATCTTTTCTGTGGTATGGATGACGTGTAAGCCATAAATTCCAACCTGGAAAAGAAGTGCAGGGGAGTCTGTTCTTAAGACGTCCTTATTTTCCCAGTGATTTCTTTGGCATCCTTGGCAGTCCTTGGCTTTCTTTCACCCATCATTCTTTTCCAACTTGAAATTCAGGCTTAGTGCCAGTAAGTCACAGTCAGGCTTGTGACTACTTCAGAGGTGAGCTGTGACTCATTCGTGACTCACTTGGCCAGCTAAGGTTTCCTTAAAATTATTCAAATGAATGAAACAACTAAAAGCACAAGTTGCAAAGTCAAGCTAATGAAAGGATAGTGATTTGTGTAATGTCATTGCTGCTTCTCTAGAGGGGCCTGTTCTTAAATTTTTTTATTAATTGATACTTTCACATGGTCCTCTTTTTAAAAATTCTGTAAGAAAAATTTGTTAGTGTTAGAATTTAGAACTCTTGTTTGTAGTCTAAAAATCAGGCCAGGAATCTGATTCACTTTTTTTTAGGTCTAATCTAATCCTATTCTAATTCTAATCCTATGTGCAGCCTACTCATACATTAAATAGATAATTTTTCATTGATTAAGTAGAGTTTTTTTCACATTTAAGTCTTAGAGGTTTTCTAGTTAGTGATTGTAATGGAAGTTGGATTAAGGCATTAGTTGATTATTCAAGTTATTTTCCAGGTTTTTATTTTATTTTATTTTTTTTTGTGGTATACTTTCAGAATACTTTAGCAATTCACATTTTAGAAGTTACTCTTTAAATCTAGGAACTTTAATCATGTCCTTCACTAATTCACCAACCCTCCCATCCTAGGATTCTACTTGAAAAGGGTGTAAATGTGCCCTCATCTGTCATATGTTTAAAAAACAAAACTCTCCTTTATTTGCATCTTCCAATTTAGCAACACCAGTCATTTGGATACTTTTACTTTCTTGCTGTCACTACCTTCTCTGCTGTTGCTATAGTTCTGAGCCCTTTTTTTTTTTTTTTTTTTTCAATTTTCACATGGTGCTCCTGCCTCCACATGGAACGAATTTTTTCCTAAAACCTTGTTGTTGTTGTTTTGGTGTTTCTTGAGTGGATTATTTCAGTATCCTCAGGCTAGAATCCAACATATTCAACTCATCAAAGCCCTGTCCACATTATTGGCTTCATCACTTTCCTCTCTTCCATTAGCTTATGGCTTGAATAGGCTCTGTCTTCTTTCATCTCCTTATCATTGTGTGTGCTGTTCCTTGTAACAGGAGCACCTTCCCATCCAGATTCGTTGGTTAACTCCCAACGAATGGCTCTTCAGAACTCAGCACCAGTGATGGCCTTGGTTGATGGCTGCTGTGTAATGGATGCTCTCAGAGCATCCCTCCTTTGTCACACAGCAGGTCCCCCACACCCTACCGACCCTGTCTCTCTGTAGCTGGACTGTGAACTTCTTCAGGGCAGACTGATGGTTTCTTCTTTCTGTAATTGCAGTGAATGAATGAATGCATGAGTGAGATGCTTGCTTGTGTTGTTATGAGGAAATTTATTCCTGATTTCCAGGCTGAGGACCAACTTTGTGTATTGGTCAGACTCTTCTCTCTTTTGCCTCTCCTAGACTATTTTGCTGCCCCTGATTTACAGGAGAGACTGTGCTGTGTGTGGTCTCTACCCAGTGGATGATGCTGCTGTACTCCTCTTGATTCCTGTAGAGTTATGGGTTTGTCCCTTTTATAAACCTCATCATTCTGTGTTTTAGTTGCTGCTTGAAGTGTAAATTCTGTTTTTCTATTTTTTTTTTCCTTAGGAGGAGCTTAGTATATATTGAATTGAATGGAATTAAATCATGTTTGACTTAATTACTTTAAAAACTGTAGGGAGCTGGAGTTGTGCAGCTGTTATTGCCTAAGGAGAAAACTTAGGAATTTATTTTGGAAGTATAGTCCTACCAACATTCTCAATAGCAAATTGGCTGATGCAAATATTTGCTAACCATAACCTGTCTTTATCAATTAGTTTAATCCATGAGAAGTGAATATATTGTATGGAGGAAAGTGACAGAGGAAATTCTTACTAGTGTGTGATGGGTTCTTAGACAAACTGTCTTGGGAGATTTTTTGCCCTCCTATAGTCTATTCAGAGTTATAGATATTCTTGTAGTTTATTTTTTAAGATTTTATTTGAAAGGGAATGCATGAGAGGAGAGACATAGGGAGAGAGAAGTAGACTCCCTGTTGAGCTGGGAGCCCTGACACGGGGGCTCAATCTCAGGGGCCCGAGATCATGATGAGGGGAAGGCAGATGCTTAACTGACAGAGACACTCAGGTGCTCCTCCTTGTAGTTAGTTTTCATTTTTGTTTCTGTTTTGAATGTCTTTCTTGTAGTGCTTTTTCTCATTTGCCTTGGTGCACAGCTAAATTTTGCTCAGCATATGCTTTTCTCTTAATAGCCACCCAGTGACTTACTAAATATCCCCCAGAGAGTATGTATTCAGTCAGAAATTTTCTGAATGTGATATTTGGAAATATTAAAAACATGTAATTAAAATTGACGTCGTTAAGTTTTCATCATAATTTGTTTTAGGGACACAGATTTTCTTAAGACTTCTTTGATGTATAAAATTGGTACAGTTTTTAACTGAGCTATGGTTTTTGGTTAAAACTATGCTTGAATTAGGAGTTATTTCTCCTGGGGACACATCTTTGCCTGAAATGATCTGATCGGTAGTAATGGCTCAAAAATAATTTCACATATGAAAGATGGCTCAGCCAGATAATTCTACATACATGCCTCAAAATATAATCCCATGTGTGAAAGATGCACACAGAATCTGTTTAGTTTTGTGTTTTTTTATAGGAGGAAGAACAGCATTTTGCTGTTCTAACAGTTGTGGTCCAGATCCACGTTTTTCAGGATTCTTTCTTAGCAGCTAAAGAATGTATGATTTCAAGCTAAATGGAGGTATATCTTTTTCTCATCCTAGAGGTAGGACATCCAGGAAAGTCTGGAGTTTTGTGATACTTCTATCTAGCCATTTCATAAAATAACTTCAGACAGTCTGTTCTTACTACTTTTAAAAGGATATCAGTATTTTAAAAATTAAATAAAGCATAGAGCTATTATAGTCCCAAGATAAGCACATAAGGCTCTTCCACATTTAGTTGAATAAGGCTAAATTTCTTGAATTGGAATTAAGAAATAGAGACTTTCAAGCAAATTCATAAGGATAATGTCAAAAATCATTTTGTATTCATTCTCTTTTTTAATAATAAATTTATTTTTTATTGGTGTTCAATTTGCCAACATACAGAATAACACCCAGTGCTCATCCCATCAAGTGCCCCCCTCAGTGCCCATCACCCATTCACCCCTACCCCCCGCCCTCCTCCCCTTCCATCACCCCTAGTTCGTTTCCCAGAGTTAGGAGTCTTCATGTTCTGTCTCCCTTTCTGATATTTCCTACCCATTTCTTCTCCCTTCCCTTCTATTCCCTTTCACTATTATTTATATTCCCCAAATGAATGAGAACATACAATGTTTGCCCTTCTCTGATTACTTATTTTACTCAGCATAATACCCTCCAGTTCCATCCACGTTGAAGCAAATGGTGGGTATTTGTCATTTCTAATGGCTGAGGAATATTCCATTGTATACATAAACCACATCTTCTTTATCCATTCATCTTTCGATGGACACCGAGGCTCCTTCCACAGTTTGGCTATTGTGGCCATCGCTGCTATAAACATCGGGGTGCAGGTGTCCCGGCGTTTCATTGCATCTGCATCTTTGGGGTAAATCCCCAGCAGTGCAGTTGCTGGGTTGTAGGGCAGGTCTATTTTTAACTCTTTGAGGAACCTCTACACAGTTTTCCAGAGTGGCTGCACCAGTTCACATTCCCACCAACAGTGTAAGAGGGTTCCCTTTTCTCCGCATCCTCTCCAACATTTGTGGTTTCCTGCCTTGTTAATTTTCCCCATTCTCACTGGTGTGAGGTGGGATCTCATTGTGGTTTTGATTTGTATTTCCCTGATGGCAAGTGATGCAGAGCATTTTCTCATGTGCGTGTTGGCCACGTCTATGTCTTCCTTTGTGAGATTTCTGTTCATGTCTTTCGCCCATTTCATGATTGGATTGTTTGTTTCTTTGGTGTTGAGTTTAAGAAGTTCTTTATAGATCTTGGAAACTAGCCCTTTATCTGATACGTCATTTGCAAATATCTTCTCCCATTCTGTAGGTTGTCTTCTAGTTTTGTTGACTGTAACTTTGCTGTGCAAAAGCTTCTTATCTTGATGAAGTCCTAATAGTTCATTTTTGCTTTTGTTTCTTTTGCCTTCGTGGATGTATCTTGCAAGAAGTTACTGTGGCCGAGTTCAAAAAGGGTGTTGCCTGTGTTCTCCTCTAGGATTTTGATGGAATCTTGTCTCACATTTAGATCTTTCATCCATTTTGAGTTTATCTTTGTGTATGGTGCAAGAGAGTGGTCTAGTTTCATTCTTCTGCATGTGGATGTCCAATTTTCCCAGCACCATTTATTGAAGAGAGACTGTCTTTCTTCCAGTGGATAGTCTTTAGTCTTTTCTCCTTTATCGAATATTAGTTGGCCGTAAAGTTGAGGGTCCATTTCTGGATTCTCTATTCTGTTCCATTGATCTATGTGTCTGTTTTTGTGCCAGTACCACACTGTCTTGATGACCACAGCTTTGTAGTACAACCTGAAATCTGGCATTGTGATGCCCCCAGATATGGTTTTCTTTTTTAAAATTCCCCTGGCTATTCGGGGTCTTTTCTGATTCCACACAAATCTTAAAATAATTTGTTCTAACTCTCTGAAGAAAGTCCATGGTATTTTGATAGGGATTGCCTTAAGCATGTAAATTGCCCTGGGTAACATTGACATTTTCACAATATTAATTCTGCCAATCCATGAGCATGGAATATTTTTCCATCTCTTTGTGTCTTCCTCAGTTTCTTTCAGAAGTGTTCTATAGTTTTTAGGGTATAGATCCTTTACCTCTTTAGTTAGGTTTATTTCTAGGTATCTTATGCTTTTGGGTGCAGTTGTAAATGGGATCGACTCCTTAATTTCTCTTTCTTCAGTCTCATTGTTAGTGTATAGAAATGCCACTGACTTCTGGGCATTGATTTTTGTATCCTGCCACACTGCCAAATTGCTAT